>NC_143014.1:119577208-119952208 GCF_055824585.1 Amblyomma mixtum
ACAACAGGGCGAGAACTATACAACAAGGTTACACGATTAAAGCAATGTACAAAAGAATAGGACGAGAACAGCGACAGAACAAAGAAAAGAGTGGAGCGAGTGGTGAGAAACGGTGGCTTAGCTGCGTAGTGGCAAGGTCCGGTCGCAGGGAGCGTCGGGCTGCGGAAGCGCGCGGTGCTGATGGGGGGTTGCGGATACGGGCGAACTTGGGCCACGGGTTACGCGTCTTCCACGCGTCTTTCGGGGCCGCCGTCGCCGCGCTCTACGCGTCAGACACCGCCTAGGCTCGCTTCCCGACCACTGCCCTGGCTGACCCCACACACGTCGGCACGCACCGAAATCTCTAAACCAACTAAAGGCCGGTTCACATGCAAGCGACTGAGCGATTGAGCGGCGCGTCGCTGCGAAAATTTCCAACTTGTTGAAACCTCGCCGCTCGTCGCAGCGACGACTCAAAACAGGTTTTTCCGTCGCGGCGGCAGGATTCGCTACCATATTCGCTTGCATGTGAAACAGGCTTAACTCGGTCGTGATTTTCCCGCCACCGTGTTCACGTGACAAACCACAAAAAACAAAACAAATAAAAGCAAACGAATCCTCTCGGCCCCGTGCACCAACGATTTACAGATGTTGAGAAGGGGGGAGAAGAAACATGAAGAAACTGAAGGGGATGCGAAGGAAAGGTATGGTCCTAACGAGGAGCGATGTTAACTTCCCAAGGTTGGGACGGGTGCTAGGGCATTCACCGGCCGCTTCCCGTCCCCCCCTCGCGAAAGCACTCGCTTCCCGGCGATAATCCTGAGGAGGGGGGCGGCGTAGTCTTGACCCCCCAGCGTCGCGAGGGGTCAACGCCCACGCGGGGGGAGGCAAAGTCGTCGCCGCTGCGTCGCGACATGCCCGCATACTACCGGCGCCGTGGCCAGCCGGGGCCAGTTTGGTCGGTGTTAAGAGTGGACAACGTGGTCCTGAGAGCCGGGTGTGTCTCTTCGCAAGGCAAGGGATATGACAAGGCCTGGCGCCGGCGGCAGAAGCATAGACGACGACGGCCGGGGCTGTTGCTCTCCAAATCACCTAACCGATCGAAGGACGCTGTCTACCACGGGCCTGGGAGAAATTACTGTCAAACGAGTGTCGTCGTTAGGCAACGATGTGGCGAGAACTTGGGACAGCAGCAGCAACGCTGGAAGCAGAGATGCACATGAAGCACGGCGGACAGCGGTATACGTTGGCCGAGTCGGCCTTCGGCTCACCGAACGGGATGAGGCTACGCAAGGTCACGCTGAGCGAGGCTGCTAATTGAAAGACGCTGTGTCGAAGGGGTCTCGTGCTTCGGCCATCCGGCGGGGGAGTTCGAGAAGGTTCAACCACCTGCGAGGAGTCTGCGGGATTCTGCTTTCCCACGGAGGCAACGCACAGAACACTTGCGGCAGTGGTCAAGGTGACGCATCTGTGTTTGATGACTGTCTTCCCCTTCTCATCCCCCGAGCTGTGAGAGAGCGAGAGAGCTTCAGCACCGCCCCGTGCCGTGGGTGGTACCGCCAGCGTCATCAATGGCCCATCCGATTGGACAACGTTATTCGAACCAAGTTCCCCAGTCAGGGATCTAGGGAACGCGAACCGTATTTAACGGGATGTTGTTGTGTGATCGGGGCATTCGCATTGCATTCGATTCGATTCTCATCTGTAAATATGTAGAATAAACCCTTCTGTACAGTTCCCTCGGTAACACAGTCCGACATCGTCATTCGGAGCCGGTACCTGCGGGGCTAAACGAGTTAGTCATCTCCAGGACCCCTCCGTCTCCAACACTGGTTCCAGCGGTGGGATAGAAGCCCCATCTTTAACACTGGTTCCAGCGGTGGACATTGTAGGCCCGTTCCCAACACTGGTTGGCAGCAGCTGGGATGGACCGTGCGACATCGTACTTTCTCCACGGGTGAGCGTTTTGGCTTTTGCTATGGGATTCGCCAGGCTGTAAGATTCAGAGAATAATCTTGACTGGGAATCAGGGCTTTGTCGTTTGAGAGGGGTTATTCTCAAGGCATTGTGGAGTTAGCAGAGCCAAAGCGGAGAAAGCGTTGTCATGGACCTAATGAGGTTGTACAAGTCGGACTTGCTGTTGATATGCGAGGAACTGTCGGTTGAAGTGCCTAGCAAATTAACCAAACTTGAATTGGGCGAATTCATTCTGAAACAAGTCAAGCATAACGATCAGTTGCTGGTAGATACGTGGAATTTGGTACAAGGGGAAAAAGAAAAAGCCCGCAAAGTAAAAGCCGACCAGGAGGCTAAAGAGAAAGCCGATCGGGAGAAAAAAGCACGTAAGGAGCAAGCTGATCGAGAGTGGGAAAAAGAGAAGGAACGGCAACGGCAAAAGTGGAAGGTTGAAATTGAAACAACGAAACTAAAGATATTAGAAGTTCAAAACGAAATACGAAGAAAGGGCGGTAGTGTGAGAGCCGGAAGTCCTGAAAGAGGAAGCGATGCTTATGAAATAGGTCCGCAGATAAGACCCGAAAAGTCTGTGACCGTAGCCGCGTTGGTAAATCGCGACACCACGAGGGAAGTGGCAGAGAACGCGTTCAACCGGTGCGGTGGTCCAAGAGAAGCCGCAGAATCCGAGACCGTGTCCGGAGAAGTTGGACGTAATGCTAAGAGAGAGCATTCCGAAATAGCGTCTAAACTACACGAGTGCGAGGATTCTCCTCCAGGTGAGGTAGGAGTGGCAACGGACAACTTTGTCGGGACAGTTGCGAGCGCGACACTTTCAGTAGAATCGATACAGGCGTCAAACCGGCAGGACCGCGAAAAGGGAGTTTTTAATATCGGAAAAGGTTTCGAGGTAGAAACAGCGGAAACCCCTTTTGAGAGTAACAACCGCGGTAAGAGCGAGTTGGGATGTCACAGTGGCTTCAGTGACAAAGGCTCCGGAGAGGCTACCTTGGTAATACTGGCACAAGAAGAGTGCGAGGCTGCCGAGGAAAAGGATAGCCATAAGAGCCAGGCGGGCTCAGTTATAGCTGAGCACTGCAGTGCAGAGAATGGCGCGCAGAGCGACAGCCAGGCGGGCTCAGTTGTAGCTGAGCACTGCAGTACAGAGAATGGCGCGCAGAGCGACAGCCAGGCGGGCTCAGTTGTAGCTGGGCACTGCAATGTAGAGAATGGCGCGCAGAGCGACAGCCAGGCGGGCTCAGTTGTGGCTGAGCACTGCAATGCAGAGAATGGAGCGCAAAACGACAGACAAGCTGGAGAGGATAAACCCCAAAGGAATGAGCTGGGGATCTCAGGCGCAGTTTCAAGTCCGTCTGTCAGCTGCGTGGAGCTGGCACTCTGCTGCGAAGGCACAGAGGCCAGTTTTGAATTCGAGGAAAATTTCCAAAGTGCGACGGAAAAACTAGAGATAGCTAGTTGTGATCAAGAAACGCACGCGGTACAGGCTAGGCGCAGAAAAAGAAAAAGGGCAAGAACCAAGAGGAAACGGATCAAATTCAAAGCCCTAAATTCGGTTGCGCAGACAGGGGCGAAAGAAAGAAATGCGGTGAAAGGAAAGGCGAAGCCTTGCCGCGTTGCGCCTCGTAAACGTACGCTTGCAGTTACTGGTCAGGCGGCACGCGAGTCAAAGGCTGACCGCAGTAATGAAAAGGGGAGAGCACGTCTTCCAAGCAAAACAGGCGCGAAGTGCTTCAAGGGGCATCGGCCTGTAAGAAAGCCTAGACCGCGCCGTCCGGACAAAAAGCCAGTTAGAAAGAAGGCAAAGCGGCCCAAGAGATCAGAAGGCGCCAGGTTGCACGGTACTCAGCGCATGCAAACGCAGGCGTCGAACAACCGAGACGACGCATGCAGGCGTGTTCGGCGGGCGCACTTGAGGGGGATTCGTCCTTCACTGTTGGCACCCCATTCTAGGAATCGCGCAGGACGAAAGGGTGGCCGAGCTTCGTGCTTGTGGCGAGAACAGGGAGCAGCTTCTCGCGCTGGTCACTGCTTGTCGTCCAGAGTCGGTCATCGACATTGCATGCACTGCCAAGGCTTTCCGAGCACGTCGAGGGGGCGCGGATGCGAAAGCGGAAGTCAGGGACGTTTTTTTTTCTGCAGCCTTTTGTCACGAGTTGACCACAGTACAATCAGTCAAAGCGCGACCCCGGCGGGCGCGTCTGAAAGACTAATCCTTTCAACTCGGCGGCGGGGAGTCAGCTTTCCCCCCCCCGCGTGGCGACTCGAAGTAGCTGTTTCGTTTTTTTTATTCCTCTTTTTTTTTCTGTGTGTGTTTATGAAATCAGGCAGGGAAAGGCTACTTTTGAGTTAAAACAAGTTGATCGGAGGTTACTGTTTTTTTTTTCCTTACCTTAGACAAGGGCTAGGGCGTCACTGAGTTAGAAATCACAGGTGTCGATTTCCCATGCTACCAAGAGATAAGGGCACTCACAGGAGTGCAGCTCGAGTAGAACTACGCTTAACGTCGCGTAGACGGAGCGTAGATCCCTTGATTGACTGACACCTTACGAAAAGGGAGCCTCACTGACATACACTGAAATGACCGAAAAGAAAACTCGTCTGGGGGAAGCGCTCGTGTCCAGACCTTTGATTCGGGCCACTTATTTTGTTAAAGAAGTTCAGTGTGACGCCAGTGATAGAGGACTGGGTGCTATTTTAAGTCAAGTTGGCGACGGCCACGAAGAGCACCAGTTCAGTACGTCAGCCGCAGGCTGACCTGTAGAGAAGAAGCGTTCAGCGCTTCAGACAAAGAGCGCGCGTTTGGTTTAGACGGCACAGATGTTGTCGGGTTACCAGAGCTACTTGAACGGCGCAAAGTTCATGTTTGAGACTGATCATCGTCTCAAACATGCTTATGAGAGTTTTGTCCCCCCAAAAATGGTCGCTTGCTTAGACGGAGTCCTGCTCTCCAAAAACAGAATTTCTCGATGCGTTTCAGGAACGGAAAACCGCACGGAAATGCTGATGGATTCAGCCGATTGTTGTAGACAGGAGTACTTGGTAGGACCACCTACTGTGTGTGGGTTATTGTTTTTAACCTTAGTCCAAGCAGTCCGTCTTTGGCGATTTCAAAGGGGATATTTTGCGCTTTCTCGGCACCAAAATTACGCCAAAATTCAGTCATGTTTTAGTAAACATTTGTTGTCAATGTGGGAAGCCTGGTGGGTCTTTGGCAGATTCCGAGCGCTTGCTTGTGGGTCAGTGCCCTGTCTCGTGGAACAGTCCACTGATGCCATTCTTTGTTGAATGTTCGAGCTTGGATGCCATTTCTGGAAACCAGCCCTTCCACCCGACTCCGGCCTCATCTCTTCCTGCCCAGCGGTCGTGAACGCTGGCCATTCGAGATTTTTCGGGCCGCGGACGAGCTGTTAAGAGTGGACAACGTGGTCCTGAGAGCCGGGTGTGTCTCTTCGCAAGGCAAGGGATATGACAAGGCCTGGCGCCGGCGGCAGAAGCATAGACGACGACGGCCGGGGCTGTTGCTCTCCAAATCACCTAACCGATCGAAGGACGCTGTCTACCACGGGCCTGGGAGAAATTACTGTCAAACGAGTGTCGTCGTTAGGCAACGATGTGGCGAGAACTTGGGACAGCAGCAGCAACGCTGGAAGCAGAGATGCACATGAAGCACGGCGGACAGCGGTATACGTTGGCCGAGTCGGCCTTCGGCTCACCGAACGGGATGAGGCTACGCAAGGTCACGCTGAGCGAGGCTGCTAATTGAAAGACGCTGTGTCGAAGGGGTCTCGTGCTTCGGCCATCCGGCGGGGGAGTTCGAGAAGGTTCAACCACCTGCGAGGAGTCTGCGGGATTCTGCTTTCCCACGGAGGCAACGCACAGAACACTTGCGGCAGTGGTCAAGGTGACGCATCTGTGTTTGATGACTGTCTTCCCCTTCTCATCCCCCGAGCTGTGAGAGAGCGAGAGAGCTTCAGCACCGCCCCGTGCCGTGGGTGGTACCGCCAGCGTCATCAATGGCCCATCCGATTGGACAACGTTATTCGAACCAAGTTCCCCAGTCAGGGATCTAGGGAACGCGAACCGTATTTAACGGGATGTTGTTGTGTGATCGGGGCATTCGCATTGCATTCGATTCGATTCTCATCTGTAAATATGTAGAATAAACCCTTCTGTACAGTTTCCTCGATAACGCAGTCCGACATCGTCATTCGGAGCCGGTACCTGCAGAGCTAAACGAGTTAGTCATCTCCAGGACCCCTCCGTCTTCAACTCTGGTTCCAGCAGAGGGTGTGTGGCCCGTTCTCAACACTGGTTCCAACGGTGGGATAGAAGCCCCATCTTCAACATCGGAGAAGAAAAAAGAAAGATAAGGCATGCGCGCACTTTGTGACAGGCACCCCGAAGAGTATCGCCGACTTTCTTTAGGTGCTTCAGTGCTTCTTGAGAATCAGTAAAAATGTGAACTTGGAGATAGGGAGGGTCGTCAGGTAAAGCTTCAGTTGCATCTAATACCGTTTGCAACGGGGGGGTTAGGCAGTTAGGCCACCTACTTCACGTCATCTTGCAGCGTTATAACAACCTGCCCACCGGATAGTGAGAAAACTGCACCAACTGCGTAGCAGGTGGCAGTTAAATTAATAATTGGTCGCTCGGGAAGAGCAAGGCCCACCGCTGGGAGCACTGCATCATAGTGGCGCATCGCTTAACCGCTCCACTACTTCACCACTGCGCCAGGAGTGGTATGAGGACTCCCAGGGGTCTATGAATGTAAAGTAGAGATTGATCTGCATATGTGGGAATTAATCCATTACGCTATCGCGTCATACCCTGAAGGCGGAGCATAAGTGCCCCCTCCAGTTTTTTAATGTAGTGTGCGGTGAGGTGGTGGGAGGATGAGGCGGCTGTGTTCGTAATGAGTGATGATTTGGTGGTACGCGTATGTGAGTAGAACCCGCGAGGTTTCCTGCGTGGGGTTGGGTATCCGATATTCCGGGGCCCAGAAGGATAGATCTCGGGCCAGCGCATGAACGCGCTGATTATCGGGGATCGAGGCATGCCCAGGAACACACGTGAATCCTGTTGATGTGGTTAGGGCGGGTAATGCAACCGCCGGGTAAGCATGCAACCGTCGGGTAATTGACTAGGAGCTGCTGGTAACGAAGAGGAGGTCAACTGTGCAACTGCCGCTCGATCTTCCTTCTGCCTTCTTGCGGCGAGCAGGCTCGTTTGTTGTGAGCTGACAGTAGTCCCAAGGAGGCTGTTGAGGTTGAAACGAGGAAAGAAGCGAAGCTTTTCGTATTTTGTTAGTTTCACGTAGCAGGATTAATTTGGTTGGTTGGTAACAGCTTTATTTATAGTCCTGCAGAGCTTTCGCCGACGGGGCCTTAGGTCTCCCGCCTGGGAACGTCGAGGCGTTGCCTCGCCGTCGCCTCGCGGGCCTGCTGGACGGCCCAGAGTTGGTCACCGAGGCTGGGGCTGCGCAGAGCAGCGGCCAACCGCGGCGGGAGGGTTCCGGAATTAGCACCGTGCAGGTTTTTGTTACAGTCCCAGAGCATGTGAGTTAAAGTGGCTATATTGGCGTGGCAGACCTTGAATATATTTGTCGGGTATGTACCGGGGTAGAGCCTGTGGTATAGTTCCGGGTTGGGGTACGTGAGCGTCTGCAGTTGTCTGAAGGCCACCGCGTGCGCCCTGTCCAGCTTGTCGCTGGGCGGAGGGAAGGTTCGGCGGGCCAGGCAGAGGGCCTTGGTGATTTCGTTGTAGCTGGTCAAGCAGTCTTTGGTGCTATTCCATGGACGACGGTCGCCGGCGCGATTCGCGAGCGCGCGCGCCTTGGCGTGTGCCGTCTCGTTTCGGTTGCGATGCGTCTTCGATACTTCTCCGATGTGCGCCGGGAACCACTGAATTCTGGTTTGAAATTCTACCTCCTGCTGGACTTGTCGATTGCTCAGGACTCGGGCCGCTCTCTGTGAGATCCATCCTTTGGCGAAGTTTCTGACCGTCTGACGCGAGTCACAGAGAACCATGGTGCACGTCGGATCCGTGAGGGCGAGTGCACCCGCCGCTTCCTCCGCTTCTTCTGCGCGTTCGCACGCTACACTTGCCGTTATGCGCGTTTTGCCACACGAATCGACGACCGCAACCACGAATCGCGAGCGTTCTGCAAAGCATTTAGCGGGGCATGCATATTTCTGATGCAGACGGATAGGAGTTGCTCGAGGTAGGCCGGTGACTACCCGCACGGCTTCACGGTTGAATGCCTCAAGAATGGACCATCGTTTTTGGATAAGGTGCTGAAATTGAGCGTGATAAAGGAGCCGAGATTGGAAGATGGCTCCAAAGGCAAAGTGTGTTAATGGGCACTTTTACGAGCAGCTGACAGCCAAGCCGTGCTGTTTTCTGAGTTATGAACGTGAATTCCCAAAATGTTCGTATGTTCCACTTCTAGAAGTGGTTATCACAAAATGAACAAGGAGGGGAAAACCTCAGTTTGCTAGAGCCACGTTTCGACAAGGAGACTTGTCTTCGTCTGGGCAAAGCGTTCATCATCGGCAGGGGATTATATAGGGCCTCGCTCCGAGGAGGAAGGCCCCGGGGGTGGGGAAGGAAAGTGGTGTGGGAGGGGATGCGTGTCAGGAAGGGGAGGAGGTGAATCATCATTCGCTAGGCTGCAATAGTGCAACAACCTATATCCGGGGGTATGCAATGAACAAAAGGCTTTGAAGGGGCTGCGACGGGGGGGGGGGGGGGGGGGGGGGGGGGGAGGCGCTGGGTGAACCTGCAAAACTCGGATAAAAGGATTAGTCCGCGTGGTACAGGGAAATGATAACAAGGGAAAAAAAAAAGGGGGGGGGGGGGCTGGCACTGGAAGGAGAAAGGAAGGGGGGCATTTCCAAGGAAGGAGACTAGGCAGGGGGGGGGGGAATGGCTCGTGTTCAGAGAAAGCCAAAAAGTGGGGGCAGAGGGGGTAACAGGAGTGTCATGGTTTCCGAGAACTGGTAGCAGGGGATTAGGAGAAAAAGAAAAAAAAAGAAAAAAATGTGAACAAAGGAAGAGGGTGACAAGGCCGGAAATGGGGTGGAAGATATGACTTGGGAAGGGTGCAAGGAGCGACAATATACTTATGTGAGGTTCTAGGAAATAGTCTGACACGTGCAAGACATTTGTTAATTTAAAATTATGCTGACCTGGAATGTACCTGAGAGATTCCAGGTTTCCTCTGGACATGTTGATCCCTGTTGGTTGCAGTGTTTTAAATTTGTGGATTAGGAATGCTTCTCTGTATTTCTGTCCCTAGTCGATTTGAAGCCTGACTGAAGAATGAACAATTTGAGTTCGTCGAATTTGTGATGGCGTGATTAAAATGGGTCGACACTGCTTCTGTTCATTCCGTGTTGTGTCAGCCCGGTGCCCGTTTAATCTGGCACTCATTGTTTGTCCGGTTTCTCCGATATATTGTTTCTGGCAGTAGGAGCACTGGAGCATGTAGATAATATTGGACGATGTGCAGTCAAAACTGGTCTTTATATCGAAACTGAAATCGCTTGCCGTACTTTTAACCGTAGTGTCCCTTTGTAAATGTTTGCATGTCTTGCATCTGGGTCGAGAGCATGAAGGTTACTGTCGGTGGTGGTTTCTTACCGAGCCTAGCATGCACCAGGATGTCCCTCAGGTTTGTGTTGCGTCTGTATGTTACCCTTGGTGCGTCGGGAAATATTTTCTTGAGACGGTCGTTACCAGTTAAAAGGGGTGGTATTTTCCGCAGGATATTGTTTATGTTTGGAAGCGCGTTTGAGTATTTCGTTATAAGTGCAGGAGGTCGTTGACTGTTAGCTTTTGTTCGTTTTTTAAGACTACATCTCGTTTCAAAGTGGTTGCTCGTTGGAACGCATTATTAAGGGTTGTCTGTGGATGGTTTCTGGTGATTAGTGTGTTTTTAGCGAGTGGAGGTGTTTCAGGTAGTCATCGTCGTCGCTACATATTCTTCTTAGTCTCGTTGCCTGTCCTACGAATATACCTTGTTTGCAGTGTCTTGGATGATGGCTAGTGAAATCTAAGTATGTTGTCGGTCAGTAGGCTTCCTGTAAAGTGTGGTTTGAGCTTGCTATTTTCTAAATGGACAGTGGTGTCAAGGAAATGTGACTTGCGTTTTCGAGGAGTTGAAGGTGAATTTAATGCTGGGGTGGAATGAATTGAAATGTGTGACGGAATGCCTTCAGGGTCTCAGCCCCGTGCTCCCATATCATGAAAATATCGTCTATGTACCGCAGGTATATGAGTGGTTTTTTAGAAATGAATTTAGAAGTTTAGATTCTAGTAGCCCCGTAAAAATGTGTAAAAATCCATAAGGTTTCCGCAGAAGACTTGTTTACCGCAGATAATCCCCCGGCAGAACCTTCGTTTCAAATCAAATAACACGCCCACAGAGAACTTATCAATTTCCTGAACAACTATCTTGCAGATATTCCCACCCACCTCCCTTCCTTTGTCGAGGATACACCGCACTTTCTCCGCATAATAGAGTCTCTGAATGACGCTTGGCATTATCCCAGCAGATAGCATACTTGTCACACTTGACGTCGCCGCTTTGTACACAAATATTCCCATTAATGAAGGTATCGACGCACTCTTAAAAATTCTAACTCAAAGTCCTCACCCGCACGAAACTGAAGTGTACCTCACGCTACTTGAATTGGTACTAACACTCAACTACTTTGAATTTAATTCTTCTTACTACCTTCAAGTATTTGGAACAAGCATGGGCACTCCCTTCGCACCCACCTACGCGAACATTTTTATGGGGCTACTAGAATCTAAACTTCTAAATTCATTTCTAAAAAAAACCACTCATATACCTGCGGTACATAGACGATATTTTCATGATATGGGAGCACGGGGCTGAGACCCTGAAGGCATTCGTCACACATTTCAATTCATTCCACCCCAGCATTAAATTCACCTTCAACTCCTCGAAAACGCAAGTCAATTTCCTTGACACCACTGTCCATTTAGAAAATAGCAAGCTCAAAACACACTTTACAGGAAGCCTACTGGACCGACAACAATACTTAGATTTCACTAGCCATCATCCAAGACACTGCAAACAAGGTATATTCGTAGGACAGGCAACGAGACTAAGAAGAATATGTAGCGACGACGATGACTACCTGAAACACCTCCACTCGCTAAAAAACACACTAATCACCAGAAAACCATCACAGACAACCCTTAATAATGCGTTCCAACGAGCAACCACTTTGAAACGAGATGTAGTTCTTAAAAAACGAACAAAAGCTAACAGTCAACGACCTCCTGCACTTATAACGAAATACTCAAACGCGCTTCCAAACATAAACAATATCCTGCGGAAATACCACCCCATTTTAACTGGTAACGACCGTCTCAAGAAAATATTTCCCGACGCACCAAGGGTAACATACAGACGCAACACAAACCTGAGGGACATCCTGGTGCATGCTAGGCTCGGTAAGAAACCACCACCGACAGTAACTTCATGCTCTCGACCCAGATGCAAGACATGCAAACATTTACAAAGGGACACTACGGTTAAAAGTACGGCAAGCGATTTCAGTTTCGATATAAAGACCAGTTTTGACTGCACATCGTCCAATATTATCTACATGCTCCAGTGCTCCTACTGCCAGAAACAATATATCGGAGAAACCGGACAAACAATGAGTGCCAGATTAAACGGGCACCGGGCTGACACAACACGGAATGAACAGAAGGCAGTGTCGACCCATTTTAATCAACGCCATCACAAATTCGACGAACTCAAATTGTTCATTCTTCAGTCAGGCTTCAAATCGACTAGGGACAGAAAATACAGAGAAGCATTCCTAATCCACAAATTTAAAACACTGCAACCAACAGGGATCAACATGTCCAGAGGAAACCTGGAATCTCTCAGGTACATTCCAGGGTCAGCATAATTTTAAATTAACAAATGTCTTGCACGTGGTCAGACTATTTCCTAGAACCTCACATAAGTATATTGTCGCTCCTTGCACCCTTCCCAAGTCATATCTTCCACCCCATTTCCGGCCTTGTCACCCTCTTCCTTTGTTCACATTTTTTTCTTTTTTTTTCTTTTTCTCCTAATCCCCTGCTACCAGTTCTCGGAAACCATGACACTCCTGTTACCCCCTCTGCCCCCACTTTTTGGCTTTCTCTGAACACGAGCCATTCCCCCCCCCCCCCTGCCTAGTCCTTCCTTGGAAATGCCCCCCTTCCTTTCTCCTTCCAGTGCCAGCCCCCCCCCCCCCCTTTTTTTTTTCTCTTGTTATCATTTCCCTGTACCACGCTGACTAATCTTTTTATCCGAGTTTTGCAGGTTCACCCAGCGCCTCCCCCCCCCCCCACCCCCCCCCCCCCCCCCGTCGCAGCCCCTTCAAAGCCTTTTGTTCATTGCATACCCCCCGGATATAGGTTGTTGCACTATTGCAGCCTAGCGAATGATGATTCACCTCCCTCCCCTTCCTGACACGCATCCCCTCCCACACCACTTTCCTTCCCCACCCCCGGGGCCTTCCTCCTCGGAGCGAAGGCCCTATATAATCCCTGCCGATGATGAACGCTTTGCCCAGACGAAGACAAGTCCCCTTGTCGAAACGTTGGCTCTAGCAAACTGAGGTTTTCACCTCCCTTGTTCATTTTGTGATCGCCAAGGACCATCTACCGCACCCTCTCTCTACCATGGACTTCTAGAAGTGGTTGGTTGTCAATGGTCAATACGAATCGGGTCAGCTTGAATATACGGCAGCCGCTTTTGTTGCCCACGTGGACATAGGAAGAGAGGTTGAGAGAGTGGCCTGTGTTGTCAATGTATTCATAAAGAAGATTCAGGGCAGTTTGCCGGGAGACTTGTTGCACGTGCGCAGAGCAGTTGGTGGACCATAGAGTTATATCATCTGCGTAGGCGAGAACTTGAACAGTAAGCAGAGGGAAGAGGCCGTGTATAAGAGGATATATGAAAACACTGAGTTGGAGCTAAAACGGATCCTCGCAGGAACGAACGAACGAAAGTATGAAAAGCCTGACAAAGCTGTAAGGGCATAACCAATGAGTACATAGTGCCCACTGTACAGCCGTCCACACACCTATAGCGCCCGAATAGCACGCGCAGTCTGCTGTGCATTTACGACAATAGCGGCTGTGTGCCTGACCCGATGTAGCTTTTAAATACATGACGAGTTAAACAGAATCCATGGGGATGTGCATGCATGATAATGCTAAGGCACTCTTAAATGACGCAAGTGTACTCCCCGCGATGCGTCGTTCGAGCGCTCTGGACAGGTGCATGGACGACTGTACGAACGACTTGGCTGTGGGACGAGCAGCATATCACATCGTCGGCGAAGCGGTCTAGAGCATCTTTGGATCCGAGGCCTCGGTGAAGAGGCGGTTGTGGCTTCTCCAAAGATGCATGAGGTGTGGGTCAGAGTAGTCCGACGGAGGTAACGAGCTCATCCACAACCCTAGTTGGTAGCCGACCACGCGTTTTCGGACGGCAAAGGCGGTCCCAGTTGGTCTGGACGATTACATGTTTTTGGGCTTTGTATGTGATTGCGTAATTTGAATAATGTGATGGCCAGCACAAAGGAGGGCATCTAGAAGGACTTGCCAGGGTTTTGGTGGGTTGGGGCCGTGGTGGAAGATGAGGTCAGGTGGTGTGCTGCTCTGTGTCGCGTGACCGTCTAGTGTGGGTTTGTCTGGTGTATTGATGAGTATATGAGTGTTGCATGGTGTGTGCGGGCAGGAGACAGCAGGAGTCGAGTGTGTTTGTGTAGCCCCAAATGATATTCGGAGCAATAAAATCTAAAAAAGTATATAATGTTGCAGTGTCTAGGGAAGAATCGAAGGAAATAAGAGAGCAGAGAAGGGTCGTGGAATTGGAGCGTGTAAACATTCAGAAGTGTCTGGGTAATAGGAGAGGGCGATAAAATATGGAAGTACGCGTCTTCCTGTAAACGGATGAAGCAGCGGCGAGGAGGGGTCGGTCGGCGTACACAACCCGATTAACTGGGGTGTTTTGGCGTGTCGTGCTTCTTGTAAAAGAAGAAAGTGTGGGAGTTCTGTTCGCCTAAGAATCCATTGATCGACGGGTGTGGGGTTCGTAGAGGGGCTACGACAGTTCATTTGAATGAGTGGGAGGGCCATATAGTGGAGGTTATTGAACGATTTTGGGTGAAGCGAGATATGGGGGCTTAAGTTTGGGCACCCGGCCAATCGACAAGACAGGCACGGAGTGGGCACGCTTGATGGAGTCATTCTTCCGTGAAGATCGAGGCGTCAATGCATTTTTGGTTGATGATGGTGGCGAGGCTGTTAAGGGATTCGGTTAGGTTCGTACGAGCGTCTCATAGTTAGCAGCTTCGTTGGTCTTATGCCTCTAGAGGCGTCTCCTGCACCTCGGCTAGCGATGGGAGGGCGGCTGAAGGAGATAAGCTCGGCCAACTTTTGCTACAGCTGGATCGAGGCGGGAGGGAGAGTGCGGGTTGCTTCGGTGGCCTCCCCTGCGGTGCGGCTGGCAGAGTAGTGAGCAGGGCGGGCTTGAACGGTGTAAGCTGCGGTTGCGCCGCCAGTGCGGGTTGAGGGGCAAGGTATGATGGTGCCTGTTCTGAGTCAGTGGCTGGCTTTGAGGAAGATGGAACAGAGGCATGGTGGCAGCGTGTGGTCCCAGACGTATAGTTGCTCAGTCAGGGTTAGCCGACTGCCTTAGATGGCTGCGGCGGGAAGGAGGTTTTGGGGTAGGCAAGATGCCAACACGGCTATGAGCATCAAGTTGGCAGGGGATGGGGATGACACAGTGTAGCGGGCCACCTGCCGCTCAGTGCTGCACAGTGTCGGATGCACTGGCGCATAGTGTCTCCGGCAGATGTACGGCAGCGGCTTCGTCGCGGTGTTTCTGGATGAGGGAAATTTCCGCAAACGGGGAGTGGTACCCTTGGCAGCATAAACACCAAGGAGTGCATAGATGAGGTTCTTCCGGATGAGTGAGGATAGTGGAACATGTGGGGCACCTCCGCTGGTTACCCGGGTAGGCCAGCACACTATGTATGTACTCGAGACATGGTGTAGTGATGACATCGGGGTTTGTTGGGACAGAACAAAATACGAGGTGGGTGGTTGCGCACTCTGTAGGGGACGTGGGTTCTGATGAAGGTGATGAGGACTGAATCTGTCGCGTGCATGTGTCTCGTGTGAAGAATGTCTGCCTGATAGCATTCCAGGTCGCTGATTGGCTCGTCTGGGATCGCTTCCAGAGCAACTCCATGAATGCCAGACAGGAGTTGGTTGGCGGGGCAAGGTAGGAGGTGACAGAGAGGGCAGTGTCGTGTATAGCGATGCTAGTGATGTGAGGTAGCTGGTTGATGAGCGCTTCCTGACGGGTGCGGAAAGTGGCGTGACGGTTACGCTGGCAAATATGAAGAGACCCGTCGGCATAGGCGTTGGCAGGGAGCTAGGCGGTTTGCAGGAACGTCGGCAAAATCTGCAAGGTACGCGCAGCTGCATCCGAGGGAAGTGGTGGGAGATGTACGATAACTTCGCAGTGCTGTGACGGCACCAGGCCTATAGCGTGGCCGCCTTCGCTTCGAAAGTTTGAAGGGCCCAGAATTGACGAAAAACGTGATGAACGGTCAGAATAAGGGCAATGGGAGATAGCTCTGAACTTGCTGAAAACGATGCAGTGAAGGATTCGAATGGATGGTGAAGATATCAGGACGATATGGTTCGATTTTAAAGAGCTGGACGCTTTTACGGATTCTCGTGTGGACGCCATTCGCAGGCCCCAAGCTATGATAAGCGCCATGTGCTGAAGGCAGATGACCACAAATGCTACCGTAAGGCTCAAAAACAAAGAAAAATAAAGTTCCCCGTCCCGTACCGCAGGGCATAAAGACGTTAGGCAGAAGACCACGCGTGTTAGGTTGGGCTCCCTAAAAAGAACTAAATATAAAAATACCCCTCCTGCGTCGCCTTAAGTACAACGGGATGAAATAGCGACGCGGGATAAGTTGCTGTCATGGTTATTTACACGTGGCCGCTAACTGCTGGGCCGAAGGCGAGCCCCTGCTACTTCGTGCCACACCGGTCGGGGCAGGACGGTTTGCGGCATTGTGCGTTAAGCCGTCGCATACGCTCATCCGTTGGAATTACCGGGTGTATTCTCTCTTTGAAATACTCGTGATTTTGACTGAACCGAATCGCCAGTTCGAATAAACTGGAGTTTCTAACTAACGAGATTATATTGCAATGGCTGCGAACCGTTCTTTGGTTATGGGTTTCTTTATCGCTGGCGGCGCGCCTTTACCACATTGTCTCGACTCACGCGGGAAGAAACCAGACTTCTCTGAAATTGTAGCCGTGCGCAACTGTTTCCACGATGTACGAGATTTCTGTCGATGCTTGATGGTTCGTTACTCGAAAGTTCGTTTCTGTGTTTAAACTGAACACGGTCGAGAGCAGCCACTCAGTCTGGCCTTCGACCGCCCAGCGCATTTGCCCATATGTCGCCGCCGCCGAGTTCAGTTCTAATGAGGGCAGAGGCTTCCAGTGGAAGCCTTCAGCTGCGTTCTTGCTGCTCGACTGCCGTCACCACCACACCACGTGAATGTGAACTTGATATACAGGTCCCTCCAATATGAAAAAGAACTATTTAATTAATAATTACTCCGCAGTTATGTGTGACAAGCATACTTTTTTTTTCAACTACAGTCGGATGCAACTCAACAACGGAGCGATAAATGCCCCTCAAAGCAGTCCCTCCAACCAAAGGCGTCGAACGACTGTCATTCGCGGTTAATCCCCACGCGGATTCACATGTCAATCCCGTGGGGCCTGTGAGTGCTCGAGATTAAAGACGAATTATTCGAATTAGCTGCAATGTCCTGAAAATCGGTCGACGCCATTGGCTGGAGGTCCTCCTTTGATAATCATTTGCCGCTGCATTCTTGTATACAGCCGAGCCGACTTATAACGAACCTGACGGTCACACGGATTCCGTTCGTTATATCCGACGTTCGTAGTAAGTGGACTCTCCGTATAACAGCCAAAAATACTAAGACTGCCAAATTGGCGTTTATTTCTTATAAAACTGCGTTATGCGCGCCTACTTGTGCAAAGCAAAGCCTGCTGCGGCTCTTTCCAGGTTATCTAGGGCGGTCATTTAATCCTCGCCGAGACCATTGCGGCCAACTATCAAATTTAAGGACGGGATATAACTAACCGTGGTTGAAGAGTCCACGGTAACTTATGGCAGGTCGGCCACATAAATAAAGTTCCTGGCAGTATAGGGGAGTGCTCGTACTTGGTGTTCAACGCGTTCGTGAAAGCACGCGCATCTGCTGTTTTGTTGTCCAGGAACGTTATCCGAGGAAGCATCTGGCCAGCTATGCATCAACGAAACGTTGCCACAAATAAACATGCGTCTATCACGTGTGTTTCCGAGTTTTATCTGCCATTCCTGGGCTCATGCAGCGAAGAAAGTAGCGCAGCGCTTATGGCAAAGAGTGCGTCAGCTGCGCTGTCCGCTGTACGACGCTGCCTGCGCGTGGTAGCAGCGCAAATTATGGAGCCGGCTGGACAGCCGATGCGTACTACGTGACCAGCATGGCCAGCAAGGCTTTCAAAATTCTAAACTTGCTGCTGCTAGTTGATCTACAGCCTTGATCAGTAGATTCGCTTTAGACGGTGCCCCTGTCTCGCGCGCACCGCGCTTCGTCTACTTGGGATGCTTTGCCCAGCCGGCGAACACGTACGCAGGCAATGAATGCCCTCGTAGGCCATCGGTGCGAGTTTGGCCGCCGATTACTTACTGTTTCAATGTCACCTTCTTATTGCATTTTTTGGTTGCCATATTCTTTCCGGGGCGGTGTCGTGAAGGTTGAGAGACGCTTTATGATCTCCGCGCTTTCTGGAAGCACGAGCTCGTCAGCTTCGGAGGGGAGTTTACGGCGCGTCCTCGTTCGCTATAACCGAGTGGTGTGGCCACAGTTGTTCGTTGTGTCTGGGATGAATTGCCATTGTCTTTGTGCATATTTTGACGGTAGCACCACATCTGTTCGCAATAAGCGAGCGTTCGTTATAACTTCGGCCGTTATAAGTGGTCTGGATTGTAGTTCTATTGTTCTTCTAATGTAGTTCTATATGGTGTTCTATAGTTAATCTACTGTAGTTCTTCTCTTGGCATATAATACGCAAAAGTCATTTTCAACTTTAGTAAAGAGATAAAGAAATCGTCTTTTTGTGCAAACTGGACCTGCACATTGCCAGCTCGCTGTGGGGCCGACGTCAGGCTGAGAACACTGCAGCGAGCGGTAAAAAGGAAGGTCGCAGGCGTAAAGTGGCGTAGATAGGAGAGCAAAGGCGGGTCGGATCTTTAAAAAGAAATGATCGTGGGCATGTAACGCGCACAGCCTACTGCGGGTGGTCTATTAGAATGGCGGAGTAGACATCGATAGGAAAAATGGAATTGACAGCCAAATGTGGCATGCAGTAGCAAGGGTACAAATTTTTTCCGAATAACGGAGCCGCAGCAGGAGCTATAGACAGAAAATTAGAGACCCGCTGCGTGATACGCAGGCTGGACGAAAGGAACCGGACAAAAGCACAAGAGGGTGGTCATCTGCGCCGTAGAACAGGCCGTCCGTCAACTGCCCTCGTCTGCATGCGGGAAGAAGCACATACCCGGGCCATTCGGGTGCTGTCAAGAAGGCGAAAAGAAACCGGGCTACCTGCGTCAGCATATGTGAAGACGTTTTGCAAAGGGTCTGTGCTCTCGCAGAACGCACGCCGTTTGAGATTGCTGACGTCTGCGCGTTGCTGCACTTTTGTCTTAGCAACACGTGTTTTCCCTACCGCTCCAAGATTTACAAGCAGACAGACGGCACCGCTACGGGCGCGTCCATATCTATTACAACCGCCAACCTGGTCATAGAGGCTCGGGAAGAAGCATTTTTCTTGCAGTGAACTCAGCTCGAGGTTGCATATCTGGCACATGGCGTATATGCCATGTGTGTGACCGCGGGTAAAGGCAGGATTTGTGGCCAGCTCTCGAAAGGGGCGGTAAGAGGAAAATGAGTAGGGGGGTTGCCCTGCATTTTAAACTCGGGCGAAGTTATGGGCTTCACAGCCCAGGATACTTCCAAATTACAACATTACAGAAATGTTGGACCTGTTTATTTGTGTTGGCTTTTTTCATGAAGGCCTTTACAACTTCCATGGTTCCTACACTGTAATCAGCAACAACCTGATTAGGTATTTCGTTGCTGTGCTCTTAGAACGGTCTGGTTTTCTTCCTTTCAATTCGGCATTTTTTAAAATACAGTTATGGTTATAAAGCAAACAAGGGAAGGGGAATGAGGGGCTCGTTATAAATATGAGAGCAGCCCACAGCCACAGAAACCAAGGAGCACAGGGGATTTCTTTTTTTAATTAATTAATTTATTTATTTATTTTGTGGTGTTGATCAAGTAAGAATATTACTGAATATGTTGTCGCTTAAAGCTAATTGATTAGAAAAGCAGAAGAAAAAACAACCACATGCCGTCGGTGGGATCCGAACCCACGACCTCCGAATTACGCGTCCGGTGCTCTACCTCTCAGCTACGGCGACGGCTGTCAAACCTTCTGCTTTCGGGGGTATTCATGTTTACAAATAACCTAACCTTGAGAGTGTTCATCAGCGCCACCCACGTTCGTAAGCGGCGGACGTGGAACGTCCTGAGTTACCGCTGGTGTGACGTAGAACGCCATCTAACGGCGAGGGTGGAAGCTGTGTGAGAACCCTCTTATGCTTCCTATGGCGTCAAGGCTGCCTAAGCAGTAAGCAATTAAGCAAACAAGGGAAGGAGTTATATGGTTATAGGCTGTGTCATCTGGGTGATTCTCCTTGTACCTTATTTTTACTTTGCACTGTCCAAATGTTTGGTCTTAATACTTTTGTTTAATTGTGCTCATTAAAAAAAAAAAACTTAGAGATCACTGCAGAGACTGCATTGGAGAAATGCGAAAGCATTAGCGTTTGCCGCGACGTTGGTGGCTCCTAGTCGACGCCTTTCTACACCTATACTTACCCACTCCGTTGAGATCCGAACGCCACTCTTCGATCTCCGGTGCTACCACTCGACGATGTGTACTTTTTTTGTTGCTGCACTATGATTGGCTGTAGCCGTGACGTCATCAGACGAATGAATGACGTCACACTCTTATGACGTAACATGGCCTCACTAATTAACCCCATCGATTAAACCAATCAATTACTTTAATTACTGCACTCATTTGATGTGATTAATTCATAACATTAATCATGGTCATTGATTAGGATCGTTAATTATGCCAATTAATTGGGGAGATTCATTATTTACTAATGTTAATGCCCGACGATGACTAATGACTGTGACTCGATATTATTTAATCACTGACTTTATATACTTCACCACACCACTCTTAAGATCATGACTGATGACGT
The DNA here is from genome assembly GCF_055824585.1 of Amblyomma mixtum. Classification (NCBI taxonomy): domain Eukaryota; kingdom Metazoa; phylum Arthropoda; class Arachnida; order Ixodida; family Ixodidae; genus Amblyomma; species Amblyomma mixtum. The sequence goes on from NC_143014.1 coordinate 119,597,655, forward strand.
CACTACCTGTTGACGTCACGACACATCCGGCAACACGTTTTGCGGACACAGCATAGCCTAGTAATGCTTTCGCATTAATAATTTTTGTGCTGACACAAGTTTAGCAATCTATGCTGCTGTTGTCTTTGAGTACAGCATGGTCAGGGGGTCGAAGCTGGTCAGGAACATGCGCCTTTTCTCCCACCGCTCTGGCTTTATTTGCAGAAAAATACAATTCGGAAAAAAAGGAACATTAAGAAAAAGTCAACGAAAGAAATGTCATGTTTCTACTTTCACCGCTTCTTTCACCTCTTCTCTCGTGGAGCGGTCGCCAATTCAAGTTCGCAAAATATAAAAAATGTTGCTTCTCGCTACTATTCAGGGAGTTGTCATCGTTTACGCGAAAATCGGATATTCTCTATCATTATGCTTGTGTCTGTACATGCAAACACTGACGTGGGTCCGACGAAGAAGGCGGCTCTCCCGAAGCCACGTCGATGACATCCATCAGCGCGCTTGAAGTACAAACAGCAGTGCAAAATACGGCGACACAGCAGTAAGCCCTATTCTGACTCGACAGCGTGGTATATAGTACACACCCTCTTTTATATTTTACAAAATAAAGACTTCTCTGTACACTTATCTCAGCCGCCAAGCATATACTGCGACCTCTTGAGTCGGTCCGGTTTCTGCATCAGGTATACATCAGGTGTCCTAGCTAACTTTAGCCGGGGTATAAAAATATGCCGCGGCATTTTAAGACGACGCGACCAAATTCATGTTGCTGGCTATTGATGTGCTACAGAATTCGACAGGCGTTGCAGCCGGCACGGCTGGCTGAATTACGAAGCTGATATGTATGCCAAAGCCTACCACTACTCCAAGTTTACGACGTGTTGAACTGGAACAGAGCACACTTTTATTCCATAGAGGTCCCTGATTGCGCAGTATACTCAAGCGGTGGAGACTGCGATGACCTTAATTTCTTCAGGGGCATATTCCTGGAATGTCCTGAGCTATCGAGCCCTTCTTCCATCGTTGTGCAGTGATTCTCGGTACAGGACTGTCACGCATACTGTCGGTTTATCCGTGGCTGGGATTATGTAACAGTTCTATTCAGGTCTATCCATTTTTCTCTCTGAGGCCCAATCGACGCCACAGCCCAACTATCGTCGGATCGGCTTCACTGGGCCTCTTCGATTATCCGTCTCTGGCTTCCCGCGGACTGCCTGCGGGCTGCCAGAGCGCGGCGCCAGGCGCTCGATTTTCTCGGGCTGCTCCGCGCACTTCCGGTGGCTGCACAGAACGCGTTCGTTTTGCTCTGACTGGGCGGTTTCGGGCTGCCAGCCAGACTCGCCAGGACGATTTTGTGTTGGCAGCGCTAGGGCGACTAGTAGACGACAGAGAGGTGGTATGGTATAACGGGAAGCTCGCCAGGCCATTTTTATATGGACTAGGAGGACAGCTGTTCTTCATGCGATGTTTAGGGCGATGCAGGCGCTTGTTTCGACTAGGCCATGGTGCATATCGTCTGTGTCGCCTGCAATGGCACCTTTTGCGGTAGTTCTCGCTGTTTATTTATATGTTTTGCGTGCGTATGTGCGATCGTATTTCGATCGTCTCACCACCTCGCAGGCACAAATGCTCGCTTCATATATTACGATCGCATACTTCTTATTCACAAATTATTTCGGCTGTTAATTTCGTGCGCCCGGCTGATATTGCGATGGTGTTTGAGGCCTTCCACGACAGCAGCCGCAGATTCCAGCTCCGTGTGCGCGCTCAGACGCGCGCATGTATGCATGTGCTGAACGTGTTTTGCGAGGTGTTATAGTTGAGCGCGATACGAGGGCGTGTGGTCTTCATTGCGTTCGGCGCAGTGCAAGGGCGGATATGCTTTGAGAAACGCTTGATTGAATCATGTCTTTTATTAAAAGCCCTCACGACCACAGTGCTCAAGGCATCTCTGCGGGCATAAATGTGGCCACACAGTTGTCACTTACGGCAGACGATCGAGGCGACTGCTGATTCTGTCGTCGCCTGTTGTACGGCTTGATGCTCGGGCCTTCTGCCACATATGCTTAAAATATCTGAGAAGTATCGTAGGCATGCATCTCCTCGCGTTTGGCTCATTAAAGAGATAAAAAGAAAGCGCTGATCATCATGCAAGCACACGCGGTACGAGAGGCGCCGACACGCAGGGCTTCATTGTAGCGCCTTTCATTCCAGTGCTAGTTCTCTGCGGTAAAGCTGTAGCATTATAGATACGATACGCAGCTAAATTTGTACAGTACACCCGTAGATAAATGTTCAACAAGCTGATATGCGCTTTTGTTGAGATTATGCGTGCATTCCTTGCCCGCAGCAAAAGCCGGCGGCGGCCGACAGACTACAGTTGAACGGAACATATCCCGATTCTTTTCTGATTATACAGCCCACAGGAAGCAGTTCACGAGCGTAGAAATCGCAACGACCACAGCAGAGTCAATCACCAAGCAGGGTCGATCATCTGCGGTCATACCAGTCATACTGCGTAGTAAACAAACACGCGATAATCCGTGAGTACGGCGTGTCGTTTGATAAGCAACGCATGGGCAGTTTTTCCGTCCTATGTGGTGATGACTGAAACACGTTAGATTGCGATTGCTCATCGCATGCTTTTGAGGATTTCTCGAAGCTTACACAGCACACTGTGCACCGAAGGCACATGCTCGCGTTGTCGTCGCGGATGTATACAGGTGCGAGCACCATCAGCTGTTTGTTCTGCAGTCTGCGGCATCCCTCAATAACTTCAGGTCGTTGTTTTCGATCTCAAGCTGCCTATTCCTGCCGTACGCGTGCGTAGCAATGAGATGCAGCAGAACGCGAAGCTAGAGAGAGCATCTGCCCTCTGTGATCGCGACTTGCTTGCCGCCGTGATTGCCGGGTGGCTGGTTCCGGTGGCCGTCGGCCCATGTGACCATGATGCGTTTTCCTGTCAGAGGCGAACTTTCTGGCAGCCAGCGGGCTGCCCGAGCGCGGTAAATCGAAGTATGCCGTGATGCCGCTCATAAAAGATGAAGGGTTCAAGTGAAGACTGGGTGCATTGCATTGTCTCTTTGGCTCTTCTCTTTCACTTTGCTGCGTTTAACTCTAGATCATGCACCTTCAACGTACAGCCTTTGTCAAAAGTAAAGAGCCCGCGGGGGGTTCGCTTCTAAACCATGTAGTCGGGCTCTTGTAGCATCCGTAGAAGCCGTGACCTTTAGAGGGGTGAGGAGACGAGTATCATCTCACCTTCAAGAGATATGGAACGCTGGCGATACATAGCGGGCCTCGTGGCATGACCGAGAAGCAAACCGCTTGGGCTCTGTGCCCCTGGCAAAGGGTGTACAGCCGGCCAAATCTTTAGCTGGCGTGCTTGACGGCCGCGTTTTCCGTGCTCCTGCAGCTTATGACGGAGCAAACTTGCGAAAATATCAAATCTAAGCACAGCCTCACTAAGTCCGTGCTTAATATTGAGCTTTCGGTAAGTTTGCTTCGTCGCAAAATGCAGGACCGCAGAAAAAGCGGCCGTCGCGCACGCCAGCTAAAGATTTGGCCGGCGGTACATAGCGTGATAAGCGGCCGGGCGCGGCCACTGTTGGTACACCATTACAGCAGTCGTGTGCACAAGGTCGGGTCCAAGAAGGCCATGGCTCATTCCTAGTCTTCCTTAGGTAGCACGAATCTGTTCCATGCGCGGAAAAAAAAAAGGGAGGTGACGGAGAGGCTTCCACGAGAATTTGTCTCCTCTATATTTGGTGGAGCGCCTTGCACATGCACGTGACCATTGCCACAGACTCGGTGCGTTTGTTCTGGCAAGATCGCAGAGATCATCTGAACATTTAGATATTCAGGTGATCTGAGCGTTATGGCGATTTTCGCTGTCCATAACGTTTCTTTATTGCCGTCCAACTATAGCGCGCTGTTCCCTAACTCCTTTATAAAACATATGCCTCCGCATGCGCTTCTTCAGTCTATCTTATGAAGGGCAGGCCATGTAATTGAGCCAATAGGTAGTCCCTTCTCACATCCCCAACTTGTAGCTGGCGCTTTCCAAATACGATGAAGACGACCCTGTGCCGGCGCTCCTCTTGTCCTGTCGGTGAGCTGCAGTTGCAACGCCAGGACGTCGGCGAACGACACAGCTGGTTCTAAAAACCGCTCTACGCTCCCTGCGACGAGCTAACTTCCAGATGCCGAAGGCTCCGCTGTCAGTGGTCGCACTTTCCGGTGCGGCAGGCTTCGTGGTACACGCGGTGGGCCTCGTGCACCCCATTGTCGGCCGCGTATTTGATGAGTTTCTTGGCCTCCCTGCAACAGAAGCGATTCGGTAAATGCAAGATGAAACGTCTCGGCATCGCTCCAGGGTGTAGAGCAGTCAGACCCATGCTAAGTGGTCTACTTAGCACACTCAAATCACTGCGCCCTCTTCGGAGCTGTTATCTGTAAATAGGGCCGGGCTATGCGTGTTATCGCGTGACATGATCATTTCGAGTGAGATACGTCTCGGGCGAGGTTCAGTAGTGTATGCATCTAACGGGGCATATGCCTCTGTCAGTGTCCTGTCGCAAGTCTAGTACAGAAGAAACCCATAAACTAAACTGAGGGCTGTTATTTCTCAGAAGCTATTTACGGAAAACTGTATGGCAAGCCATCACGGGTACTTAACGTTCTTGCCATCACCTCTTTGATAAAAGCTCTGTTTTGCTCAAAACCTTCCAGTAACACAGGCGAGACGTATTAAGTGCTTACAACGGCGCACACATGCTCGAGTAAACAGCCTTACCCTTTCTGCACATCGGTCGGAAAGCCTTGCATGTGGCCTACGGCCAAGTTGTACGCCGAGTGAGCATGCCCTTGATCGGCTGACTTCCTGCGGCAGTACCAAGTGAACCACTCAGAAAACGTGCAACCGCTTTCCCAGTATCACGGCACTGAAGCGGACGAGCATGCCAAGCACTTGGCGGCGAGATTCGTCAAAACTGTATCAATGAAGAAAGGATGTACGTAATTCTGTAGCTACGTATGGTGGCAGGCATTCGGCTGGGGTGTCCACTTTCGATGTAGACGTCATCGCCTGTTACATATTTAAAAGGCTGTGCGCTAAAAAGACGTTCACAGGAAAAAGGAGACGAAAGGGGCCTAAACAAGCGCTTTCACTCAAGGGATCTCTACGTAATTCGCTGAAATTAGCCAATGGGTCTGAAGGTGTATACGCTTAAAATCAGACTACTGACACGCGCTAAAAAAACAATAACAAGGTTTCGCTAATCCTGCTGCTAACTGAGGACGCATATTACATCGTGTCCTGAGATGCGCTGTTGACGCTGCTTGAGTCCACTGAGTTGTATAAAAATGTCGTGTGCGACAGTGTCCCGTATAGCAGAGCTCATTGGCGCAATTCATGCATGTACAGTCTGCGTCACCCTTTTGTCGAGCGCTCGAGCAGTCTGTACCACGCAGTCAAAAGTGAAGTCACAAAACAGTCTTTGGTTTGCAGGCAAATTGCTTGCGTCCGCCTTGCTTGCAGGTTCATGAGGCTCTACTTCCGTGCTAGCGCAGCCTTTAAAAGTGAGGTACTACGGCGAGGTATCGACTTTTATGCAGGGGAGGGCACCGCTCAAGCGCTCAACGCAAGTGTGACGCATAATGTAACCTGTCGATGCTTGTTTCATAAGGCTTGTAGCAAAACATAATGATATATGTACTCTTCGCAGTTTCTAAAGTACAGTGCTACTAGTGTTGGGAGTCAAAATGTCAAGCAGATCGCGAGGAGGAGAAAGAGAGGGAAAAAAAACTTATTCTAGGCCAGAACTAGGGCCCCGTGAAAAAGTGCGCTGGTAGTCGAACGTTCAGCTTGCCAGCCTGGGCCCGTTTATTAAAACGGGCGCGCCCACAGCCTTTCGGCTCGGTGGAACTCAACTGACTCTATGCCAGCAGTGAGCAAACGGCCACTGGCCTCATTGTCTTACCGGAACCAATAGAAGGCCATGCTGCTGTTCTTGGATACACCGCTTCCTGCGAAAGAAAAGCGTATGGTCAGAACAGTGATTGCGAGCCAATGTGCTTTCAGGAGCAGCCCCACGAGGCGAGTGGCGATTGTGCGAGAACAAAGTGTGATATATCTACTGCAAGGCTGTAACGCTGTAACGCAAGCCAAGCATTACTGGTATACCTGACCGTTTGGAGCTAGGTGCGTCATTTGTATCAGTTGTTCGCGCGGAAGGTTTATGACTTTGTTGCGTGGCTTTGTGTCTCACCGTGCTGGTGCTCTGTAACGCCAGAGCTTAATTGCGTCGGTACTTGCTTTTTGTCTACGAAAGTAAGTACGTCTTTTGCACGACCGGCCGGGATAATATACCGACTCCTCTCCTTTTGATCCTATTCCACTCTTATCGTCCCCCGCACTGAGTGGAAGATTCGGAGATATCGGAGGCGTGGCATCGCTTGAAACTGTGAAGAAAGACAAAACCAAAAGGGAAATTATTGGAACGGCACTGTTGTGTTGCCCTGGCCAGAATCCTTCTACCCTTGTCTTGGCAAGTGCATAGCTGAAGCTTGAGCGTCAGGCTGATATGGGTGTCTCTGAAATATATCGCGTGCCTGCACAGTTCTCCCCAAGGAAAGAGACATAAAAGAGGTAAGGCAGGGAGGTTGGAGGCGAGGGGTGACCTACGAAAGGTAGGTCACAGTGATATGGCTCTACGATTGAGATTTGCCAAAAAAAAAAAAAAAACTAAATGTGCTCCTATGGTGCCTCAAAGCAGACAGCTGAGGTGGTTGTTTGCTTGTATGACGTGATGAGACGTAAAGCCAGCGCTGATAAGCGGAAAACGAAAAACCGGGATAGGTGCTCCACAAACACCTGATGCCATTTGAAGTTTCTGCTGTCCTTTCTATTAACTGACGAAACACCAGGCGGCGCTCAACGCGAGAAAACCAGCGAAAGCACTTCCAAGACAAAAAATGACGCGAAAGGTTAAAAACAAAAGACGGAAAATCAGACTCTGGCCGCAGTTATTCAGTTTATTTTGCATGCTTTTACGGCTATAGGATCGCCAGATAATCTCTTTCTTGGCTGGAAAGCGTCGGAGAAAGCTCAACGATGCAGTGGTCTTTTTCATTTAAAATGGAATATTCCTCGAATATCTCTCTCGGCTAGATTGAGTTCCAAGCCTGCGCAGGTCAAGGATACCGACAAAAGCTTGCTTGCAATGTAACGGAGGCGAGCAGTTAGCCAAATGACAGCGCCCGAACCGCTGCGCAGACGCTGTCGCAAGCGGTCACCGATACAACCACAATTTCCCAATGGTTTTCTATACACTTACGCCACAATTCCTTGTCGCAGCTTGTGCAGGAAAATTCTGACCAAACCAAAATAATTTTCCCAGGCAAATACTATTGTGGTGCACCAATTCCTCGAGGGACATTATGGCACCACAGTTTCCCCAATGACGCCACAGTATCCCTGTAGTCACGTCAGGGGCTCAATGCAATGCTCAATGCCTCAGGTGTGCGAAACAACGCAATCGAAGCAGCACACTCGCAGCAGCAGCCTGTAGCTGTGTCTTTGTCGCACCAACTCTCGCGCCGCCTCAAGAAGGTAACCGAAATGCGGCGCTTCAGTAGCACTCTGAAGCCTGTTTAAGTAGGACGACAGCAAGTGCCCAGTTGTGAATGACGCCAAGAAACAGAGTCCTTGCACGAAAAAGCACGCCCGCGCGCCATATGTTGCCTGCAAGGCGGTAGTCGTCAGCACTATTCTGTGGAAATATACTCCATCGGCCAGACCTGGCGCTGTATCGATAATTGCCTGCGACAGCGTAGCGCAGTTCGAGTAGACTGGCGATTGTCGCCGTTGCCTGAGCAGACCAGCTTTTAACAGCACGCATGCCCGGCGCGGGCTTGGAACACAGTACATCCATGAGATATATTCGGGGCGTATGGGATTTTACTGGAAAATACAACTGTGTCAGTGAGCCCATTCCGACGGTTTCCAGCAAAGCAATAGATGATCTAAAGCCATCCTTGTCTGGAGATGGTGCCGTGGAGGTGCACAGAATAATTTCGGCCCAGTGTAATTTTTTTTCGCCTTTTTTGCTTTTGGCGTCTTGTTTGTCTCGGGGTTTCATTCTCTGTTATTTCTCGCGTTCAGCGCCGTCTAATGTTTCGTCGATTAATCTCAATGGTAATGAGAACTTCAATTGACGTCCAGCATTCGTCCGCGTCTCGTTCACTCAAAAACGCCCGTGTGTTTTGCGATGCCAGTACACTTTAAGGGACCCCAGGTGGTCTATAAATTAATATCAAAAAGCTCGAAAGGGTGCCGAGAAAGGCGGTTCGCTTCATTTTAGAATAACTTCTCCCGCACCTCAGTAACAGAACTTTCAAAACGAGTCAATTTCCCTGCACTAACAGAGCGTAATCGAGTTTCGCGACTAAAATTCATGTATCAGCTTGTAAATTGACATAACAACGTTAACGTATCTGATATAATTAGATTTTGTTCTGGATATGCCACAATGCAGAGGCGTCAAGTAACAATGATACTGTTGTGTCCCCTTATTGCTTTTGTGTGTGTGCGCCCCCGCATCCTCCTCCTAACGACCACTCGCATCCTCCTCCTAACGACCACTCGCATCCTCCTCCTAACGACCACTTGCCCCTCGTCGCACGCTGTCGCCAGATGCCCCCCCCCCCATGGTGCGCCCCCGCATCCTCCTCCTGTTTTGGGAAGCCACTCCCTCCCGTGGACGCTTCTCCGCTCCCTCCTTTCTTCGGGCGACCAGCGTCGACTCCTCCTAACGACCACTTGCCCCTCGTCGCACGCTGTCGCCAGATGCCCCCCCCCCCATGGTGCGCCCCCGCATCCTCCTCCTGTTTTGGGAAGCCACTCCCTCCCGTGGACGCTTCTCCGCTCCCTCCTTTCTTCGGGCGGCCAGTTCGGCTCCTGCCTCGGTCGACGCTGGTCGCACCCTCATCGGCTTTAAATAAACGAAGTCTTAAAGTACCGTGTGCGTCTTTCGCTGCATTCAACACAGCGACCGGACACGACAGATACCATTCCGAGTAAAAAAAAACAAAAACTTTTAAATATTCTTTTTTTTCCTAGGACCGTAATTGAATGGAATAATTCACTAATATCGAAGTTACTCAGCCTTCCTTTTCTTCATTTGCTGCTAATCTCTGTTGATTTTGTTAGCTAAAATATGCCTTTTACTCTTATGCGACGTTTTATTGAATAACAGCGTTGCTTGTGCTGTCATCTAAGCTATGTACTTTGTTTTCCATTTATTTTGTTGCGTGCGTTTATGTACTGACATGTTGTATTTCCACCCTACTTAAATCCCTTTCCTAGATTTCAGTATGTACAAATAAAAATAAAAAAAGCGCCGCTGAAGGTTTCAGTGCCTTTCTGTGTTGTTGGGACTAGATTTTGTAAAGTTGTTACGATGAAACAGCAAGAACCCGGCACTGTGCTCACACGTCTGTGGGTCGTTCACCATACTGTTTGGCTTAGAAGTTTGCGCCCGCTTGCAAGAATTTTGCGAAGATGCGTATTTTAGTGATTATTGGCAAGTTTTGAGCGAGTGGTTTGCATGCTCACTTCTGTTTCCCTGCGCGAGCAGCTCATCGCGTTGTAGGACAGTGTTGAAGCCGAAGGAAATTTACCGGCACGTGGTGGAATATGGGGCAAACATTGATAGGGAGTGCTCGAAGTGTGATTATTAGTTTGTGTACGCATACAGGTTGTCCTTGATGCACGCGCGAGTAAAACAAATAAGGAAACGAGGATTCTAGACAAAAAATCCGCCAGTCTAAGTGCCAGCAACAATGACTTCTAGTAGTCATTACAGTTATTAGTCCTCACTAATCGATCAAAACTAATTAACCAACATTATTCACTCAGTATAGGGATGTCGCTGTGAAAGTATAAATGGGAGAGTTGAGGATCGCCTGAGCGGTATGTGTGCAGACGCGTCTCACATGCTTCTTTTCATCGTCAAAAAAGAAAAGCGTTAAAGGCGAAAAAAATTATTAGACCTAAGCTTACCGGCTCCGCATTAATCAGCGAGAGCTGATTGGCATTAGCGGCCGAGAGGTCTGAAATGGCAGGCCCATACTGACATTTCACAGGTGACTGCCCCGTATCACAGGCCCGGTTGGGCCTCTATACGCTCACGTGCATACCCGGCCTTCTTCCGCTTGCGGTCTTCAGTTCGATCGCGCTCCCGGCACACTTCAGGGACACTAGGGCCTACTTGCGCGAAGCAAATAGTCTACTTCCCAGAGTTGTCTTATTCACAGTCTAAACCCTCCGTTACTTTTGAGGAAAGAAAAGGCGCATAACTGGCTCACTTGGTCAGTGGACACCTCAATCGCGCTGTGAGGTGGCGGGGGTGTCCACCTACAAATTGAGGCAGTTATGCGCCTTTCCTTTTCTCAAAACCAGCGGAGGGTTTAGACTCTACTGGTTTTGAGGAAAGAAAAGGTGCATAACATGTCTCCCTGGGTCAGTGGACACCTCAATCGCGCTGTAGCAACTAAATTGCTTCTACTAAATGGATTGTACAAAGCTATTACACCTTTCGCTGTAAAATGGAAGCCCGCAGCTTTTGAACGGTTTGCACTAGGTGTAGGTGCCTAGTTTGGGACCCCAGTGGTGGTGGCCGCCTCCCGGGAGCGCCCGACTAAGGCTTGTTGGGCCTGTAGTCGTAGCCGAGCAGGACCGCCCCCCAGTCCTCCTGTGTTGGGTGGGGGGGGGGGGGAATAGCTTTCGCTGTAAAACGGAAGCCCGTAGCTTTTGAACGGTTTGAACATCGCGTTGCGAGCCGCGATCAACGCGTACTGCGCGGAGAGGACGGATCCGCCAAGGCCGAGTGACGCGGAGGCTCACCCTGCAGGTACTTGTGCGCCACGACGTGCTGGGCGTGGGCGTGTCCCGCGTGGGCGTACGCGTGGTTCAAGTGGAAGTGCACGGCCTCCCGGTGGTAGTAGCCCACGTACACGAGCAGGAATACGGCCACTGTCGCCGACACCTGCATCATTGGAAATACAAAAAAAAAGGAGGAAAAGCGAAACGGCAGTTAATTAAACATAGCCGCGCCGGTATTCAAGCGAACTGGCAATTGTGCCGCAGTGTCTTGTGACTTCTTTCAAGCGAAGGCCAATAGGGGCCCTTCTTCAGGCCTCCCTGATGAAACAAGGCTGCGCACCCCAGTCGTCGTGATTATACGCTAACAACAGACTCCGCATGTAAATGTGCTGCAGGTTGCTTCGTGTAACCTGAGCTACGAGTTCGAAAACAAAACAAAAAGAGGAATATAAAATGACGCAGCTGTGCTGGCGGTCGCGTAACATCACCGGGGTTAATCCTTTTTCATTCACTATAATATATACTTACTCGAAATGCACTTCGATCTTAAAACAGCGAGAGATATGCGAAACGTTTCAGTAAGGCAGTTCTAGAACATCAAAAGAAACCACAAATGTCACGAGGTAAACGACAGCAGGTTCCATGCGAAGGCGTTTCTTGTGCCTTGACAAAAGCGTCCGAAATCCGAAACGTCTGCGGCAGGAGCACGTGCTCTCTGGCTCTCCCCTGTCCCTAATTCCACGGCAACAGCCAGAAGCCAGATTCAATACGCCATCTCGAGACGCCCGACCTTCCAGGACATAGGCAGTTGAACAAATGACACCTACAGTCATCACCATCATCATTACACTAGCTACCCCCACTGGAGAGCAAATGCCTCTTCGACATCCCTCCAGCCAACCATCTCCCGGGCCATTTGCGGCCGCGTGATCTCCGCAAACTTCCTAATCTCACCTGCCCACCTGACTACAGCTGTGGGCTGAACAACAGCGACTTCGAGCGCTGTCTTGGCGCTTACATCACCCAGAAATTACCGCGATAAAGAACAAAGAGTAGAGGCAGTACTGGTGCACGATTTCCTGCCGCCTGAACCCCGACTTGGAGTGAATGTGCAGCTATTCAGGAATAAGGGGACGTTGCTTAAGGCGAGAAGCCACCCTCAAGAGGGAGCCTCAAACTTTGGTGTATCTCAATTCTTCGCATGGAGCATGTAATCACGATGCGCACCACCCTCAAAGGACTATAGACACCAAATTTTTGCTTGCATGTTTTCTTCTTTCAAACAATGCGTTAGATATTCGCATACATGGAGCACCCTGTGGTATTCGTGTACGACAGCTAAATAATTTATAATTCAATTTCTTCTTTACGCCATTTCGGTTTCGATTTTATCCGTCAAACGATGACTGTGACGAGTAGCTTGTGTTGAGTTCGCATGAGGGATAAAAATAAATCGGCTGTATAATTGCTGACAGGTCATTTTTTGTCATTTCAGGTCTTGGAAGAGGCTCGCTTCATTGTAGCAGTTAATTAAAACTACAGATCAGCGATTATATTACAGTTTCGGTAGTGAATCACGTGGCCAAAACATCAACTTGACGTTACAGTCGTCGTTCGGTCGATGAAACCGAAATAGCATGAGAGAAGAAACTCAGTTATAAATTATTTAGCGATTTTAGGCAAATGCCACCCGGTAATCCATGCATTCTAATGTCTGACGCACCGTTTGACAGTAGAAAACGCGCAATAAAATTAGCCGTCTATAGTCCTTTAAAACAACCTTCGGCCAATATAGTGTGCCACAGTAGATTGTACGATAGACTGTAAACCGTTGGTCACTTGAGGGATAACAGCACAGACGTATGCGAGAAGTGCGTGAGAAGAAGCGCGTTTGATAACCAGCGTAAGTTGAACGAACAGAGAACAGGATTCACGAGCTCTCATCAGTTCTCCTCGTCATGTTGTACAAAGGCAGTGTCATCGTAATACGTGATACCACTCTTAGGTAGAAAAAATGCCTTCGCAAGATCTTACGGCTTAAATTAACACCTGACGCTGTAAAACAAATTGGGTTAGCCAGAACCCTGTGGAACTCGACGGTTCCGTAATGGCGTCGCAGGGGGTTAGAAAAACCTCCTCTCCGCACTTTACCCTCCTTATTCAATAACAAGTTGAACCATTTGCAGCTCTTCGAAAGAAGCAGAGAGTGTGTTTCTTTCAAACGCGCTGTTCTCGTAAGCACAGTCAACGACGTTCCGGGCAAGGCTTGCGAACTCTCGCAGAATCGTCCTGGCTCTCGTGAGGTCTCACATTCTCTACGCAAGGTGGTGTCAGCGGCCACCAGGTAACGAAGCACGGAAATCATGCATCGGCGGTCAAGCGGACATACAAGCCGACAACCTGTTGACTATAAAACCGGCACTCAAACAACTGAATCGGAAGTATATTCTTTTGTTGTTGTTTTTGCCAGGATCGCGAGATACGATATGAACACAACAGGCCGAAATGCTGTAAACGAATGTGCAGTACAGCTATGAACCAGCTTAGAGTAGACTGTATATGTATCTCTGCCCTTCAGCCCGTTATACTCAGTTTCATGGGCCGGGGTCTTTTATTTTGCTTTATTTTTTTTTTCAGTCCAACCGTAGAATTTGTCTGTGCACTTTCATTATAGTCAGTCTATAGTAAACACAACATTTCGTCAGTCCTGGCGTCCTATCGCATCCCGCAGATACCCAACACTTTCTATAAAACCATGGTGTGCCGATATAAGCCCCTAACTATATTGTTCAACAGACCGCCTCAAAAAGCATCCTGCAGCAAAAAAATCACTGTACATCAACACCACCGCCTAACTACCTTCGGCCAAGGCCGTGCCATGTTGGAAACTGTATATAGGATACAGCGCCTCGCACGTCATACCGATCACTGACTGTCGATCAATACGGCGCCATGGACCCCGCATCACCATCATTCCTATATATCTTAAAAGATGGACCCGAAATGGGATCCTGCATGCCGCGGAGCCAAAACTTGTCAAGACACCACCTCATGGCACCCATTGCACCCCCCGCCAGAAAGTCCGCTATCTCACCCTAATCCCCGAGTGGCTTTGGCGTTCGGCTGCTGGTCCTAGTGTCGCAACTTTAATCCTGGCCCCGGCCGCCCGGTTTCGATGCAAGCGAAATATAAAAACGCCCATGTGCTGTGCAATGTCAACACACGTTAAAGAACCCCATTCGTCCTAAACTAATCTAGAGCCCTTCATTTCGGCGTCCCTCATAGCCTGTATGTGTCGCGCTTCGGTGCGTTAAAACCCACAAGTTACATTTTTTTTAAACAGAAAAATTTCATTTTTCCACTGACTACGACAGCAAACAAACTACCATATCTCAGTAGACGAGGGGGGCACGACTATCCTATATGAGCCATGGCCTCTGAGACTGGCGACCGAGGCAGAGTTTGTTTAACCAGCCTGAGTCCTGCCACGTCGCCCAAACTTGGAGGCCATGTGTGCGCATTATAAACGCTGCCACACGAACGGAGCGCGTCGCCGAGCTGAAGCCTCCATCCAGCGCGCTGTGCGTCGTCGGTGGACTACGGCGGGCCTTATTCGGATTTAGTACAAGTTATTCGAAAAGTATTAGAAAACTTGAGAACATAGGTATTCGATTTCGTTCGAATATGGGTTTGGAATATGGAACAGTAGATTACTTGATTCGCTATAAGAGCCACTAACTGTCACCGTGTGAGCATGGGAACATGAAGTTTCCATTTTGTAGTGGAACGCTTGCAGCGCCATGACAGCGCACTTTTTTGCGGGCACTCGACCTATGTTTCTAAAAAGACTAAATTATTTACTTGAAATAGAACGGTCTATGCAAATACGAGGCTGTGTTTCCTATTGTGGGAATCCTGGCTTGTGTAGCTGCTGAAGGACGACGTGAGTAAACGTCTCCTTGGTGAACTCGGAGGCCTATTTCTTTGCGGCGAATCGCTCTCCTCCCAGCGGAGGTTGAGTGCGCCGCATCGATGTCCCAGGGTGTGTGTGGTGACGGCTGATCGGGCCCCTTGGCTCGCGCGAAGCCCGAACCCGCGGTGGTTGGTGGCCTGTGTCCATTCAGAAACCCACACTATTTATAAATAACACTGTGGAGCACGCATGACTATAAAAGGCACATTGCGCGAATATTTTTGTGCAATACTGTCTCTGTCATTACAGGTCTTATTAAATTACGGCATGCGTGTATGTCGACATCGTGCTTTGTTATCAACCGACCTGGGGGGGGGGGGGGGGGGGGGGGTATAATGGTTTCGTTCCGATTCCATTTCATTCTCGTGTTTTTTTTTCTTCACTTTGATTGCCCAGTGCCCTGGCTCTCGCTAGAATCAATCACAAAAACGGGCGGTGGGCAAAAATCGAATAGAATAGGCAGAAAATAATTATAGCATAGCGCCCTTACATTCATCACATGACTTCTATTCACTGCTTACGAACAAACTGAGGGCACAGGACGCAGTTAATTGCTTCGAGAAGACAATGCGTGGAAAAAGGTGACCTCATTGCTCTCGCTGTCCACCTCATGCACGATTAGAAATCTATTACTCATATTTACATATACCAGATGATCAATGAAATTTATGAGCACGAAAAAACGCAATACAGCGTAGACTTATCATTCAAAACTCAAGCGACAATGACTTTCGTAGCTGCTTCGTGCGAAACAGCAGCATGACAAATTGACAATCGCGGTGCCATGTTTCTAAATGCTAAAAATTGCGCTTGTTTCGTCATTCTACCCGTTGTACAATAATCTTCATGGCCGCGGTGTCAATGATTTTACTCTCCAAAGCGCGCGTCGACCTCTTGCCGCTTCGCTTCCATATCGGCCATTTTCTAAAGCCAGTAGTGACGGCGCCAAGGGAAGGCGAGCGCCACCCCAAAAATTTGCCTTGCCAGAGAAATATCTGCCGCGCTTCGTTCAGATCCTGACAGGAAGGACGTTTCATAATGCAGATCGTGTAGGGCTCCCTGGCTGCGGGCCCACTTCATTTTCTCAGTTTATTTTATTTTAATGAAAAGTAATGACACAGACTGAGTATGCGTACCCGATATTTTCCCCGCCCCCTCCGTTTCTATTACTTCTCCGCGCTGCCCCATCACGAATGTCCTGGCACCGTCCCTGAACGTCAGGCAGCGATTTCTTCCTTTCTGTCGTTTAAACCTTTACACCCTAGAGAAAAGGGACTGTTTGGCTCACACAAGGTTACCACCATCGACAGAATAGCGTCAGTTTATCACGAAATTCTAAAACAAGCGCGATTCTCCGGGAGCAGTCCTTTCTATAACGCCGACATATTGGATAAATAACGGCTCCCTCTATATGAAAATCGCCAATAACTTGTAATACGAGGGAGATGAGCAATCCATGAAAGGGGCGCCCAGTGAAGAATTGGGGGCCACTGGTGTGAAAACATATGTGTCTGGTGTCGGCTTGTTGTCCAACGAACGATAGCACTTCGCGTTTTGGCCCGGCATGCATGCATGGGTGTCGGTATGCGACTATCAAGCATCATTTAGGTGCGTGGCTCTCGCCTTCTCTGCGCGACACCGACTTAGCAATGCGAACCGCGCGAAGAACACTGCGTGGGTGCAGTCTGTTTGCTGATTGGTTGGTTTGTTTATGGGGTTTAACGTCCCAAAGCGACTAAGGCTATGAGAGACGCCGTAGTGGAGGGCTCCGGAAATTTCGACCACCTGGGGTTCTTTTGTTCTTTTACGTGCACTGACATCGCACAGTACACGGGCCTCTAGAATTTCTCCTCCAAAGAAATTCAACCGCCGCGGCCGGGATCGAACCCGCGACTTTCGGGTCAGCAGCCGAGCACCATAACTAGAGATGTGAAGGCCTGAAAAAAACACTGCAATTTTGGAAAAAAACCGGTTTCTTTCGTTTTTTTCAGACGACAAAAAATGGAAAGAAACATCGAAAATTTCACAATGCAATTTCAAGGTTTTATGATTTCTTGCTTTCAGTTTCGGTTTTTGTTTTTGCTTTGAAAACCATAAGAGTGTGCATGGTTGAACGATTGGAGAGCAGTCGTCATGGCCGGTGCCAGGTAGTGCTTTTAAAACGTTCGTGCTGCGAGTACGCAGGTTGGAGGCCAGGTCACATATAATAACCAGGCTTGACTTAAAAACACACTAATACTTGAACTCACGGCTGAAGCAGAACAAAATGGCTGCAAATTCTACAGCTTGACACACACGGCATAAAGATATCTAGTGAAGCAGCGCAACGGCACAAGGCCAAGGGAAGAAGAGGACAAACACAGCGCTGAGTTTGTCCTCTTCTTCCCTTGGCCTCGTGCCGTTGCGCTGCTTCACTAGATATGTCAGACCAACTTGCCCACCAGTTCATGTTGTACGGCATAAAGAACATAGGCTGCTGTGCACGTAAGCGGTTCTAGCCAAATACAAGCCTAGCTTCTTGATTTCCAACGTAGCAGAGTACAGGACATCAGCAGGAATTTGGTCCAGGACAAGGGTCTGGGACTCAGCGAAGCACGTGGCCCCATCTACCTGGTGGCAAGGCCTTTGCACCAACCAGCCGCTAACTCCTCTGACTTGCCGACTGCTGCAGATACCACCATCATCCGCCAGCTGCGAACGAAACTGGTCGGGTTTCGGAAACGTGCGAACAAGGATTCGCAACAGGCTTTCAGGGGAACGCGTTTGAAAGCTCGTGTATGTGCAGTCGAACCCAGCTGTGGACACAACTTCAATCCATGGTGCGCGTAGTGCCGCATCCAGCGACAGTGACTCTGAATCCGATATGGAGTGACTTATAGATCAGTTTTCATGTTCCCTTTCTCGGTGCAATAGAACAAGAAGTTCGTTCCACACATACGATATTTATATCTCCATATTCGCCTGAAGTGCAAATCATTATTTATCTTCTCGGTGCAATAGAACAAGAAGTTCGTTTCACAGTATGACATCTATAACTGCATAATCGACTGAACTTCGGAGTATTATTATTGATCGTTGTGCTGTTGCAAGTAAATCTGTTTTTGTCACGTTTTGCGAAATTTCCAATTTTTCATGAAAAAACCCTGAAAAGAATGGTTTTTTTTCATGCCATTCAAAATTTCTTGAAATTTTACATCTCTAACCATAACCACTGAGCCACCGAGGCGGCCAGTCTGTTTGCGAAACCAGCAGGTGATGCATGGTATTTTGTTTTGGGGTCTTGTTTTGCTTATAAAAGCTCCGTTTTCGGTGCGGTCTCTTTGTCGTGAAAATGCTGTAGCCTATCGGTACAGTCTTCACTATCTCTTCAAGACCTGTTCACTCTGGTTTTATATTCATGGCTCGACAAGGTACTCGAAGCAATCCATAAATCACTTATCCCGCTGATATAATTACGGGGTTTGCAGCGGTTGTAGACCAGTGCGCCGACAGAGACCGCATTGTAAACGAACAACCTCTGAAGCTAGCCCTAATTTTCTTTAGGTGTATGATACATTCTTACCACGCGCGAGAGGCTCATGCGCTCGAAACGAAGACCTTGAGTGCCTTGGCGAACACGTGCCCATACCCGATGTGCGTCACGCCGCGCGTCCGGCCGCATAATCGCTATTGCCCGCCGGAGTCGAAGGCTGCTGTCGGGCGGGACCTTTTGCTCCGTTCACCTGAGACGCGGCGATAACGGCGCGACCCCGGAGTGGGGCCCGGAGCCTCCGGCCGTGGCCCACCGCTGCAATTATCGCCGACCGCGGCCCGCTTCAGCCGTGTCCGGCGCCCATTTGCAGGCGGTACACGCGGCGCTCCGAGGAGACGCATGGCCGCCGCGGGCCCATCGGCCCGATCACACGCCGCAGCCTTGCGCACGCCACAAACACGGTCGCGGCTGGCATGCCATTTCTTGCGCCGCGGCCTCCGAGTAGTGAAAGTATGCGCGGACGCGCGCGCAGCCGTGAGGCGAAAGCACGGAGCGCCACTGCACGGAGAACTGCATGACGCGGGTCAAAGTCACTGCCTCTGGGACCGTTCTCTTTACAGACAAGGACTGCTGCCCGATCAGGTGGCCGTGAGACGAGTAACCTAAATGCACGTTGTTACGTGCATTATTACAGCGTGACGCGCGTAGAGTTGTCATTCTCTTGAACCAAAAACGGCGCTGTAGTAATCGTTGAGATCCAACATTCCGTAGGCGTAAACGTGACCCCGTCACACGTGTCACTCGCAAACAGAATCTGCTCAGTTTGTCGACGGTAGAAGTTTTCGCCGAGTCTGCGTGAAAAGTTAATACAATGCAACACTGCGCAAGTAACCACGCATACGCGAGGTTGATTTTTGGAAACAAACGAAATCTCAGGTCCAGCTTTCTCGAACATCACTTTTAATCGGGACGCAACTGTGAAATATCGTAAGATCCTGTTATGAGCATATTGGTGGAAATGGTCCAATCTACCGATGCGTAGCAAAATCTTGGTTTTAAAGTTTGTCCTGCGGTCTTAACCCATTAGTTAATACTGCCATAGAAAATCAATAGGGTGAATTTATACCGTTATGAACACATTGATGAGAACGGTCTAATCTTCCGATGCGTAGCAAAATCTTGCTTTTAAACTTCGCCCTGCGTTGTTCTCCCAGAAAAGGCTGCAAGTCATCAGTGTACACTACTGCGTATACGTAGTGCTTGAAAGAGTTAACGCGTGCTCATCGTCACGCTCAATGTAACAGCGGTTATAACAATAGTCCTCGTGGAGGTGGCCGACGGCAGCTGACGAGACGGAGCCGCCGCGGTGGCTCAGTGGCTATGGTGCTCGGCTGCTGGCCCGAAAGACGTGGGTTCGATCCCGGCCGCGGCGGCTGGATTTCTTTGGAGGAGAAATTCTAGAGGCCCGTGTACTGTGCGATGTCAGTGCACGTTAAAGAACCCCAGGTGGTCGAAATTTCCGGAGCCCTCCACTACGGCGTCTCTCATAGCCTTAGTCGCTTTGGGACGTTAAACCCCATAAACCAAAACCAAAAACCTGACGAGACGGCGGGCGACTCGATCGTGAGCCAGACTCTGGCTCCGGAGTTGGCCCTTCTCTCCAGCCGCCTTCCCTCTTTTTTAAAAGGTTGCACATGCGAAGCAAGAATAGTGTGATAACGTGATAACATGCCGATATGGCTATTCTGTGTAGCGTGCTGCTGCCACGTGCCCAAAGATCACCAGGTGTGTTATCGTGTTTGATCATGTGACGTTCGACGCCCTTTCCCACTCGACTATATATGTAACCTGTTCTTGTCCGCTTTTTTTCAATAAACGTTTGCCTCCGGCTGTGATGCGTGCTATGCGAACATTACAAATAGAAAACGGAAACTGTCCTGCGATTTGTCGAACAGATAAGCAACGTTCACGACTTGAAGTGGAATAGTAATTCACACTAGTCTTCGAAAGCAGATGTAGGTATGGACGCTGGCGTTTTATTTTTATTTATTTTTTTTTGCGATAATCCGCGATGTTGTGCGCACTGCAGCCGTGGATTATGTATGAGCAGATACTCGCCTCTGATTGTACTTGCCGCTAAAGGCGTGTGCACGTGTAAAAAAAAAAATGAAAATTGCTTCTTTAGGAAATGAAATGGCGATGTAACTGTCTCACTTCTCGGTGGACACCTCAACCACGCCGTAAAGGAAAGGAATAAGATTGGAGTGAAAGAAGACAAAGAAGAGAATGGGGTGCCGTAATGGAGGGTCCCGGAATAATTTCGACCATTTGGGGTCTTTAACGTGCGCCGACGTTGCAGAGCGCACGTGTCAAAGAAGGGCCCACAACGTAGTCACGGCTCGGTTGCTTGCATTAGTTTTCCGATACGCTTCCACATTTCGGAATTCTTATAGGAACAGTCTATTATTGCGGAGGAGGCAATCCGTCGTTCTCACTACAGATTTTAATGTGTGGTCTAAGGAGGAGGACCTCTCCCGCACCACTCTACTTTATCACGGGTGAGGGAGGCATTCGATTGTAAATTAACAGAAAGCGGCTTGGTACCCAGAAGTGATTTTTGTAAGAAATATTCTAAAGATGAATCGTTCTCACTACAGCCATGTTGACGGTTGTGGCGGCGGCATTTCGATGGATCGCAGGATGCTTGAAAAACCATTTATGCTCCTAGATTCTAAACGCCGCCATAAATACCAGCATGCAGTCAAAGCTGATCCACGGAGCCAAGCTGAATGACGCCGCCGCGGTGGCTCAGTGGTTATGGCACTCAGATGCTGACCCGAACGACGCGGGTTCGATCCGAATTTCGATGGAGGCGAAATTCCAGAGGCCCGTGTACTGTGCACTGCCAGTGCACGTTAAAGAACCCCAGATGGTCGGAATTTCCAGAGCCCTCCACTACGGCGTCCCTCATAGTCTGAGTCGCTTTGGGACGTTAAACCCCCGTAAACCATAAACCAAGCTGAATGTATTCCTCGAAACTCGCTGCGCTCATCTCATAGCAAACGATCGCCTTTGGAAGTCGGCCATTATAGTGTGCTACTGAAAGTTATACATTCGGGCCTGGTCAGAGCCGGTCGTAAGCGATGCTCTGCAACTCACGAATGTCTTTACAAAAAACGAACACAGGTAACTTCCATGCGAGTGCAGCGTCTCGAATGTCTGTCTTTTTGGGATTTTAACCACGAATTATCTTTTTCTTCACAGTGTTTGTTTTAATTAGCTGCAACTAGATTTTTATTGCAAGAGGAGACATGAATAGGAGAGTTGAGGTGCTCGTTAATTAAGATACGTTTAGAAAGACGCCAACAGTATTTGAGGTCGCGCTAGGCATATGGGGATGTCACTATTTTTGTTACGGCTTTTTTATGAGAAAAAAAAATTATTTGAGGTATTTTTTTAGACACTAGACAGTTTAGAAGAAAATATAAGAAAAAACAGCCACGTACCGCCAGTGCGATCCGAACCTACGAGCTCCGCATGTCATACGATGCTCTAGCTACCAACTGAACTACGGCGGCTGCTGTCACTTTCAAAGGTATTTATGTAAGTTTAGGGCAACCTTGAGAGTGTTCACAAGTGCCGTACCAAGATATAGCGGTTGACGGGGTACCTTTTGTTACACCGCATGTGGCACGTGTAGCATGACACAAAAGAAGTGAGAAACGGCAACTGACCTTTGGCATTAAGACTGCCAGAACCGAGTCCCTCGCTATGCTATGAGCAAACATGAATAGGGTAGTTGTGCCGGGGCTTGTTACGTTCCGGAAAAAGCCAAGTCTTCAAAGCCATGAAAGGCAAAGAGGAATGCTACTATCTTTCACCATTTTTATTACGTCTTTTGTTGATGAGAAAACATTATTTGGGGAATTATTCTAGATACCAGATAATGGATCGCATTCCCATGTTCCTCACTCAATTATTGCTTCTGCGTACAGGCAATCGTTAAGCATGGCAATACACGAAGCACCGATATAACGTCGATTTGCAGTCCCCTGGCGAGAAACAGAACTATGGGTGTAAAAGTAATACTCGAGTTAGGTCTAATTGGTGCTCGGTATCTGTCTCTTTTCCGTTTTCGCGAAATGTGTGGGGCGCCTGCTTTTCAGCAATTTTACAAAATGATGCAGCATTTTCTAATTTCTCTGACACTGAGAAAAGGACAGTCGTAATTTTTTGTACCCTTTTTTACACGACATAACATGCACAAAATAGGTCCGCGCTGAAAAAAAGCAGCAAAGGCACATCGCCGCTGTTCTCGCCCTGCCTTGTCCACAGAAGATTGTTTACACTTTACAAATCTTCTTTGTTCTCTATGTTCTCTTTTTAATTAAACTTCCTGAAAGGCAACTAATTTCACTAGATTAACCTCACGGCCATTCCTTCACTTAACGTATCCCCTTTTTAACACGGAACCGATACAATATGATCAGCATTAAATGTATTTTAAAGCTTGAATGTTTCGAAAGCTGTGAGAGGCACTAAAGCAGCTTACTTCTTTGTTCAACGCTGAAAGTATTAAATATATGAGCTGAAGATGACGTTCACTTTTTTTTTGCTTTCCAACAAAGAAACAAAAAGAATAAAAATAAAAAAAAACAAATATTACTTCAGCTGATAAATTGATGCTTGTTGGGCGAGTTGGTTGTAATTCATAACTGCTAAACGGAACTTTTTTGAGCTTGTAAACAACGAAGGGTGGCTTTGAAGAACCAGAGCGACTCATTTCAGCGAAGAACCAGCGGCAATGCGACGCACTGGCGAATTTATAAACATGGGGTTTTCATTTTAGAAAGAGGAATGGAAGTATACTGAAATTAGCACACCACACGGCTCCCGCTTGTCGGGGTGAGTGTTGATCGACTCCCACAGTGGCTGGGATTTTTTTCTATGCTCGCAGGAGGAATGAATTCAGATGTCTGTGATATTGCTCGTGGTATTACAGACTCAAATGAGCAAAGGCATGATCGAACTCGGCAAAACTGGTTTACAGTGCAATTCGTTCTGAAGGGGAAGCTATATGCGAACACGAGGCGAAGGCCTCGACAGGCGTGGCCTTATCGCGCGCTCGCGAGTCAACCGCACAAGTTTGGAATGTGAACGCGTTGTGAGGCAGTATATACAGACATTCAACAAGCATGACTACAGAAATTCAATCAGATGAACGTCTTGCAGTACTTAGCCGGCACCGGCCAACCGTCACCGGTTGGTAAACGGCTGACGTGCAAGCGGAGAAAAAAGGGAAACACATATAAGCACGGTGCCTTCATGCATTCAATAATCCCTTGACTATAGGAAGAAAAAAGGCGTTAGCGGCCGAACAACATCAGGAACGAGGTCGTTTGGCTGCTGTGCGCCTGTGGTTGTCGTAGAAGTTAGAAGAAAAAGATAAAACGAACCGTTAGCCCCCAGAGTGGGTATGTGCCATTCTGTCGTAGGCTACAACAACAACATTTGCCTCTACATGAAATTAAAATGTTGCTCGCTTCTTGCTTGCACAAGGAAAATACCGTCACATTGCCGAGCATGCAACTCAACTCACCCCAGTGAGCCAGAAGTAAGTGAGACGCGCAGTGTAATAGGCGCATGTGCAGTATGGATATGCACCATCGTCGCACTCATGCGCGTGCACTTGAAGCTGTGCGCATGCGTGCACGGTTGGCATAACACCAGGTGCTCGAATCAGCAGCTGATCAGCTGAAGGTTGCTGGGTCAGCTACCAGACTAACGAAGTAACGCGTACTTGATTATTGTGTATGGCATCACCCATTACCTCACGCTAATGTAAGCAGAGAAGGAGCTAGCAAACACGTAGCGGCTACTAATACCGACAGCCCCGTAAAATAAATTAAAAAAAAAAAACGTTCTGGTCCGTCACAGATGCAGATAAGAACCCAAGTATTTTCTATTTGCGTACAGAGACTCGCGTGGACCGAGGTGTATCCATGATGAATTCTAATAAAATTTAGTCGCACAGTGTCGTTATAAACACATTACGAAAAGCAACTGTATTTTGTTACACTTGTCATGGAAGCTATATTACTCAATATAATGTCGCTGTGTGGGTGACGCTGTCCATAAAAAATAGAAAACGATAGGCTGCTGGTAATTTGGCAAGCTTAGTGGTAATTAAACATCATAGCTGGACTAACTAAATTAAGATCTACGCGTCGAAATAAATTGTGTGAGGACTCTTCGAGACGAATGCAGCTTGAAATGCCTTGGTTGTGTTCCGGCTTTTAATTTATTTTAACAGAGTTGCACCGTTGTCGTTAAGAAGCACATAAATATTATTTCATTCGATAAAACAACAAGCTTAATTAAAGCGATGACAGGATGAGCACATGCATCCTGACACAGAAGGTGCCGCTCACGAGCATCAATTAAGCGACTAACGCAGCACCATTTTCGCTTTGACAGAGAAAAGAAGATTCGTGCAAGGTAAGAATAGCTGCACAATGCCTTATTCGGCAAAGAAAAGCAAAAAAAAAAGGCAGTGAAGAAAGGCTTATTTTGTGCTTGCCGCTGCAAAAAAGCGCGCTCAGCGGTGACGGTCGCCATGGCAACGAGAAACTTTGTGGCCGACAACAAGCCGCGCTCGTTCATGGCACCAACAGAAAGTGAATTCAAAGACGTCTCCACGAGAACGCATGCATACTGCAAAGAGAAAAGGAAGAGGTTGATTTCGCGTAGAACCGGGATTACGCAGGTATACTCATGGAATCGCGCGACGCTCTTGCGCGAAAGCTTGCTGCACAGTGAACACGACTTGGCAATGCTCTCAGCGCTTTGCACATAGTTTTCGATTAGTTGTAAACAGAGCTTTTCTGCTAGGACATATTAGGCAGAAATTATCGCTGGCATTTTTTTTTCTTACGTCAATAACGAGGCGCGTAACAAGGATCATTCAAGAGAGGGCGCGAAATCTGGCCCGAAAAGCAACTGATGCGGGTGCAGCTTTCTGTACGCACCTCAAGGGCGATTACCAGCCACCCGTCTGGCTTTCGGCGCCGTGCGAGTCGGACTTTGCCTCCAAACGGCAGTGCTTCGGCGCCCTCATTTTCCTTGGCGATGTTGCGCTTCCCCTGCTTGGACCTGCGCCGCGCTCCTGTCATGCTGACTTCGCCGCGCTCTTCGAAAGCGCCGACAGTCGAACGCCTGGTGGCGGCGCTGCGAGATGGCGCCACGGGCGCTCAGCGGCAAATCGAAAATGGCGGCTGGTGGCGTAGCGGCAGTAGCTGCGCGAAGTTGTGGATAAGCAGTCGCTGATCTTCCTCATAGTAACCTTGTCCTAGAAGAGCGGCGGCGCCTACCTCTCGCGCGTCCGAAGCTCCATCGCATCTCGTCTAGCGGCGGTGCTGCGGAGACGGCGGCTCGGCAGAAAATTCAAGCGGTGACGCGGCCTCGCTAGCATCATGAACGAAGCTGACAGCCCGGCGGCCAAGCGTCCCATCTTTGACGCTTCCAGATTTCCCTTGGGGGACGCCAAGATCTTGCCAGGTCAGTGGCCACTAGCTGGGAGAGGAAGAACGGAAGAGATTGCTAAATACGTTAGACGCTCGTCTTTCTTTTTTCCTGTGATCGGTGCCGAGGTCAGTGTCGCCGCTTTGACTGAATTTTCGAGAAAGAAAAAAAAGTTACTCCTCGAATGGTGCGTTTGGGAAAGTCCCGCGGCGCTGTCACTGTCACCGGTACACATTTAGCAGCTTGTTGCGTGCCCGCTGTCTAAGTTGGCCGCGGCCACGTAATGGGAGTGAACGGGTCGAAGCTTGCATTTCTGACGACGAGGTTTTTTTTTTTTTTTTTGATACCTGAACGATCGAAGTGGATGAGTGTTGACGCCGGATCACGCATTCGCGGCTGAGAGCTTTTATCGCCCACAGCATGCATGGTGCGTTAGGAACGAAAAAACTTAATCGGTGCGCGTTTGTCGAAGTTGCTGTTATTAACACGAAGCTGCTCGGGGAGAAAAAGGCTGATTACTTTCTAAAGTTACCGCTGCTCTATTTACGTGTAGCTTTATCCTGGGGCATCCTGTTCAGTTTACGAATTTATCAAAACCGCTTTCATGTCATGTTCAGCAAGCAGAAATGAAGCGTAATGATGGAAGTATTAATGAGGAGCAGGAGAAATTCGTAGTAAATAAATAGCAGAAAATTAAATTGTAATATGCTGGAGAACTAGTCAGAAAGCTGTAACGCGCTGAAAGTTGGGTGTATTTTGTATTTTGCGTGCACACAGGCGAACTGTAAGGCGTTATCCTGGTCACATATTTGTTTAAAGTTTTGGATTGCGTGCTATAGCTTTCTTTCGTGGCATCACCTTTTTGTTCTGTTGAGCTTGACGGAAAGACTGACAAAAAAAAAAAAAAACGGGTGGGGGGTCCAACTACATGTACACCGACTTTGTGAACTGGCGTCATCGTTTGACTAATTCATTAAGAGAAGTGGCTCAAGCCAGCATAGATGTTTTTTTTTGTGTGTAAGGCTGTTTTATTAATTGCGCGTATGCATGACAGCCAAGTGTTCATGCTTCTCAGAAGTAAAAGAAAAATAAACAAATGCTGCAGAATACAGTAGAATTTGTCTTTTTCTCTAAGGCATTGGGTTGTCCAGATTAACTCTGTGGGTCCTTAGGTCTAGGGCTGAGTGAGGTTAACGCAGATCTAGGTTAGCATGTTGGGTAGCGCATGGGCCATGACGGCAGTCCTGTTCAACGCTCCGGTTAACGCGATATCTGCTTTGTAGCCTGTGCAGGTGTTTGTCTACCGATGAACTCTGCACTTACATGTTTTCGGGATTTTTACATGCTTACAGGATTTTTTAGACCCAAACTGGGTGCAGTACACGAAAGCCATTTTTGCACGTGGACTAATTGCGGCCAGGCGGACGCGCCCTAGGAGGATAATTTTCATCGTAACTAAAGTCAATTAATGAACTTTTCAGTTACTGCAGTTAGCTTGCATGCTGATATTGGGGACTTAGGGTTGGCCGTATTCCTAGACTATACCTTCTGGCAGAACTCTCGTTGAACGCTCGAATTCCGAGGTATACGTCTCTAAATTTCGAACTCAATCCGTGTAATTACGCATGCGAGGCGGTGACGATCGGCGCAAAACTCCTCCCTCGTGGGACGCAGCTGTTGCGCATGGTATTTCGTTTGCCAGCGGCGAAGAGTAATAGGTGAAGCTGTTAAGTGTTTCCATTTCACACTCGCCTACCGAAGTTGGATGCGCTGCAGCTGCGTCGCACCAGGGAGGAGTTTTGCGGCGATCGTCACCGCTTTGAATGCGCAATTACAGAGATATAGTCGGAAATTTGGAGCCAAATCTCTTGGAGTACGTAGCCCGTTTGCCAAAACTAACCGAGATACGCGGTTTGCTTCCCAGCCGTATTGTGGAGCCCTTACGGCACTCCGACGGGCCAAAAGGTCCCGAAAGGTGAGGACCAAGGTTCTGAAGCGAGACCCTTTGATCGGTAACTTTTGGCAAAGACTGTAGGTGCTACGGGAACTCTATCAAATGGCACAGTTTTGAAATACAACCGCGTTTATATTTCCAGTACAAGCATGCAGGCTAAATTGCAGGTACTAAAAGGCTTATAATGAATTTTGTTTGATTCAACTAAAGCTGCCTACCTCTACCAAACTAGTGGCGACCAAGCTCCATCTCATTATATTCATGTTTGAAGGACATGGCCATCACATTTGTGTCGTATGGACTCTGGGCTACAATGATGCCGGCACAGAGAATCAATCACGAAGCAGCCAGGGCGCGTCTACTTACTTTCGCTCCTCCGCCAGACCTTGTTGACGAGGGCATCCCGTATGTGGCTCCCGAAGCTCCATCAGATCAGAACAACATTGCCAGCCTACGTTTTCGATTAAATCACCTCAGGAACGCAAGTTGTCGTCGTCTTCATGATCAGGGCTTTTTCGATGACACCACCAAGCTCTCCCGGGTGGAATGAGACTTTTTTAGCAAGCCTTGTGCTAATGCTGCTTACGCCCCCCGCATTCTCCACAAATGGCTCTTGCCCCATCGCCCACGGTCGTCGTCGTCGATCCGACATGACCGCACGTTACTCAAATATTCGTACTCTTATCTTAATTGTAAACTAGACCTCTTTAACCTAATATTGCACTGCTCCTTCTGTGATCAAGTCAGGGACGCCTTGGCTACCAAGCATGTCATACCCACAGATGCCAATGTCTTTAATCAACTGTTTTGTTTCGGCCAGCACCATATTAAAAAAGACCTTGCTGCTTATGGTAGACGGAAGCGGCCTTGTACGAGCAGTGCGAGGCGGGGCTCCTCACCCCACTTAGGGGGTTACTGCTACCCTCTTTCCGACTTGTACCACTGTTAATTTCACGTAGCGATTCACCGCCTTCCCCATTCATTCAAAGTTCATTCATTCATTTGAAGACCCCAGATCGACGACGACAGTTATCTCGTTTTGTGTCTGCCAAAAAAAAACGGCTTTCGTGTGCTTGTCATTTTTTAAAAATATATCTCAGATCTAATTTCGAACATCCTTTATAGCCCGTTTCACAGCGTCCGTGATCACTGAGCACTTTTGTGCCCACTGTACTCTCTGCCGCTTTCTTCTGTAATCCTCTCCTATTTCGTGAATTTCAGTCCAAATGGTTTCTCTCTGTGTCTCTCCCTCTAATTCTCTTTCGTCGTCTGAGGAGGTATACACGCTACAACGCACGGTATGATAGTTGCTCAGTGCTGTATAGCTCGTTGGGTATTCTGATAGTCACCACCCATGCTCCCATGCGATGTGCATTCAGTGCGGCATATCTTCTTGTGTGCACTGGCGTCCGGCTTTTTGTACACTATTTCTGTATGTCAGTATTGTGGTGAGCGTTGATGTGATCCAGATATGATCTCTGACCACCTAGCTGGCTCGCTCATCGCTGCGTAGAGTTAAAGCTTGTGTCGGTACTGTGGTGTCTAAAGTGTTGCCATTAACGGCAGCTAACCATTAGCGCCGTTAACAGCGATATGCGATGCGCTAAATGACGGAGGAGAAAATACTTCAGTCGCTTCAACAGGTGTAGATCAGCTTCGTTCGTGCCTAACTGTATACCTGCGTCGATAAGGCTCTACGCTGTTTCCGTCAACGCTCATAAGCACACGCTGCTTCTTTTGTCAAAATCAATTATGCTGTTACCCTTTTCTGTTTTTCTTTGTTCGCATTTTTTGAAGAGAAAGCTCCACTACGCTAGGTAAATCCAGTTTCGCGGTGGCCCCAAGTTTCACCCTCAAATGACCTTGAGCTTCGAAAACAAAGGAAATGCGCATATAACTGGCCCCCTCGGACAGTGGACACTTTAGTTGCGCTTTAAACTACGAAACGGAATGAGCGGGAGCTTCGAAAGCAAAGGAAAAGCGCATAACTATCCCCTTGGAACAGTGGACACCTCAGTCGTGCTTTAAGCTACGTGGGGGTAGTGACAGATGTACGCTGCATGCGTTGCCATTGACAACGTTATGGCATAAACGCGGCGCTGAAGCTGTATATGCCGTCGGCGTTCATTGTGTTCATTGGCGCTGGCGTTGACAACGTTTTAGACTCAGATGATTTGAAGGAAAGGAAGTGCGCATAACTGGCTCCCTGGGTCAGTGGACGCCTCAATCGCGCTTTGAGGTACGTGGGTGGTAAGAGATGTGGGCTGCATGCGTTAGCGCTGACAGCGTTGTGGCAGGCACGCGGCACTGCAATAATAGGCCGCAGCGTTCATTGGGTGAGCAAACTCTCGTGATCAACCATTAACTGCCACCTGCAAGGGTGGCAGGGTGGGCGCGCTGCCTATCCAGTGTCCGGAATCAGCTTCGCCGAGCACCTACAGGCCTACAGACAGGCCAGAAAGACATACCCCACACCTCACAAAACTCTAGAGAAGGAAGAAGAACACACCCTTTGCCGACTTAACACCAATGGTGCCCCTCACTGTACAAGCCACAGTGCCCACACTGTGTAGAAATAGCTACAGCTTTTCACATGGTGTGGGCATGCCAGTTCAATCCTGCTGTTAACATACTTCCGAATCCCAATTTGGAGCAGTGGGAGACCATTCTGCACAGCGAGGACCCCGACTAGCGACGAGGACTGGTTCGCAGGGCCCACGCTGCGGCGCAGGCCAGGGCGGCCGGAATAGGCGGACTACCCAAGGCTCCGATAATTGCCGTTCTGTAAATAAAGTTTTCAATCAATCAGTGTCCGGAACGCACACAAGTTACTGACGCCAAGCCGCGTATAGTTGCCCGATACGCCGTAGCTTCCGCTCTCTAACCAGGTTCAGCAGTAGTTGAACCGCAGCTAGTTATTTTTGTCTTTTCTTTGTCGCCGAGTCTAGATTTTCTTGGATTTCTGAGAAGATACGAAATGCTCTGACACAGCTACCGCCATCGTTTGGACTGTTATGTTCATTCCGTTCTCTTTCCGAATCAGCTATGGAGTTCTACATAACGCCTTGAAATGCACGGCGTGCACGGAGGCTCAGCTCCACCGCCCATGTGTTGTTCGTTTCTATGCGCTGTACAGGGTCGTCCACTCTTAGTTAGAACCCGCTAGCGCATGGCCGCGCTCTTGAGAGGGCCACCGCGTGCGACACAGTCGCTCATCGCAGCAAAGTGGCACAGGAGAAGGTGTGCCGGGACGTGGTGCTTCGCGTCTTCTGCCACTTCGCTTCGATGCGCAGCCGTTTCGGACGCAGTGACCCCCCAAAGAGCACGGCCATGCACTAGCGCATTCTAACTAAGAGTGGACGACCCTGTACCTTTAGCGTTCGTCATTTTAACCTGAAGGAGGCAAGATGCGCTCATAAATTTCTGTCATCGTGCCCGCAGTCACAGCGTTGCCCAATTGAAGTCGTGTCATATTGGCAGCCTGGTCTCATTTCATGCTTAAATCTGCAGCGTGCATCGCAGGTGTAGTAGTGACACCCGCTTGCATGTAACTTAGACACGCTGTGTACCGAATACGCTGAACTATGCAACGGCTGTCGATCGGTTAGGTTAGGTTAGGTTTAGAGTAGCATAACGCCATCTGTGATCCGAGGCACCGTCCGCGCATGCGCGCTGCCGAAAGCAGGCAAGTGCGCATGCGCAGGTGGCCCTGAGATGCCAGGTGCTGGCGCACACTTGCCACAGCGCAGGCGCAGCTGGGCCCCATGTAAGCGGACACGGTAGCGGAACGCGCTATGCGAAAACTATCAAATTTAAGATACGGTGCTAATTTTGGACATTAGATACTGTGGACGCCTACTGCTAGCTCCAAGATGGGACCACTTTCGTTCTCCATGGTGCGCCTGGAGTACATGCTGAATGAACGGAAGCATGCGCTCGACAGCGTCCGCGGCTGCTTGTGGGCAGAAGCGAGTTTAAAACTTCCTTTGTGGTCTGGATTTCGACCTGCACCACTATCGCACCTGGCGTGATTCCTTGTTCAGGTGCAGGTCACATGGTCATGCAGATTCGCAGTAATTTGCCTTACTTTGGAGGGTCAAGAAATCAACCTGTGCGATGCATCATTTACGAAGTTTGCTTTGTTATTGTCAGTGTCTCTGTGCGAGAGCAGTTTCTTTCGAGCGCTATTCGCTGAAAACAGTTTCTTGAAACTGTTCGGTGAAAACAGATTCAGGAGCGCGGGAGCCAAGCGCTTACTCTGTGCGCGCGCTTCGTGGCTTCATGTCGTGGTTTCGGGGTAGTCGGCTCTGCAACCTAGTTTCATTCGTGGTCAAGGTAATGAGAAATCTGTGTATAACCGAAGTTCGCTATACGCGATTTCGACTCTGTAAAACAGTTCGTTATGTAGCCTGTACCTCTCTACTGCCCCGTGGTAGCGACGGTCACTCAAGCGTGGCTTTGATTTATTTCCTACGGTGCATTTGAAACTTTGGCGAAATCCTATACTGCGCTGCGAGCTTCCGTGCCCACCCAGGGTGAAGGGAGCTACAGTGGCCGGTGGGCTCGCACTGCGTAGTTAGCTTTGAAGAGCTGTGCGGTATGATGGCCTATCGCACTGCGGTCGGTTGCGGGGTCCCCACCTAATGCCAGTGTTTATTACTGGGCAGTATAAGAGCCGCGGTACGAGCCCGACGTGCGCAGCGTTTGTGCCCCAGAGCCGATCGCTGAAGACTGGGCAGCAGCCCCGCTGATTTGATTGCGGTTCGGGGGGGTAAGCGCAGTTAACGGCGTCGTTCGACGACTCGCTCATCGAGCGCCGCCTCTTTGCGGGCATTTGGGCGCTCTGGATGCGCCCCATTTTTCCTTCGCGCATCCGCTGACCTGCCTCGGATGACGCGTCGGCGCGAGGTCACCTGCCAGACTCGTCCGGTTCACTGGCTGCACTACGCAGAGCGCCGTTTTCTTTTTTCCTTTTGTCGGCCTTCTTGTTTGGAAGTCGCTTCTTCCCGCTGCGAGCGCAGAGGGAACGGTTTGTGCGCTGTTTGAAGGTCGCGGGGACCGAATGTGTAACGGCCCCTTCCTCGTCTCTGGGAGCAGCGGCCGCGGCAGCGTCTAGCACGCCTACCGTGTTTTCCGGCGGCAAGCCTGCTCACCTGGCCGCCTCGCGCGCTGTGCGCACGGTGCTCACTCGCGAACCATGTGGGACACGCGGACAGCGTTGCGTGCCAGGCCGAAATCAAGCCAGAGCTCTTGAAACCCCCCATTCGAAACGGGCAGCTGATCTTCTCTGACCCCCGAAGACCAACCGATAACGGTGTCCGGCGTCGACGTCTCAAACGTGGCTGGAATCTGCTACGATGTTCCCGAGCGTCCGAGTTTCTTTGCTCGCTCGTGTCAGAGGAGAATCGAGATGATCTCTGCGATCAGGGCTTGCTTCGGTGGAGGCACAGAGCGCGAACCCAAATTTCCCTCTACTGAGGTGGATCCGACGCGAACATCAGCGAGTACCGTGCTCCGCTCGGCCAAGAACTTAAAGCTGCTATGACTACGATGCGACTTTCTTCGAGACACCACCCCGGCACGGGCGGCCCGCTAACGCACTGCCCTGGTTGACGACGACTTTGTTTCTGTGCCGGGATGGAAACGCTGCCCCGCGGCACTGCGACCTCGATTCGGCGACGCCTTGCCCCTCTCGCGTTCCAGGACGGCTCCGCGGCGCTGTGGCTGCCCTGATGAGCGCTTCCTTGCTTCGGGCTCTCCAGTGGCGCACTGTGTGCCCCGAAAATTGTGCAGGGGTGCGGCCCCATGCCTTCAGTCGTGTGTCTTGGCGGATGCTTTGAAATGACGCGTGTGAACAGTGGCGGTTGGAAATAATGTCGGTACGTCATGTTCTAACGATTGAGCGGAAAGTCTGACAACACCCATGAACGGCGTTAATGATGATGATAAAATATGGCAGAAGAAAAAGCGGCTGCAACTCTGGGGCGAGCCTCCACCCCCCCCCCCCCCCTTTTTTTTTTATTTCTGCACTAATCTCCAACGTGAAAGGAAGGGAGTGCGTGTCATTACTAAGGAAGAAAAGAAGGAAATATCATTTGCTTTTGCCGACAAGCCTTTGGTCTACTTCGTTCTCTGACGTAATTAGTGTCACGCATGCTCACTGTAATAATTGTTAGTTTATTTTCTTGTTTCTTCCGGCACGCAACCAGGGACTCCGACCTCTGCACTATGCAGTGAGATCCTTCTCATCAAATGCGCTGGGTGTTCCTGCATTGCGGAAGGGCTCTTGTCCGCCCGAACCGTTCTCTCAAGTTATTTGCATAATAATGGTAGAATGAGTCTTGGCGTGCGCAGCCGACAGGCGGAGAGTCTGCGGCGATGAGCGTATACGACTGGGCTTGTAATTAATTTTTTTTTTTTCAGCGCGTTTTATATGGCCGCTGCTTTCCGTAAACTGTGCCACACGGGGCCTCTCCCGGCATTAATGGATCATTGTTTTGGATGGCCTGCTAACCGCACACTTTTACGGGTTTTAAGGACAACTCTTTCGATGTCTCTCCGTGCAGCCCAAATAATTATATGAATATGCCGCTATTGTCCTTCTGGCGCTTTCCGCTTTCCCGCTCGTCCCTGCTAGATAACGCTCTCGGTACTCAAGGCCTGATGTGTCTTTCGTTTTCTTTTCTGCGGCGTCGTGTAGCCTTTGCTTCCTGTTGATTCGCTTATCGCGCGACTTTCTTTCTCTACTTATTCAGCTCGACGACGGTCTTATGGGAAACAGACTTCGTTAGAAGCACGAAGAACTTTACGGAAGTGAAGGCGGAAAGTTGCTTGCAATGCTTTCTTGTTTGTTGTTGTTATTGCTGTGTATACGCTGCCTTCCCAGATAACTAAACTGCCTCTTGCGAAACTTTGTACAGCGTGTGCTGTATAGGGAGTGCGTGCACGGGGCAAAACGCGACACTTTGGAGCTTAGCTGATGGCCTAAAGCAAAGATAATAGTTTTATTGCTTGCTCCATAGCTCAGGCTCTTGTTTTCCCGCTCTACAGAATATTCCGAACGTACGAGACACATAGAAGACACGAAGAAAGCTCTGGAGAGACTCGCGCGGTACGGGTGCGTTTTGGTGTTCCCGAAGGCGCCCATCGCAGAACAGTAAAGAAATTGGGGAAATGTGAAAGGCAGGAGTTGCATAAAAAATCTTGCGAACATCAACGTTTCACTCTGTTCGGCTGGCAAGAACAGCTACTTGCACAGCAGATTCTGACAATGGGGCAAGCTGCGTTCGGTCTGGCCTACAGTCACATTCAAAGCCCTGTGTTCACTCCTGCGAAGTAGAACCAAAACGCATGTCCATTCAACAGGCCTGGGCGAAAGGCAACAGCTGTGACTATAAAACTGGAAAAAGTCGCGACAAATGTAGGGAATTTGAAAATTTCACGCAGCGCTGCTACGGGCAGAGTTCGGCGGTGGTACCGCCTAGACTATAGTGGGTCATGGAACTGAACGGTGCCGATTTCGGTCTGGGTGTCTGTCATTCGAATATGCTCGCAAAGATTTCCTAGATGTTAGTGGAGTTAACTTCGTGTACATTCATTACAAAGATGAGTAATATCTTGATTTTGTAAGGGCGTCTAATTTTCCCCGCCGACAATTGACCCTTTGACCTACTAAGTATTATTAAATTTTATTGTGTTCCTTTTCAGGTGGCCTTTTCACATTTTGTCAAGTTGGGTCAAGTTTATTTCAGGCATGCATACGTCACATAGTTGAGAAGGGAAAAGGAGCCGCAATTTGGGCAAAACATTGAATAATATGTATACACAGCTTTCAAATTGAAACGAGTATAATAAATATAATATAATGTTTTACGTCACAAAAAAGCATTAAAAACATTGCATTGGCAAGGGTAGCAAATAGAGAGGTGTACATAATGAATAGAAATGAAGATATGACATACGGCGAAAAAGGCTGTTATAAAAATAAAGCTTTTGTCTGTTGGTACGAAGGCAAACGATCGGAAGAATTAGTTAGGCCAAATCGGATAAGCATTGCAGACAAAGCATAATTTATTGTTCGAAATCCGTAATTAGTGCGAGGACGTCGAACATGCCAGAGTTCATGACGAGTTTGATGGCCGTGTGTATTTTTACGCAATTTGATGGCTTCGTGTGCGAACAGCTCTCGACGTTCGGACAATGATTTGTACAACTGGAGGAGGCGGAAATAAAAAAAACTAGTCAAGTTTGATTATGTGATATTTTGAGCATAAAGGACAAGAAGACGAAGAAGTAGGCATGTTTGCTATCGCGTTGAACGCACTTTTTTGTAGCACTAAGAGTTCGAATAAGAACAGTATGAAAAAAATTGGCAATATATGTTGTTTTTTTTATGCCTATTTATAATAAAAAGGCGAAGATTTGGAAATTTGTGTCGCATTTTGGCCCACTCTTCCTGGTACCAGGGGCACTGCCAGGAATTCGCGACAGACCCCAGCCAGTGCCGATAAGCCTAGCGGTCTGTAGACCTTTTCACTGTTCACAGCTTGATTGAGCGCGCGTGCGTGTTGGACTGTGCTGCCCATGCGCAGCATAGTCTTCTGTGTTGTCAGAAAAGGAAAAAATGCTCAATAAAGATGAATGAATGAATGAATGAATGAATGAATGAATGAATGAATGAATGGAATCCGCCAATCAGAACAGTGCTGGCACAGTCCAGTGGTAATATTGTTACGGTGCATAGTTGCTAGGCGAAGACGACGTTGTTTTGGGACGTTCGGCAGTGGACGACGACGAGGACGTGGCAGTTTGTGCTGGAGTGATTTAGCTCGGTGTGGTTTCTGACTGTGGCCTGTCCCGTCTGCCGCTGGGCTAACCCCCCGTAATATTTGGTGTGAGGTGCTGTGGTCCCTTCATCGCCATCCTGGTAACGGAGCTTCGGCGTCCTGGGCCTGCCGTGGACGTCGGCCGTGAGTACCTGGTCAGCGCCGCACGGTCGTGCCCCAGCCCGCCCGACCTGAACCGACCTCGACGCTCACCCCAGCCCCGTCCCCCGCCCGGACCACACTACACGACGACCCAAGACCCGACGGACCCAAGACCCCACCGACCCAAGACCCCACCGACCCAAGACCCCACCGACCCAAGACCCCACCGACCCAAGACCCCACTGACCCAAGACCCAAACTTGAAGACACCGTCCCCCTGCCTCTGCCGTTCGGTGTGTCCAGAGACCTCGGCCGTCAGCCCCTGGCACCCTACGGCCCGGATGCTTCGTGGACCGGGACTCATTCTCTCATCTTTCTCATCGTGGCGGCCAGCACTGCACCATCTTCTACATACTGTTCAACCCCCCACTCAAGACCATCGCCATTCCGCCGTCTGTTCGTCACCGATCGGGACGATCGCTCGGTGGCCCCGGGTAGTGTGACGAAGACGAAGCTGGCAGTGGCGCGGGACGGAGCGCTCGCGCTAGGCCAGCGGCCATTAAATCATCTCTTGGTCATGGTTCACCACGTCTCATTCTTCGGCTGGCCGCCACGTAACAATATCGCTTCGTTCAAAAAGGCAAATGTGAAAAGGTCTATAGCGCTTCGGTGGCAGCCGCCCGGTCATTGTCTTTCATTCTTAAGTCACGGATGATATCAACGCACTATTATTTAACGTTGAAAGCCATGTGCCACGTGGGGTCAGCCAAGGGAACTAGAAGAGCTCGTTCTGAATTCCTGGTAATGGCGACTGAACAATTGCTTTATTGCCGAAGGGGGGCGGTGTGAGTAGCGCGGCGGTGGGTCCGTTTGGCTTGTACCGAATGAGTGAACTTGTGAGAGACGACCAGGCGGCCGCTTCGATGTTATCGTTGTCAGCCCGCGTGCCGCCCTCAACAACAGTGTGCCTCTTATTCTCGAAGTCAGTAATGAGCGCGTTTCCTGTTTTAATTCGTGCTGCATGCTCGTGAGGGTTTCAGACTTCCTGGTTTTCTTTTTTGAAGTAGGCCTAATGGCCTGCCTCGTAATTTGCACAGCACAGCAAAGGCCATCTAGGAGCGGAATTTAGTGAAAAGTGACTCACAGTGAAGTGAACGAGCCACATAAACTATAAAGGGGTATTCAGGGCTGAGTTATATTTTTGTTTTCCACTGTGTACTTCGCTCTATTCTTTTGCCAGCAACTACGGTATAATTGCGTGATTCGATGGTGAATTGGAGAGGTGCGGATGCATAAGTTGTACGAACGTTGAACTGTTGCGTCAGCAGGTGGTTAGCGTGCTTCATGCAGAGTGGAAATATACACAGAAATGTTAGAAGTGTTCTACAGGGGTTTTGTTTTGTTTGGAAAAAGTTTAAGACCTTGGGGTAAGAAATACATCGCCGTTGCTTGAGTGCTTGTGGATACAAGACACTGTCCAGAGTTCCGAGAGGCCGTGGCGTGTTAGTGTTATATTTTCTTCTTTTTTTTTTCTTTTCAAAGGCCTCGGCACGTTCTATGCAGTTGCAGCTACAGCCGTCTTTCCTTCTCTGTCAGGCTGTGGAATTTCGCTTCGAATTATGTGCGAATACGGAGTTGGGAAAAAGCGGTAAAGAAAAGTTGTGGGCGTTGTTCGGAAGCACGTGATTAAATTACGCATATAAATAGAATTAAGTGGACTGAAATGGACGGAAGTCTAAGCTGCATTTGTGCTGGTACTGCTGCGGATGCGTGAAATATTGTTTGTTAGGATGTTGGCATCAAATGCAAATCTTTATACAGTCCTTGCGAAGCTCTTCAACCGTCTTATTGGGTTTAGTGGGCTGCGTTCGGCATTCGGTATGCGATTTACACCTTGCATAAGTTATGCGAGATTATTGCTTCAAGGCATTTTCGCTGACCTTCATTTTCAGCGCAATCATCGTTTAAAGGCTAAATTTATCGGGGACTTCAGACATTCGTATTTCGAGGGCATTTAAAAGGGCATTTTTTATTTGAAAGGAGTAGAAGCTGTATAGGTGTTCTGCTTCAGTTACGCTTTTGCGATTGAGGATACAACACAAATGAAAGTGAATGACGATATTGCGTCATTTAGGCGGGCTTTTTAGAACGCGCAGTTGTGAAATGGCTACTACATTTGCGAACTAAGTTGGGAGCATTCACTGATTTTATTTTCAGGTGTTCATACGTATCTGGTTTAACAGTTCTGAGTGTATATGTTACAGCGCTAGCGATCTTAGCCCTGTTACTCCGGTTTCGCCTAGTCGTCCGGCACGCAACGGACCGGGAGGGGATGGAGGAGACAGGTAGAATGGGGAAGGTGCTGAGCAGTGACTTGAAAACAGCGTTGACGTAGCGTCGGTGTTATGTCTACGTAGAGTCGTCACTGGTTCTCTGCGTCTTGGTGCGCGCATTTTTTATATATTTCCTTGCCCTGTTGTACGCGTTCTTTTTCCCGTTAGTTTCTGCGTTTGTGAATGTGCACCTGCTGGACCAACAAGCCACCTTTCTTATGGGCTTAGATAGGAAAAGTGGGCTCGAGCTAGAAGTAAAATGATTCTAACGGGAAGACACAAATCGTGTTTCCCAAATTCGAGGCGAGGGACTAAACTTTCCGGTTCAGCGAACCATTCAGCGGTGACACTGAAATTTGTGGCGCAGTAATCATGAATAATCAGTTTGAGCTCTCATTTGAAAAGGTATGGTTTAATGCGTGGTATAAAAAACAAGTGTGTGTGTGTGTGGGGGGGGGGGGGGGGGGGGGGGGGAATCGTGTACTTGTAGTAAGAGGGGTGTTCACTGAGTTTAACTCGTGAGCTGTGGCTGTGACTCGCTTTTTCAACTGATCGAATTCACATTAAAAGTAGTGTTCGTTAATACCCTCTTTTCCAGGAGCCCGTCTCTTTTCTGTACAAACCCGCACCCAGTGGCAATGCACTACTTCCGCAGTCGGTGCACTCTGCGTGCCGTCTATACTCTTAAAAAAAAAAAAAGTAGTAAAAAGGTACTAAGTGCCGCAGTCACTAACTCTGATATCGTTTTACTACTTTTTATCAGCTATTTACTACCCTCTTCAAGGTATAGTTAGTAAAAGTAGCCCTTGCTACCTTTTTACTAACTATGGTTGCTAGTTACTACCTAGTTGGTAACCGTTCCTTTAAACCTAAAATAATGTCAAAGAATATAAACTGACAAAGATTGTCGCGCTAACAAATTCGTTCTGTAATTAAACATTTCTGCAGGGGCATATGGTTAGGTAAACTAAGCTGTTTCTACAATCTCAACTTCATAATTAACGCTGGTATCTTAACTCAACCGGTAAGAGCCACTAGCCCGTAAATGAGAGCTAGATTTACGGAGTATAAAGACTGATAAAGATTTCCCTACATGTGCACGCGCAGTGCGCGAGTGGGACTCTTTCTGATTTGTGCTTTTCCTGCATTCTGAACCGATGTGTGCGCACGGTAATGTTGTTGATGGAAAGGTTGCCAAAGGAGCGCGCTGTTGGTGCCGTCAGCAGTCGCCCTAATTATATTATGCTATGGCAGTGCATCGACGGCGAAAGTAGTACGTCGCCGCCGGTGGGAGCTACACAGAAAATAGGTGGGCTTCTGGGAGAGCGCGCGTTAACAAACTCTCACTTGATTGCGGGGTTTTTCAATTCTATGACTCGATAGAATGAGTTGCCGCATAGGAGGCAGAACTTACCACTCGGAAAGGCTCGGAAATTTGCACGTTTTAGACCACTTTTTGTTACGCTGGTGTGGTCGCTATGCGGTTGCGCCAATATGCGCAAAGGCTTGAAACGTGCTAGTTTATGCGATTTTTAAATTTTTTCAATGCCCATTCGTGCCGCCGAGATAGTTACGCAGATGGCGTTTTCTAGCGCTTGCAAGTATTGCGATTTTGCTCTGCTAGTAACTTCTAGTGTCCAAAGACGTCTGAGCCAGCTCACTCGGTAGAGTACTCGCCACATGCGGAGATCGTGGGTTCGGATCTCATTTGTGGCATGTGGTTGTCTCCTTTCCGTGAACTGATCTCCTGTCTGAAATGTTTACACAGTATCAGCATTGAAAAAAAGAATCTTTGCCTATGTTTTCATCGTTTGCAGTTACTTTTTATCTCCTTCCTTTTTTGTGTGTATGTGTGTGCGCGCGCACGCACGCACGCACACACGTAATAGATAAGTCATTTTCTTTCCTACATGTATCAAGTCTTTTTCGCATTGGTACAGCAGCGGTAAGAGAAGAGCCATTTATGCTTTAGATTCGGCGTAGTTGGGCATAGCGCTTCGTTATGGACTACACAGCTGGGTTGCTGGAAATCATTCGTGGAAAAATACCCGTGAGCCGTAGACATCTCTCCTGGGATAGGCGAGAAGCCGCGGCAGCCTCTGTCTGACTGTGGTCTTCTTTTGTATACCGACACCTTGCATTCTTTGCCGCGCGACGTCTACATCCCACATCCGCAGGTCGGCTGTCTACAATGCAAGGGAACGTTAGACGACTCGCGTCGTTTCCGTAACAGAGCCGGGCCGCTACGCGTGACTTGATGCCTTCTCTTCCTGCCGGCTTGGTTGGTCGAGAAATCGATCCATTTCGTGTACGGGAGCGGACGGCCGTCATTAATATCATGCTTGCACTTTCCGGTAATATAATGCACATCCTGGGCTCTCATGTTGCACTCGGAAACCGGCTGCTTGATCTGGCTCTGATTGGGCCGTCGAAGGCGTTCGAGTTGACGGTGCAGCCTTCCGTATTCGTCTATTTCTTTGAACGGCTTTGAATCACTTCAACTACCGCGGCTTTCAGTATTCTTTGTACGCGTCGAATAGCGCCTTCCTTTTGCCGGTTCTTTCTTTGAACTTTTTTTTCTGATCGCAGTATCCACATTATATATCATGGTAGCGCAATGTGTAGTCTTCTGAAATAAAGCCGCGGATGTGCTGAAGAATGGTTTT
Organism: Amblyomma mixtum; assembly: GCF_055824585.1. NCBI lineage: Eukaryota > Metazoa > Arthropoda > Arachnida > Ixodida > Ixodidae > Amblyomma > Amblyomma mixtum. The sequence goes on from NC_143014.1 coordinate 119,639,380, forward strand.
CACATGTATGCGTACATGTAGCAGTCGTTTTTGTGTCTTCTGCCTACACGACGTTTCCGCTTCTGTAGCCAGTGGAGACAACGCTGTTGTGGACCGTTTGCCTTGCATACAAAGGATGGAGAAACGGCGTAGACTGCGGTGGGTCTAACCCACGTTTTCCTTGTCGTTCCTGGAAAGCCAGCTGCGTCATCCTTGGAGGGGTTGCGCTCGCATTAAAACAAAAGTCGCCGCCATTGTACATGCGGGAGGCTCTGGCGTCGCTGCTGCGCGGGGGTCCTTCGGGAGCGCGCTGGCAGGCTGCGTCGGAGACTTCCCGGCGCAGAGTGCATGCCGGCTGCGGACGGCGGCGCAGCGAGCCCCGAAGCCGCCGCGATTATAGAAGCGCGTGGCCCATGTCGGGGCTTCCTCCGTTCGAGACAGCCGCGGCCTTTGGCGGCTGCCCTGGTCGATTGACGGCGCGGCTCCGTTCTGTTTCGGGCCCCCCCCCCCCGCGCCAGCAGCGGCCGTCGGGCTTCCGGCTCAAGTCTGCGCAGCTTCAGCTGCTGTTTTCCTTTGCCGCCCCGCTGTCATACTTGTTGCTTTTATAGAGCGCTCTGCAGAGCGTTCCCGAGGGCCAAACCGAGCTCCTTCACATACCTGGCCGCACCCGGCTCGTCGATTGTACTGTCTTTTACTCGATACATCTGTAATTTGGGGCGAATGGCGTCGCCGGGCAGTGTGTGGCAGTGGAACACTCGCGTTCACCTGCTGGCCCATGAGAGCGTTTTCCTCGGGGTCCTGTGCCATCTCAACAGCCACGGGGCGCTGCTAAGTGGGCACTCTCGAGAGGGCGCCATCTGTTGTCGTGTGGTCCAGGTTAGAGATGTAAAATTTCAAGAAATTTTGAATGGCATGAAAAAAACCATTCTTTTCAGGGTTTTTTTCATGAAAAATTGGAAATTTTGCAAAACGTGACAAAAACAGATTTACTTGCAACAGCACAACGATCAATAATAATACTCCGAAGTTCAGTCGATTATGCAGTTATAGATGTCATACTGTGAAACGAACTTCTTGTTCTACTGCACCGAGAAGATAAATAATGATTTGCACTTCAGGCGAATATGGAGATATAAATATCACATTTGTGGAACGAACTTCTTGTTCTATTGCACCGAGAAAGGGAACATGAAAACTGATCTATAAGTCACTCCATATCGGATTCAGAGTCACTGTCGCTGGATGCGGCACTACGCGCACCATGGAGTGAAGTTGTGTCCACAGCTGGGTTCGACTGCACATACACGAGCTTTCAAACGCGTTCCCCTGAAAGCCTGTTGCGAATCCTTGTTCGCACGTTTCCGAAACCCGACCAGTTTCGTTCGCAGCTGGCGGATGATGGTGGTATCTGCAGCAGTCGGCAAGCCAGAGGAGTTAGCGGCTGGTTGGTGCAAAGGCCTTGCCACCAGGTAGATGGGGCCACGTGCTTCGCTGAGTCCCAGACCCTTGTCCTGGACCAAATTCCTGCTGATGTTCTGTACTCTGCTACGTTGGAAATCAAGAAGCTAGGCTTGTATTTGGCTAGAACCGCTTACGTGCACAGCAGCCTATGTTCTTTATGCCGTACAACATGAACTGGTGGGCAAGTTGGTCTGACATATCTAGTGAAGCAGCGCAACGGCACGAGGCCAAGGGAAGAAGAGGACAAACTCAGCGCTGTGTTTGTCCTCTTCTTCCCTTGGCCTTGTGCCGTTGCGCTGCTTCACTAGATATCTTTATGCCGTGTGTGTCACGCTGTAGAATTTGCAGCCATTTTGTTCTGCTTCAGCCGTTAGTTCAAGTATTAGTGTGTTTTTAAGTCAAGCCTGGTTATTATATGTGACCTGGCCTCCAACCTGCGTACTCGCAGCACGAACGTTTTAAAAGCACTACCTGGCACCGGCCATGACGACTGCTCTCCAATCGTTCAACCATGCACACTCTTATGGTTTTCAAAGCAAAAACAAAAACCGAAACTGAAAGCAAGAAATCATAAAACCTTGAAATTGCATTGTGAAATTTTCGATGTTTCTTTCCATTTTTTGTCGTCTGAAAAAAAACGAAAGAAACCGGTTTTTTTCCAAAATTGCAGTGTTTTTTTCAGGCCTTCACATCTCTAGTCCAGGTGCAGCGGCCGCGAGCAGTTTCGAAATCCCTGCTTGCCTACAGGGTGTTTCAGCGAAGCCCACTGGGAATACTTTAAGGCATGACGATTACTTTTGTGGCAGGGATGGCGGACGTCAGGAAGCAAGCGCATCGTGTTAGCTGTATATAGTTAGCCATTTGACTAAATATTTGATAGTTAACTTTTCAACTATTACAGTTGTATGCGTAGTATCAGTCGTCAGAAAACGCTATCGTGTTCGACGTTGTGGCACAATGAGTTCTGGGCATCTCGGCACGTAAGCTCGAAAATCGCGCATAGGTAATATGCCCACTAGCACGCGTCATTCGGGATACCGGTGTATCGGAGCACGCGTTCGTTCTAATCGCAGCATGTGAAACGGGCCTAACGCGTGCTGGTGGGCGTGGCAGCTAAGCGCTGTTTTGGGCTGACGCGCCGGGATGGCCAGCATTCATTGTGCCACAATGTCGAGCATGACAGCGTTTTCTGACGACTAATATAGCTGTAATTAACGGCCAGCTGCAAGTCTATAATTATAACCAGGCACCCAATTGTAATAGTTAAAGGTTAACTCTAACATATAGCTAACACTATACATCTGTTTCTGACACCCGCTAGCTACCACTGCCCCGAACACTGCCTATATACCTTAAAAAGAATGAAATCTTGAAATCCTTGAATTGAAGCCTTATTCAAGTATGTGTCACCAACTAGCCCAGCAACAAGTTTTATTGAATCAAAAAGCGTGTTTTAAATATTCCCTTTGGGTTTCGCTGGAAGCGCTCTGCATACAGAATCAGCGTCGCTAATCAGCACAGGCTTGTCAGCCAGGCAGCTCTTCTGGACGTGCATTCATGCGCGCGTGACACATCGGCTCTCACTTCGCTATCCCCCCCCCCCCCCCCCCCCCCCTTAATATCTCTTTCCCAACCCATTGAGCCGTTTGCTAAAAAAGAAATCGAATGCTCGGCAGACGTCTTGCATCTGTAACTATTCGGTGAGTTGCTTGCGTGGCGCCACTTCTCTTTTGTCCCGTGTGCAGGCTTGTCTCGTTCGCTGTTATAGCGGCCCCTTGAACGCCGGGAAAAAAAAAATACAATTCCGGGCGAGCAATACGCCGCCTAACGATTGCGAGAACTCTATGCGTCCTGTGACGCGCCTCCTCTGACTGCGGCCGTCCGTCGAGGATCTCCGAGACAGTCTCTTCGTCGCCATCTGGAGGTAAACTATGGGTACCAGTGCTTAGTGACAGGAAGAAACGGGAACGTACGACTTCTGCCGCGAATTTTCCGCGCTTTCTGAACGAAGACATGACAAAGAAATCCGCCGCGCCGCGTCGAACCTTCTCAGCAAAGCTGTGTGCTTAGGATGCGTAGAGCCAGCGGAGGCTGCGATGCGCGATCTCCGCGGCGATATGGGCGCGAGGACGCATCGTGACGCCTCCTCCCAGCAGCAGCTCTGTGACGTAGAAGTTGCATCGTGCGTCGCTGCTGCCAGTGAGTCTGCCTGGGCGCGCGGTTCTTAGCGTATATAGAGAATATCTTTTTGAGTTGGGTGGGGGGAGGGGAGGGGGCGGCAGGGGATCAGCTGGGGTGTTTAGGGGAATAGGGTGGCCCGCAGGCGGCGCATCAAAGGGTTAATTGTAGACAAGTGGCAGATGCCTTCGTCTTTACGCAGCTGTGCTGATGGTGACGATAGATTGGTCGGGCAAACTGGTAATATAGTGTCGATTACTCATTCGCGTTCTGCGCTACCCGCCACCGAAATGCACGTTAGTACGCGTGCCTCATATCGTCATATCGTCAAGGATATCAGCACGTGCGCTCTAGTTCCCTCGGCGTGGGTGAGTCATTCTCATAAATTATTGCCAGGATATGTGACGTCATATACGCAATTTAAGGAATTGATTTGGGCTGCTTGGTTTTGAGTCCAGCTGTAAGGGACGCCGTAGTGGAGGGCTCCGGATAATTTCCACCACCTGGGATTTTTACCGTGCACTGACATCGCACAGTACAGGGGCCTCTAGCTTTTCGCCTTCACCGAATGCGACCGACCGCCGCGGCCGGGATCGAACCCGCGTCTTTCGCGTCAGCAGTCGAGCACCATAACCACCGAGCCACCGCGGCGGCTGCCATTTGGGCTGGAGTGTCACTCTTGCCAGGCAGCACAATTTGTGTTCAAATGTTCTTCCTGTAGTTTTTAGTTTTATCGCACTCTAAGTACAACTTTGTTGTGTTCCAGACGAGTCCCACTGAATCAGCGTCGTTATGGTTTACAGATAATGAACGATCCTTGCTGGTTTTCTTGAGGCAGCCGCGGCCGCAGTCGAACGCCTCTCAGTTCCTGCGCACTCAGTTTAATGCGTGGAAAAAACCGCTCTATGCGAAACAGATCGTGCTTTTTCATGTTTCTCTGGGTGCTGCGAAATCTTTTTTAATCGTGTGTGGTGCAAAGCGGCCTTAGTTGCTTATTCATCATCATCATCATCTTCATCAGTCATTTATTCAACAAAACACATAAATCATACATCAGAATCTGTTGGGCCCATAGCCGTAGCTAGTTTGGGCCCATAGTTACCCATTGGTTTGGGCCCATAGATCGTGTTCGGGAAACCCAGTATAACCAACTATAGTTTCCACTGAACTTAATTTTATTTCGTGGCGTATACCGTGCAATGCATACGCGCGAACGAAGTGATCGAGAAAACCTGACGCGCGCGCTGCTTACACAGTGCTTGCCAAATTGAGCCAGGGGCGCTTGCTCGCAGCTCTAGTGAGCGTAAAATACGTGCAGTTTCCGCCCTCGAATGACACGCCGATTTGTGCTGCCGCCGTTCTCTTTAGAACTGCACCCCTATGCAGGACCCCCTACTCAGCGGCACAGCTCGCCTGAGTGCGGGACCGTTGTGCGTGGCGGTTGCTGTGGTGCCCGACGCCATGGATTGCTTGGCCCCCCGCACGCGTCTTTATTGCGAACGATGCTCTGCGTGTGCGCACAGGAATCTATATCGGCCCCCTGCTCGACCGCCAACAAAGCACTCGACTTTATATATTGCTGTAGCGCTGGCAGCTGTGTGCCTCTTGTCTGTGGCGGCGCGTCGCGCTTTTTGTTTCCTCCTGCCGTTTCTTTCGAGCGGTCGCATCTCGTTTCTACCTCGGTTGTTGTCTTTCCGTGGCCTGTGCCCTTTCTTGATTTAACCCGCAACCAGTCTCTCCCTCTGCCTCTTCCTGTACAGGGGTGGCCGGGTGTGAGGCATTTCTTTGTGTTTATAGCGTCGTCAGCTTTGTGTCGTAGCCGAAAGCCCCGCGTTCACATACTGGTTTTTGAGGATGGGATCCAGTTGGGCCCGACGTGCGTATTTCGCGCGTAACGTTCGCTCCTGGATCATCGAGGGCCACTCGGTCGTGCAGGCAACAAGAGCAGCAATGCACTGCAGCATGGAAGGGGCATTTCACGATATCGTCGCATTCACGATATCATTTCGTGAAGTCAGATCGACTAAGTCTCTTGAAATCCGTGGCCTCAAGGAAATGCGCTACTTTGGCACTCTGTTGAGAGGTCGCAGCGCCTCTGAATTCTCCACTAAATGAGGCTGAGAAGCCAAGGGGCTACTCGAGGATTTGAAGCACTGAACTGAGGGCGTCCAGAACTCGCATTGCGTTTCTAGCTGTTGGAGGCTGTTGTTTACCAAGTAGTGGGACAGTGCGCAGGGTGGCAGAAAGAACAGTTATATGGCTCTCTGTGGCATGATACTTTCAGGAATTCAGTCAGGCTACCGAGATCTGTGCTCACATAGCTTCCATCCAGCTCGTCGAGTTGCCAGATGACGGGTGCAATATAAGCGACCCCCGAAATTACGGTAAGCCGTGCCCTATTTTACGATCTTACGGGAGAGTCGAAGCCTGTTGCATTCAGCAAGCGGAACAGTTGTGGAGTCTTTTCCAGCCTTTAGGATGTTATCGTTTTGGCTGTATAGCGTGCATTGTTGAGTTCGTCTGCCTGTACAGTTCCCCATTTTTCCGTCCTCTTTCGGCGTTGCGTGATCTGGTCGTAACGCGAGCACTTGCTTTCCTTCGGTGCACAGTCGCGACGATCTTTGCGGTATAACGAATTGTGGCCGTCTGTTAGGAGGTATGTCGCGCGTAATTTGTGTATCTACGTGACAGGTCGTTCGACCGGTAAGTTACTGGGGGCCTAGGGAGGTCGAGCTCTGAGGTATAAAAAGACATCGTGTTGCTCATCGCAGCTCTTCGTGTGCGTTCGACGTGAGGCGTGACACGCGGGCGCCACAGAGGGATTGTCTCCTTGTTCAGCACTTCCGGGTGTGGCGTTCGAGCTCTCCCTATGATCTGCGTGTGGTTGGTGCCGCTGTTTCACCTGGGCACCGCACAGGTTGTGCTCGGATGTCACTTGGCCGGCGTGCATGTGCTCGTGGTGCCTCTTGGCGCACGAGTCGCTCTCTGCACTTCTTCTCTCGTTCGTGCTCAGCTCTGACAGAAATGTCGAGGCGGCTTATCTGAGAGTTCCCAGGCGTTCTTACGCTAAAGTAAACTCTTCTCTCTGTCGCGAGCGGTACTCTCATTTCTGACCGCGACTTCCGCGTCCGAAACCGGCGAGTAACGATCATTTTGGTGCGTGCTTTAATGAATCGACGAACGAAGCGAGCGAAATGAAACGGAACTGGAGCTGCCCCCTCGATCGAGCCGTGTTTGCTCCTCCGAAAACGAAGAGTTGCGGGCGGGCATTCGCGTGACCCGCGCCAGTTTCTGCGCGTGCATAGGCGCATAGCTGCTGTTCGCGGCGGAGAATCGACTGGAGCGGTGGGCGGCGCTCGAAAACGACCAGGTTGCAAGCCACGCGGCCCCTCTGCAGCGTTTCGTTTCTCCGATTGTGCGTACCGCGTGCCGAACGCTGGTCGCTGCAGTGTATGGAGTAGGGCCTTTTAAATGAGCGGGCCACGCAGGATCGCACCCTGCCGCTGCTACAACCTCCTTCTTTCCCCGCTGCGGCGATGGGCGTGCAACGTGTGTTCACCGTCGTCGTGCGACTCACGCGAAAGGTGCGCTACGCCTGGCATTTTTTCTGGTTCGGATGTTTTGTTTCTTATTGTATGATCGCTCGAGTGCGAGCGGAGAAACGGGCCGGAGCGGCGCTGTCGTGCTGGGATGCGGAGGCGTCCTTCGTCGTCGCCCTGGCAACTTGGAGCGGCTCCAAAGGCGTCCGAGGGAGCGCTGAACTTGGCCGGCGCCCGGCGGCGGTCATCCTCCCCTGCACTCCACTTCCTCGTGCGGGCCGCCTTGAGGCGCGTGACGTCAGACGCGCCTGATAGCGATCGTTACACGGACCGTGCACGACTCCGCCGGCAGAGGGGCAAGTCGGATATTCGAGCGGGGCCAGCGCGCCGCTTGATGTACGGCTAGTTAATCGCGTAAAGAGTCTGCTGTAAATGGCGCGACTGACGGCCTCCGCACGGTGTGTGCCGGCAGCGCGTCGGTCGATATCTGCCGACGGCCCTTTTAGCGCTCCGCCGATCTTCCGGGCTGTTACAAAATAAATGTCCGTTCGTTTTTGCGCGCAAGCGAGCGCTCGTGGGATGTGGCGGCAACGGCAGTGAGCTATAACGCATAGCGCATCGAGGCCTTCCTGCTTCGGTGTGCGTCGCGGAGGTGACTGACTTTTTCCCACCGCACTTCTCCGCCCGTGTGTGCCCTGTTCACCTGATGCATTGTTGCTGTTCCAATTCCGCTGCGAGCCTCCGAAAAAAAGTAAAAAGCGCTTCCTCACGTCTGACGTTTGCGCCGTCCACGAGTCCCGTGGGGATTGTAGCGCATGTTCAGTTAGCATCGTGCCATCTTTCGTTTCTCCTGCAAGTAGCAGATGGCACGTCCCGCGCTGTCATTCTGCTTGGGTCTGGGCAGATGACGTCGTCATTTACGCGGTGCCGCCGACTTCGCGAAACGGCACGACGAATGCTTGATCGATAATGGATTTTACGCGCCAGAGTGACGCTGTGGACTATGCCGGATTATCATAACTCGAGTAGCAGCATCCCACCGCTGCCACCAGTTGTTGGGTCTTCGGATCCCACCGCTGGCAACCATGGTTGTCATAACTCGGGTAGCAGCATCCCACCGCTGCCACCAGTTATAAGTCGGGTAGCGTGGCCAGGTGTTGCGTCTCCCTGGGGGCTCGTCCGGGATGAGGAAACGGTCTGAAGCTTCGAAGGTTGGGGATACGAAAAACAAGCAGGTTTAATGGCACTTTTTTTAAGACACTTATTTACATAATGAAGATTTGAAAAGAAGAGCAAAGAATCAAAAATTAAGAGTTCATGACGTCGAGCGACTGGATGAGCCTGTTACCCAAGGCCCAGAGCGTTCGTTTTCACTTAGGGCGCTGGTTATATACCCTAAGGCTCCACCCCTTCACCAGGTGGCATTTCAACACGACGCATAGGTCGGCACAACACAACACAGCAAACGGAGGCACCTGTTGCAGAGTCCACGCGCTCCTGCAGATCTTGTTCGCGTAGTTTCTCTCGCTCAGCCCGTCTCTCACTACACTTCGCCTCGCGAAGTTTTCGCCTTTCTTCTTTCTCCACGCGGAGGCTTTGCTGCGGAATCGTTTCACACGTCTCGCCTGCCTCCTTGTTGAGAAGAGGTACCACTTGCTGGGGACAACTGCCCGACCTCTCGCTCAACTCTTCTAAATTACGGAGCTCAGTCTCCCGCTGCAGAATCGTTTCACTCGTCTCGTCTGCCTCCTTGTTGAGAAGAGGTACCACTTGCTGGGGACAACTGCCCGACCTCTCGCTCAACTCTTCTAAATTACGGAGCTCAGTCTCCCGCTGCAGAATCGTTTCATTCGTCTCGTCTGCCTCCTTGTTGAGAAGAGGTACCACTTGCTGGGGACAACTGCCCGACCTCTCGCTCAACTCTTCTAAATTACGGAGCTCAGTCTCCCGCTGCAGAATCGTTTCATTCGTCTCGTCTGCCTCCTTGTTGAGAAGAGGTACCACTTGCTGGGGACAATTGCCCGGCCTCTTGCTCAACTCCATTTCTAAATTACGAAGCTCAGCCTTTAGCTGCAGTAATTTTGCTTCATTCTCACATTCACGCTTACGCCTCTCTTCCTCCTTTACCCGCTCTTCCTGCTGTCTGAGCTGCTCTTCCTTTTTTTTTTCGATGAGGCTCCACGCTTCATTGAGCTCCTCATCATCTGCCCCCAAATCAGTAATTGACTGAAGGATCACGGGTTTTCGTGCCAAACCCCTTGTATCAATCCCCAGTTCCTCACACAACAGCAACAGGTCCGGCTTCTGCAGTTTCTGTAGGTTCGTGATAGTTCTGAGTCTGAGCTATTTCCAAAACAACTATGCAGAAATACCAAACCTCTAGGATTTAAGCACAGGTGTCTACCAGTTCTAAATTTTAACCCTCTTTTAGAACCTGGTCCACATCAGGAAAAGCCAAGCACTCACCAACACACGTGATCCTGTCCCGAGACAGCTGCACTCTCGCTGGCCGACCGTTGTTGTCCCTTGTGGCTTCAGATTTCCATCGCTGATCCACAGTTGTTGGGTCGCCCGGATCCCAGGCTTCGGATCCCACCGCTGGCAACCAGTTAATTATTACGGGGCGGGTAGGAGCATCCTTGGGGGCTCGTACAGGATGAGGAACAGTCTGAAGCTTCGAAGGTTGGGGATACGAAAACAAGCAGGTTTAATGGCACTTATTAAGACACTTATTTACAAAATGAAGAAAAGAGCAAAGAGTCAAAAATTAAGAGTTCATGACGTCGAGCGACTGGATGAGCCTTTTACCCAGGGCCCAGAGCGTTCGTTTTCACTTAGGGCGCTGGTTATATACCCTAAGGCTCCACCCCTTCACCAGGTGGCATTTCAACACGACGCACAGGTCGGCACAACACAACACAGCAAACGGAGGCACCTGTTGCAGAGTCCACACGTGGGAATTTGGCGAGGAGGAAACGCAAGTCTGCGGCTCTTTCGTACTGCGGTGCAAGATTACTGCGAACAGCATGTCTATCGAACACAGGTGTGGCATGATGGCGCCGCGGCCGCAGCTGCGCTGGCTTCCGCTGATTCGTTCCGGTTCCTCTCAGACGTGGTGAATCCTTTCTTCCCTTGTTGTCGGTCCATCGTCGGTCGCTTCTAGAAGGGAAGGTCGTTCACGCCGAGCCGAATGTGGGAAGAGCTTCATCGACCACTTCCCAGCTAGTCATTCTTTTTGGTGGGGTCATCGTGGATCTCAAGTTGGGTCGTAACAGGATGCAGTGGAGGACTCCGGATTTTTATCGATCACCTGTTCTGCTTTAACGACCACTAGCAGCTCTTTACAGGGTCGTTTTGCAATTCACCTCCATTGAAATGCAACTGCAGCGTTCTTCGGCTCAGAAGCCCAACGCCGCCGCCGAGGCACTGAGGTCGGAGTGCGTGTCATATATTCGGCGGCAGTGATTCCCAGTGGCTGATTGCGCTGTCCTGCGCGTATTTCGGGGGGCTCGAAATTATATACTCGATTTTTCCCCTCGGCAAGAACGAAAGTAAGCTCAAGCAAAAGGCGACAGGATGAGAGTGCCTTTTCAGGCCATCGCGCGCGCCATCCATGGCGTCTCAGGGTTTCTACAGCAGGCAGCGGCAGCCTCTGGCGAAGGAGCGGCGGTGTAGCTGCCACCGCCGACGCGGGCGCGCTCGTTCTACCGCTACTGTGTGACGTCACGGTTGCTATGCACAGTTGTGCCCCCACACCTGTTCATGCCGTATAGAACCCCGTTTCTAGACCTTATGAATAAGCTCATCTTTTTTCTTCTATCTCTCTCCGCACAATTAAGACGCCGCAATTCAGCGATAGCAATCTAGTAAAAGCATCAAAGCCGTCCGCCCTGTTGCTGTAGCCTCTCGTGGCGCTCTCTTCCTTAGGCGTTCCCGGGGGGTATCTCGAGCGCCAGCCCGCGTGGACGCGGGGACAGCGCGGGCGCAACCGTATATTTCATGAGCGCGGCTCGAGCAGCTCTCCCCCGACGACGTCGCGGCTTCCGTCCGCCGAAATCTCGCCGCCACGCTTGGGTGCAGCTGACGCGGTCGCCGCCTGCCCTCCCTAGGCGGTGCCGCGCCGTGCACACCGCCCCTGGTAAATCTTGCCGGGAGGCTGCACTGGCGCTTTGTTCTGCGTCCGGCTGACGGCGGGCTCGTCGTGCGCAGCAAGGTTGTACTTACAAGGAGCTTGGCGGAACCTCGCCTTGGAACGGTGGCGCTCAGGGACCGAGCCTGCGCTCACGGTGTTGGTGGCGTCGGCGCTGCCAGCCTTTTGTATTCTGCCGTTCATTTGTGTTTTCGACGCGCATGCGCTACAGGGTGTACAGAATGTAGAGGTGTGTACGATGAGTAGACATCTTTGTGCAGTACGCTCTGAAGAAGTGAGGCAAACATAGGAACAATAAATGATGAGTAAGAAATAATTAAACGAAGTATCGTTGAAGCAGTGTTAGTACTAGTACGTCGGCTAGCGGGCAGAAATGAATGTTTGTTTCGAATAACATGAAAAAATAGAGACCGCGGTGTGCAAAATAATTGTCTTTCGCGCCATTTGGGTACATCACGGATGAATGTGTCCTTGATAACTACAAGCTCTATTTGAGGAAACCTCCTCCGCATATTCCACTGTGGATAAGTCCGAAAATTCGAGTGCAGAGTTCGACTAGCATAACGATCTGGGATGCTTCTGTGGCCATATTTCATCCATGTACACGCACGCGATAGTCTGGAAGCGACCGTTACAATGCTTTAGGGATTCGAATAACCCGAGCTTTTTCTGCCAACCGCTGTTGAAAAAAAAACAACAACAAAAAGTTCTTGCCTGCGTCAATGTCTTGCGTGTTGCAACCGCCCACACAGCTTGCCTAATTCTGGTCCTCTGACATGCCTCATATAAGCGCTTTTTAAGCCACCCGCATGTCTTCTGTACGACATCGTGCTCGTATGCAATAGCTGATCAAATTTCTCGATTACGGTCGCTCGAAACCAGCGGAATGGCCGCAGACTTAGAAAAAGAAAGGAGGCTCTCTGCGGCTCTTTTCTATTTGTGCCTAGGTCTGCATCGCAGTCCTTTGGCAAGCAGACGCCGCTTAAACCTGCACTTTCGTTGCTGCCGTCAGCGCTTTTTATATGAACGGATGGGAGAGGCATTGCATAAAATTCTCCCTCTGCGTGCGCGCTCTTCAAGCGATATATATATTTTTTCTTATTACCCACTGCGGGTGGAACCTTTGAAAAGGGGGCGCAGGCTCCATTTTCTTTCTCACGACGGCGACAGCCGGTCTGAGAAAGGGAATAGCGGGCAAACGGGGGTCACTTGTTCCGGACGTCTGCCTGCGCGCCCCTTCCCCTGCGTTTCTGCGGCCCAGATGAGCCCTAATGCAGGCGGCCCGAGGAGTTTATAGGCTTCCCTTTTGAATGGCACACCGCGAGCGCCCGCTGAAGAGAGCGCCGCCCCGACCGCTTACCGGCGGGTGCGGGGTCGCGTTCAAAGACATTCAACCGCGCGCGTGGGAGGGCGGTTCTGTTCTCGCCATCCTACGCCAGCGTGTTGCGGTGCGCACGCGCGCCTTCAGAGCGTACGCGCTGTTACGTTGTGGCCGCGCGTAGGCGGCACGCTCCTAGATGAGCCAAGATCACCGCAGAGAGGAGGAGGTGGATGGGCGCCTCTCTCTCCGCCGCGTCACAGCGCAACCGGCGTTGACGGTTCACGCCTTCTCGGCGGGACGCGGTTGGGTTGAGCACCTCTCTCGATGCCGGAGCCATGAAGCTGCCGGCGCGCTGGGGGCAGACAGCGCTCGATAATCGCCCGCCGGACGCCTTTGTGTGGTCTCGCGCGGCGGAGCGGTCTGGAGGCGCGCAGGGTAGAGCAGAGGAACCCTTGACCGCTGAACTCTGAAGCTGGTCATTCTTAAATGCAGGCTTTGGTGTAGTCTCTCGGCATGCTTTCGGTTGCCATATCATGTTAAAGGTTGGCACACTGGCATGAAAGTCGAGCAGCGCTGAAATGGATGCTAGGCAGGAATCCATATATCAACCTCTTTGTTACGCTTAATTAGGAGCATACGGCTCGACTGAATGCGCCGAGCTGAATGTTGTCGCACTTTGGTTTTTTAGTGAGCAAGAGTCAGATAGGTGGGCTGTCCGAAGGTAGACTGGAAGGTGTCAGTTGGGTACAGGAAAGCAGGCCGAAACGAAAACGTGGATTGACCGCTATTCCTGAACCAATTGCTTTGGTCAGGAATGGGGCACGATTACAGCGTTTGTTGAAAATACCTTATGCTGAGCGTCTAAATGCAATTAAACCTTCCTCTGCATAACTCTGAAGGTTGCAATTCTCAAGTGCACGTGGTGTGCATACACACTCTCACACGCGCACGTACTCACTGCAAAACGGCTGCACCGTGTTCGTTCACGCAGGCGGCAACATAACCCTCGCCCTCTGCCATCCTTCCCACCGATACTTCCTCGTTGTTGCCGTGCATTTTTTGTTCCCTCTTTTATTACAAATCTTAGTTGTGAAATGTCAACGCGCTCCTCAAAGTTTCACTATATTGAGAGGAAGCATAACGGGGCTGCCTTCGAATGGTATACACAGTACAACTGCACGCAACGTTCGTTTATAGGTTCGATGATGCTTCATTACGATGAGTGTCAAGCGTTCGGCGATGCTTGTCTCCGTGTCCGTTTGACATGGTGCTGCCTCGACGAGTTCGGCGTACCTTTTCGCTTGAGTTGCACAATAGTCTGAGACGCTACCGGCGCTGCGCTCAGCAGCCTCAAGTTATGTCACGCCACTCACGAAAATCTCGCACACAAGGGCCGTGTCTGGGGTGGCTGCCATGCGTCATTCGGCTCTTTATTAGGAGGGGCTCGAGCGTCGAGGAGCGTCATCAGAGTTGGGGACGGCCGCCACTGTGCGTGATGCTGCTCCGCGTCGTCTGGCGCACCAAATGGCCAGGTCGGGGCTGATGGCCGCGCTGGGCTTGCAGCCGCAGCCGAGCAAATGGAGCCAGACCGGAAGGAGCGATCAACGGCGGCGAATGAGTCGGTCCTCATGATATTGCCTCTGGTCACCGCGTCGAAGCGAGAGCCCACGCGAACTATGCGGGCATGAGTGAAGGGAATATGAACACGTGACAAAAATGCCGGAAGGTTATGCGGGGTCGTCCCTGTGCAGTTGTATAGCTCTGTGCACGTCATGTCTTTTAGAGTTGTATTTTTTTTCTTTGTGCACGTGTGCTTCTGCGTAAATTAGATGGGTCGTGGACACGGACGTTCGAGGTCACCGAAAACGGGCAAACGGCTTACCGCAACTAATCGTCTCTTGGGCGACGTATTGCCTAATGGGGCTCTGTCATCTTTGCGTAGCTGCCTCGTGTATAACCGTTCAAAAATTCCTTTAGTCGCATGTTGGAAGCTGCAGATACTTGAGCATGACAAGTATGACATGACATCACATGGCATGATAGGGAGCATGGCAAGAAGCTAACTGCTGTATTAAAAAAAAAAAAAAACATGCTCGGGAGCAGACATGACACTAACTGAATTACTTTTCTCGGAAATTTGCAGTGTAATTCATTACTTTTCTGGGCTGGTCATTTAGTAATGTAATGAATTAGTTTGGAACAGTAGTTTCACGGCAAAAGTAATTAATTACTAGCGAAATTACTTTTGCGTAGCAATGAACCCATGCTCCTCCTTGTATCGGCCATGCTTTGGCCTCTTGTTTCCGGGGTTGAGCGTCTACAAAGAAAGAGAAACGCGCGGCCAGCAGTGGCCAGCACTCTAGCGAAGCGGCGCACGTGGACGAGAGGCGATGTGCGCGCGGGCATCAGCAGCGCCTCTGGCGAAAGGTCTACAGGACCGCTACGCATCTTCCAGCGTCCGCTGCGTACGGTCGCCCACACAGACGGGCCGCAGGGCCACTGGGGGAGGAGCTCCATGACCATGGTATGCCGTATTTGCACCTACGCACAGACACACTGCGAGTGTTTTAGCTAGTACTTCCCCCTAGACATGCTTCATTTATATTGTCACGTCGCCGCGCTGATAAGAAGTCTGAAATGACATTTAACAAACTTGATTTTGAGTTTTCGGGAAAACTTGCTTCTGTGGCCGGATTTGAAGCCCTATATTTAAGTCAAGGGCAACATAGGCGACAGCGTCACCGTGACATGCAATTTATTTCCGCCAACGCAGTACCTCCAGGACAAATCAATTGAACGGCAGAACTGGCTGCTTGTCTGCGCCCCTGTGCATTTCGAGGAGGATGAGCGTCAACAAGCAGTCGGTGCACTCGCGCTGCTCACGCGGGCGACAAATTCTTCGAGATCAGGAGGGTGGGACCATAATACGCATTGAACGATGAACTTCTGATTGTAGAGCGATGCGAGCAGTCATACAAATTTCGCGATTAAGTTGGCCTCAGCGAAGCGGCTGTTCAATGGACTGTGGCCACCTTCCGACGCCCTCTTTCAAGCTCAGTGGCGGTGTAAACAAAGCAGTCTGAAAATTTTGTGGTAACTGTGGCCAGCGCGCAACTTTTTATGCGTCAAAACTAAAAAGTAATTTAAAAGTAATTTTCATTACTTTTTGGGGTGTAACCGTAATGTAATGTCATTACGTTTTTAGAACAGTCACTTGGAATTATTTAATTACTTTTGCCTCAGTTCTGGGAAGGTAATCAGTAATGTAATTTAACTACTTTTTAAAGTAATTTTGCCATGTATGCTTGGCAGTATAGGTTCGATCTTTATCTGTGCGGTGTACCGTTAGACCACTCGGCTGTTGGGCGACGTATACCTGCATGTGTACGCATTAAGGCTGGTTCACATGCAAGC
Organism: Amblyomma mixtum; assembly: GCF_055824585.1. Classification (NCBI taxonomy): domain Eukaryota; kingdom Metazoa; phylum Arthropoda; class Arachnida; order Ixodida; family Ixodidae; genus Amblyomma; species Amblyomma mixtum. The sequence goes on from NC_143014.1 coordinate 119,655,422, forward strand.
GACTGAGCGATTGAGCGGCGCGTCGCAGCGAAAATTTCCAACTTGTTGGAACCTCGCCGCTCGTCGCAGCGACGACTCAAAACAGGTTTTTCCGCCGCGGCGACAGGATTCGCTAGCATTTTCGCTTGCATGTGAAAAAGGCTTTAGAGCCCTGCAGCGTGAGAGGCGGTAACCGCTTTGTAAAAATGGCAATTTTGGACAATTTTTATGTTTGTTTCGACAAACACGGCATTGACTAAACGGGAGCAGAGTCCCTGTTCTATTTCAAGCAGCTGGAAAAAGTGATTATAGGTGTACACTTTGCAAAAATCGTGTTTTTGTAATCCAAAACGGCTCTAATTAAATTATCTTCGTTTCCTTAGACAAGCAGTGTTCAAACTTTACATTATTCTGCAACAAATTTTACGCGAGGCATCGAGACGCCGCTGCCTTTGACCTATGCGGGACATGCCAGTACTTTATCTCCACGATTAGTTATACGAAAAAACAAAACAAAACAAAAACGTGACTTTTCCCATTGAAGCTGCATACGAGGGGGTGCTGAAAAGTTCCTGGCTTTGCCCCCTTTCATGTCGAATTCAAAAATTAGTTTGGTACCATAAAAAAGCAAGATATCTTTTTATGTAACTCTGCAAGTATCAGATGTTTCTTGTTTTTATAACTATTTTTATTTTCAGGTAGAACGTGAAATGGCAGAGGCACGAGCAAGTTTCACGCTTGTGGAGTTACGGGTCGCGATGAAGTTTTTGTTTCTTTAGGAAAAGTCTGCAAAGGACATTCACAGTGAGATGTCACAAACACTAGGGGAGAAGTGTCCCTCCTGCAGCACTGTCAAAACCTGGGTTCCTCGTTTCAAGACTGGGCCTTTAACTGTTGAAGATGAGCCCCGTAGTGGGGGGCCTCACAACCTCAACATACCCGGCAACAAGCGATTCTCTCCATAAGCTGATTCTTGAGCATCGGGGAATATCCGCCAAAGAGATAGCCCAGATACTGGTCATCTCTCGAGGGCGCATTGGTTTTATTATTACCGATATCCTAGGCATGCGCGAGCTTTCAGCGTAGTGGGTGTCGAAATGTTTGAACAGTGAACAGAAGGAGGCTCGAGTTGAGACATCCAGAGCTGTTTTGACCCATTTTGATACTACAAAAGCCCAATTTGAATAGATTAGTAACTGAGGATGAAACATGGCTCCACATTTATGATCCCGAAACCAAGGAACAGTCAAAGGAATGGCGCCACAGTGGGTCCCTGCGACAGAAGAAATTCTGCGCCCAGAAATCGGCCAAAAAAGTCATGGTGTTCATTTTCTGGGACAAAGATGGAATTCTGCTGGTAGACTACCTACCTCAGGGCTGTAGTATAAGCGGAGAATATTATGCCGGCCTTCTCGACAAGCTGAAACAGGCAATTAAGACGAAACGCCAGGGAAAGCTGAACAAAGGAATCCCTTTGTTGCAGGACAATGCACCTGCGCACACGGCCAAAGTTTTGGCTGTCAAACTTAAGGCTCTGGGTTTACAAATGGTCCACTATCCCCCCTATTCACCCGATTTGGCCCCTTTTGACTACCATCTGTTTCCCAACTTGAAGAAAAATCTGAAGGGTCGTCATTTCGACGACATTGCTGACGTCAAACTTGCTGCCGAAAGCTGGTTTGACGGCCTGTCACATAATTTTTTTTTTAATTTACGAGAAAAGCTGAAAGAACGATGCAACGAGTGCATCACACTCAGGGGGGAATATGTTGAATAAATGTGCACTTTCAAAACTCTGGCTACATTCTTTCTGTGCAAAGCCAGGAACTTCTCAGCACCCCCTCGTATATGCCGGAAGTCTTAGGTGCGCTATCTAGCAGCTGTCCCAAATTCCTGATATTAGCAAGCGAAAAAGTACTGCGTGTCTGACTTTGAGCGTATTTTAAAGCGCTGACAAAAAGAAAGGGACAGGGCTCCGAAAGGCTGGTCGTATCTAAATATCACGTGCGTAAGGGTGCGCGCCGCTTTACGCTTCGGTCTACGAAGTGGCTCACCAGCCGTTTGCTTCGTGTACACCGCGCAGAGGAAGCGACCGCAGCGACATGCGGAGTAAGCGGCGCGTCGCTGTCGACACACCTCCTTATGCGAAAACGCTCGGCTCCTCGCCTCACTGCACAGCGCTACACTGGCCATTGAGCGGTATTAAGGCGAAAGCCTTTAATGGCTCATACTGTCGACCGTTAACAAAGCGTGTAACACACATTTAACTCGGCAACTAAAAAAGATAGAAGCAAACCAATGGTTGCTTCAGATAGAGGAGGAACAAGTGAACCTAGAAGCCAAGTCTGATGACTGTAGATTAATTAGTTAATTAATTATAGGCAAAAATGTCGAAATTGCGTCGAAATAGCTCGAACGTCGATATAGCCACGAGAACAGTGTGACGTCACATCTACCGGAAGTTGTCACGGCATAGTGAAAATAGTCGCAGACTGGTCGGAAAAACGTCGGATTTGTGACAAATTAGATGGAAGAATGTGTAATTAAGCGTAATTAACACTTAAGATCCCAGAAAGATGTATAATTTGGGTATAGATATAGCCACAGGAACGGTGTGACGTCACATCCATCGGAAGTCGTCACGGCCTGTTGTCTTCGGCTTTCGCCTCTGAACACTTTAGTTGCCAAGTGTCCTCGCAATTTTATTCCGTTGCGCGCCCTGGCCCTGCTTAGTCTTTGCGCTAGACAGCACGAGTTCTTTCACCCCCTCACCCCTCCGACAGCCATAGACATGGGCGCCGGCACTGCACAGCGGGACGGAATCCCTGCGCATACACAGGAACGGAAGACATGCGAGCAGGGCTGCCCTCAACAGACAAAATCAGCGTGATTCGGCTAGTCTGCGGTAGACAAAACGAGCGCTAAAAATTCGAAACCTCTCGCTTCAGAGCAAACCGCTAGGAGAGACGGCTACAAACAAACTCGTACCCAAGTCGCTACATACATTTGGCCTACGCAATACACTCCAGAATGCGTGTGGTGCGGAGAGATCACCCTCTACCACTGCACATGGGGCTGTCGGGCGAGCCCGATAGAGCCCAAAGTTACAAACCCGTCAGTCGAACAGTGGGAGGAGCTTCTGTCCAGCTCCGACCCGCAAGATCAGCTTGCGCTGGTTGAGCGGGCCGAGGAGGCAGCAAGAACCAATATGGGATCCTGCACCTAGGAACACCACCTGCTGCTCAAGACCCCAGCCCCTAAACCCCGTCCCATTCTGCGAAATAAAGTTTTATACTACTGCTACTAGGAGAACGCAGCACTTCATTGCGCGTGTATGCGTCGAGTCGCAGGCTAATGAGAGATAAAATAATCAGCGGACAACATGCTTTCGGAATACAGCGAACTACGGCAAGTGAGTCTATCGTTTGTTTCGAAACCGCGCAGGTTTGCACGCGCAACGTGAACAACATTAAAGTGACGGCTTTTGCCCCTGTCTCTCGCTTTGTGGTTCCGTGCCAGCTGGAGGAAAGGCCAATTTTCCCCTCTGTTATGGCCCATCCACGCGGAGCGTTTCTTAGCGCGGAAACCCATCGTGACGCGTCGCCGCGCCGCTGGTGAGGTCGGAGGTCGACCAACCTTGCGGAACGTGCACTGACCGGCGACTACACCTGTCCATGAAACGTGGCGGCGCCTGCCTTTTGAAGGCCCAGTCGCACTGCCGTCTTTTATTCGAGCTGACCTAGCTGCTCCCCCCCACGAATCAAGCATATATATATATATATATATATATATATATATATATATATATATATATATATATATATATATATATATATGAGACTTCATGCAAGCACTAGACGGCTGGCGGTTGCCCCTGCGCTGTGAGCAACTCGCGACGACTCTCTTACGTAAACGCGTTCCGACGCCCTTTTGCACAGGCCGCGTGGTTCGCGTTCGCCTTCGGTGCGGCCGATCCCGAGCGCGAGGCCAGTGGCACGGCGAGGACTGCAACAAACATGCTTATCGCGCCAGATACGCCCTTCAGACTTGGTTGGGCGTTGGGGTCATAGCTCGCGTCGTATACAGTTATGCGACTCCAGCTTGGCTTCACGCATTATGTTTTTTTACTGTTGTGTCTGTACGGAAGTGTGTACCTTGTCGCTTTCCATGGGCGAACAGTAATCTCACACGAACCGAAGGTATCGAAAGGTTGAGGCAGGTCGTGCTCAGCGCCGTTCTCTTGGCCTATAATATGCTCCCTGAGAGACTGTATTCTCGTTAGTTTGTGTGCGATGGTGAAATGTAGGAAACAGGTCCCGGGGTATCCTTCACTGTCTGCGAGCTCGAAAGCGTGCTGACCTTCATTATGCAACCGTGATGGCGCCACACCTGAAGGTCTCGATTCAGAAAGATGCCATCGGGCTGATTAAGCGGGAATTTTCGATGTTTATCGACATGGCGACTAGGTTGTCCGCGGGCTCGGCGGCCTCGCGGTTTTAAGGCTGCGTAGATTGGAATCAACCCGGCTGTGGGAAACCGGTCCGCGTGTGTGTCGGTGGGGCAAAGAACGGGTGCTCGGGACACGACATTGCCTGCTGTGCTTTGGTGTCGTGCACTTTCGCCGAACCGCCAGCCGCCTTACTTCGGAATGCAGGCGCTCGCCGGTCTGGTCGGCTGCTTCTATCCTGAGAATTACGCGCTGCCGTGCCTTGCCCCTTTATACTGACTGTCGCTTGGTGTTATACTTCGCTGAACTGTGCGTCATGGTGGCTAGGCACGGGCAGTGCACCCAAGCGAAAGCTGTAGGGGCCCGGCATTACGAGGACGTGGAAGCGTATTAGAACAAGCGGAATCTCATTTACCGTATGGAATTTGTAAATGCAGCTCTTCGTTAAAACTGACTGCCGCGACAATTTCGGTATAGGCCACCGCTTGGCGGTACGGCAGACAGCGAACTGTCGAATCCCAATCGCAGTTCTTCCATTCATTAGCGGCTGAAATGTACTGCGGGTGGCAGTATACCGGACCCAGTCATGTTCCAATTCCATTCCAGCGAATTACCGCGCTTTCCTAGCCTTCCAACGGCAGCGATTTCTTCGAGGGATTTTTTTTTTTCGTCAAAAGCTCGAGCGGAAACTCTAATGAGCCCCGAAGAACATCCGTCCGTGTCTTGCGTCGTGTGCAGTTTGCACACGACGCGTAAAGCAGATTTCTTTACGCACGTTGTACTCTAGACGCTGCTTGCCGACTTCTGGAGCCTGCGCCTGGCGCATGCTATTCCGCCACAACGCTGACATGCTACTGCGCGAGTTCGCATTCTCTGGGAATTCGATTTCGTGCTTGGCGTACATCGCTTACCTGTGAGCCTTTCAAGGAGGAAGGCGTACTGCGGCGTTGCGTGAGCACCAGTGATGCGTTGCAGCAGCGGCTGGGGCGTGCAGAGCTACGCACACGGTGGTGCCGACACCACATTTCTCACCCACGATTTCGTGAACGCGTCTTCCGGGAGTGTAATCAAGGTCACCGCACATTTTCTGGCGTGCACTCTCCAGTATATACAGGGTGCTTCGCCTAAGACTTTACGTAATTTTTCAAAATAGGCTTTTCCAGTTAGAAGAGCGCCTTCTTCGGCATAGCATTAATAGATCAGAATAGAGCTAAGACGTGCTAACTAGCAGGCTGGTTAACTAATGTTGAATAGTCAACTTTTTAACTATAACTGTTAAGCTCCTTAATTATTGAGAGGCGTGTAGATATCCATATAAGTTTTTTTAGAATTTCGAAAACGCGGTTACCCTCGGCTCTGTGGCCCAACAAATTTTGGCTACATCACAGAAAAATACATGCGCGCTCGAGGAACTTTCAGGCAAAGCAACCTCTCCAGTGCACTCAACTCGTCAAAACAGCCAAACTTTGCTGGGCCACAGCGCCGAGGGTAACAGCGTTTTCGAAATTCGAAAAACTGATATAAATATTACTTACCATGTGCTACACGCCCTTCAATAATTAAGGAGCCTAACGGTAATAGTTAAAAAGTTAATGATTCAAAATTATTTAACGAGCCTGCTGATTAAGACGTATCCTGGTGTACTACGCCACTGACAATGCGATACCGAAAAAGGCGGTCTTCTAACTCAAAAAGCCTATTTTTAAAAACAATGTAAAGTCTTAAGTGAAATTTCCTGTATATATAGTTGGTGAAACCTCTACCATAGCATCGTACTGCAATTTACGTAGAGAAGGAGCATGTGCGCGAAGCTTTTGTATCTTCTTGTTGGAGCAACATTCGCATGCCCGCGCGTGCATTTTTTACATCAGTGCGTATATTATATCGTCCACGGTATCCATATGGTCCGCACTGCTTCTGGCATCGTGGGAAATTTAGGTTGTTCTCAGTATTCTTAACGGCTTTCAGTTCAGTTCAGCGCAGTGTATTAATCGACGCTCTCGGCAACGCAAGGTCTCCGGGATTACCCAACCATCGCGCTTGCCAAACAGAGTGCAGTCAGCGCATCGTCATCCTGCATGCGCTGTGCACCACATTCCCGCACATCCAGTTTGCGTAGCGCAACATTTTTCAGCCTTCATTTTTTTTTTTAAGCATGCTCGTGTTATTACATTCAGATGCTGTCGACGATCCCTGGTCGGTGATATTTTGGCATGACTAAGAATTAACCTGCGTTGCTTTTTTTTTTTTTTACTACTTCTCCAGGTTACTGAGCAGTGAATAGATGTTATATTAGTAGTTTTGGTTGCAAGCTGCATTGGAAAAGGGGAATGACAGTAGAAGAGTTCGTTTCGAATCTGCATAAACAAGCGGTGCGACTCGGGGGTGACGCAAGCAGAGGCGTGAATGTCCGATTTCGCTCCTAGAAAGCTTTGTGTTTTCGAACCTTGTCGCAACTGTTATCCGCTTGTCAAGACCGCGGCTATCTTCGCTGTCTTCAAAGTGTCCTGTGGTTCCGGCCCGGTGCAAGGGATATCTTTGAGAAACTGCGACTCGAGCAAGGGGCTCTGCTCTCGAAGACGCGATAAGGAAAGTATCGTTAAAGCGTACTTCGTTTACTGCCCCCCTTGACTACTTCACAATTGTGTTCTGGGAGCCGTGAGGTATACACGTGGCTACGGGGAGAACTATGGGACGCTCGAATTCCAAGTCTGCCACCGTGGTTTTGGAAACGGCACGACTGGTCGCAAAAAGACTGCCAGGCATTTTGTGCTCAGCGAAGGCGAAGAAATGAACGTGATACCTGAGCCCCCCACCTCACCCACTTGCTCTATCTTCACGTCTTTGCCCACCCGAAAAATCGAAAAACACCCTCACTTACCAGAGCAGGTGAGCAAGGTTGTTTTCGGTTATGGCATACTTGGGTGCTGTTTGGTCCCAGAGAAATTCCCTCTTTTGGCAATTGCCGTAAAAAAAAACAATAAAATGAAACAAGTGCTTGGGACTAAAGTTGGGTTACGCTTGCGGCTAAAACTCGCTCGAGTTTTGTGGCCTGCTCTGCGCAGAATCTCTACCCGTCCTCCGGCGCGAGAGGGTCCGGGCGCGGAAGTGCCCCGGCATCGGCGTTAGCTTCCGTTTTCTCGCGGTTTTCCCACCCCGCAGGCTACGCACACGCGTACGCGTACGCCAAAAGGGAAAGTTGCGCCGCGGCATTGACCCTGCAGCGGTGTGTGTGCGCCGGCGCGCTCAGATGGGCCAAGCAGAGCGGGACGGTGGTCCAGCGCTTCCTTTGTGCGCGCTATCGCGTCTCCTAATCTCGCTCGGCGTTGGATCGCCTCTCTGGACCGATGGAGAACGGGAAGCCCGCAGTGCGTTTTCAGAGCCTTGCCTTCCGTGCGCCCTCGGGGGAGTGCGGAGAGTCCACGATGAGAAGATATGGCGATGGCGAACTGCCGCTGCTCCCAGTAGCCCGCACATGCTGTAGATGCCTTGACGAGATTGCGACCGCGCAGCGGCAATTCATCGGAGATATTCGCGGCGACGCGGCCTCCGCGCGCAAGTTGTTAGCGCGGCTTCCCGGTTTTCTTGGCGGGAAGATAGCGGCTTATTTCCTCTCTGGGCTCCATTGCTTTGCATCTGCAACCTTAGGCGCGCTGGTTGTCCGCGCTACCTTAAGTTAAACACGCGCACAATGTCCCCGTCTGTCTTCGCATGTGCGCTGAGTGGCGCTGACTTATTTCGGGATACCTTCAAGGGAATCCAAATTTGAAGGTAACTTGTTCCTGACGCTCTGAGTGGGACCGTCCTTCAGAAGCTCTCTTGTCACGTTTTGTTGAATGCTTTTAAATCACCGTGTAAATAGACAATAGTCCGCTGCAGCTAGATTAGCTTAGTATGTTGATGAGCGAGTGACAAAACTCCCCAAGGAACACAAAATGAGATAGAAGACATCATCACGGCAACTATCCGAGTCGAAATAGCTAGGAAAGTTATGTAGATAATTTTGAGCCCTCAGACCTCTTATGGATCGGCCATACAGCTCGTTTTACGTTCTGATAAAAAAAAATTATACATAATCAGTCTTCTAGGCGTCGTCAAAAACATCTAGAAATAGGCTGCCGCAAAACCTCTTCCGCACGGCAAAAAACGTTTAGAAATGACAACAAAACCTTTCGTCTGCGAATGCCGGCAGTTTAGAAGACGTTCAATGCGAATTCTGTTCGTTTTGTTCAGCATGACAGGAGCACTGTGCTCTTACATCAAGCTTACACTGCGCACTGCATAATAATCTTGCTAAACGGTGCAAGCTTGATGTCGGCGTCACCTGCCGCTGTTCGTCGTAAATCAAAGAAACAGTATCAAAACAATATTCTTTATTGTCTTCAGTAAAAGAGCGCATCCGAAACAAACGGTACAAGCAGCATCTGAGATTGATGCATTGAGTAGTGCAGCACAGGAGAAAGCAGAATTACGACACAAGCAGCCAAAATCCTATTCGGAATCATATAAGACGTGCAATACCTTTATACTCCAGTCATGTTTCCGCATGTACGCCCGTGCCTGTAATGTCGCGAAACAAGCAGTACGCGACTTTTCCCGCCCCCTTGTACAGTCTGCGTTGCGCACCGATTATTCCTTAATCCCGAGATAAGTTATGTATATAAGCCGAAAAGTTCTTGACGAATAGGCTGCAGCACGAAAACAGAGCAGCTCAATGAAAAGCGCACAAGGAAATGAGTCGAAATAGTTTTGAATCGGTTGCTGGATGCGCACCCTATTACGCGGGCCAACATGGCGGCTTCGTCTGTAAGAAAAAGTAGTTGACGCGGTCAGTTCAGTTCCACTCTAAAGCTGCCCGTCTTCTCCTAACCGGTAGACGAGGAGACTACACAGGCGCGGCAAACCAGTTATCTTAGCTGGAGCGAAAGCGGATCGATTCCGTATTTATTGAGAAAAGAAGCAAATCATGCCGTACACATGCCTGTGAACAAGAGGGTAGTGTTGTTACTACGTTGGGACATGAAGGCTCGTAATTCTGCCCTTTAAAAGGAGACCCGCTCGGAACCTGGGCTTGGAGAACGGGAATTGGAGAGGAAAGGGTGCGCAAGGATACAGGGGCAAAGGAGGACGCGCGGCGGGCCGATCAGGGTCCATCCGTTTTATCCGGTCTATTTCTAAAATAAACGTTTTGAAAACCTCGCGTGCTACCTGTTCCTCCCGTCTCGGCCACAAATGGCTGTAGACCATGAGGTTGTGCGGTTTCTGACATTGTCATGAAGAAATTCTCGCTGTCCGCGCTGAAGCCATACGAGGTGCGTCCGTGTCGGCTAGTGTTGAAGAGCTTTGAAGGCAGTCACAGTGGCTGCGCTCACTTCAGGTCAGCAATTCACTGTGAAGGGTTCTTTGAGCGTCGAAGAGCTTGGTGTCTGTCCCGCTGCATACTTTTTGGCTTCGCTTCGACGTTGCTTCCATGAAGGCACCCCATTTCCCGTAGAGTGCTAACCTTATCTGACTGCCTGGACTCTTTCTTTTTTTTCTCTCAAATCAGCCTTCAAAGGAGGTTGTTGGTCATCTGCGCATTCGAAATCGCGTGACGAGGAGCCTCTACAGGAAAAGAACTTCGCAAAGGGTTTTCAGAGCTTATGCGCACGCTTTGAGTGGTGCTTTCATCTACACTCGGATTGCGTTTAGGCATTGCGATTTTTTTTCTTCAAGTTTTGTCTCTCATTTTCAATCATGCACCTTTTTACTGGGCTATTTTGTTCATATATATGTCACGAAATGCATGCGTGAAAAAGGAGCATGTAGCGTTCTTAGTGTCCAGCTCTGATCGTATACTGGCTCATGGCGACATACCACGAGAGGAAAACAAGTTGCAGCGTATTTTGAAGGTGTCGCCTATAAGTGAAGAACGAATACTGTAAAAATATGCGTGTATCGTATGAACCCGAATCGCAGAGGCGGTCTGCGGTGATGCGAAAAATTTCATCTGCGTGCGATGCGACCACACGCATTTATTTGCGCCGCCCTCGACGCTGTGTCGCCTAATCCGCGCTGCTCTCTTAAACAGCCTCGCTTTGGTTGTCTTTCCCAAAGACGGGCATCTTCTGTACTTCCTAGCAAATTTGGAGCTCTGTTCGGGCTATTTGGACCCCTATGCAACGCGGGCACGTTTTAATTCTATAGGATAGATTTAGCCTCTAGATTCCCTGCTTTCGATGTCGGCCCTGGTTGACCTACAATAAAGAGCAGTCATGCCTTTATTAGCGAACACTGCATTCAAGGCCCTGTAAGTGGGAGAACAGGTTATTCATGTTAGGAAGGAGCTGAAGAAGAGGAATAAGCAGTATAGTACAGCAGACAAGGCAGAAGGTAGTCTCTGTAGAATACATGGACTTATGCCGTAAGAAAAAAAAAACAGTAGTGGCGCCCTAACTAGTGCTTCTATAAATATTGTTTCAGCGAACACTTTCAAAAATTTTCAGAAATAGACTTTTTGTCGTAAAAATATAGCTCTTGCGGCATATTATTACCAGTGTTGGCGGACACCAGAAAACCGGTTAATCGTGTTTAGCTAGCTGGTTAACTAATTTTTAATAATAAACGTTTGAACTATTAGAGTTAGGCGTCTAGTTGCAATTAGAGATTTGTAGCCGGTCGTTCGTTATAGCCATATCAGTTGTTAGAATTTCGAAAACGCGATTACCCTTGCCGCTGTGGCTCGACAAAATTTGGCTTCCTCTACTAGTTACATGCCCTGAAGGGATTGCTTTGCCCGCATGCTTTCGAAAGCGCATATATTTTCGCACGATGCAGCCAGATTTTTTCGAGCCACAGCGGCGAGGGTAATCGCGTTTTCGAAATTCTAAAAACTGATATGGCTATTACTAATGACCGGCTGCAATTCTCTAATTGCAACTAGGCGCCTAACTCTACTAGTTCAGAAGTTAATTATTAAAAATTAGTTAACCAGCTAACTAAAGACGATTCACCGGTTTTCTGGTGTCCGCCAACACTGGTAATACTATGCCGCAAAAGCCATATTTTTGCCCCAAAATGGCTATTTTTGAAAATTTTTGAAAGTGTTCGCTGAAATACCCGGTATATGCTCTCTGCCGGAGCAGATACATTAACACTAGAGGTAACTGCCGCGCAAAGCCTTCTGTTTATCCTCGCTCGATCGCGCTTAGCGTTCCGAAAGGGAAAGGCGCGGTGCATAGAGCGCGCACTCGGGCACTGGTGATGAGGAGAGGAAAGGCGCATGCGTTCATGCTGTAGTCTCGTATAGCATCACGCTCGTGACTGCGTGTTTTTTTTTTCTTTTTAATTATGCTCTCTATTTGAGCAATAAAGAATTCTTGCCCACGATGCGAGACAAACGGACGTGATTAAAAAATTAGGAAGGATATGTATCCTCGCTAGCACTTTATTCAGGACTTTACGCTAATCGAATCGGACCTCTTCTCCGGAACCGACTTTTTATCTTGGCGACGCCCGTCCGGGACGAAGCCGGTCAAGTGTTCGGACAAAGAAGGAGAAAAAAAAAAAGAAAAGTTACGGTCTATGCCCCAAAGGCGTTCTAAGCGCCCTGCAGTTATAGGGCATCCGGGAGCTGCGCTTGTTCAGTCAAATTGTAGGATGAGCATTGAAGTACATAAGAGAAGCCGTACCGTGCATATGTAAGGACGTGTATTTTTTTATTGTCGCATTGTCTTCTGGCCGGAGCTCTGAGCAGTCGTCCGAGTGATTGTAGTGAGCTTCATTTTTCTTTTTTCTTTTTTTGTCTTGTAAGCAGTGGTGGTCAAAAGTTCCCAGGCCGCTCCGACCGAGTCAGGAGCGATTGCTCTCCGCTAGGCGCGCGCCGGCTTCGAGGGTGCGCGCTGCTCTTTCTTGATCTCCCTGATAACAAAGCTGAGAAAAGCTAGTGCGACGTGCGCCTTCCGTTTTCGCTCTTCGAATTCCGCTGTGGTTCAGAGCATGGAGTAGCCGTTAGCATGGTGGGTTAGTTTACAGAAAACTGCATACAGTTTTTCGGAAAGTAATGCACCATGCTGGCGGCCATATTTAATTAGATTCCGTGTGCTTCTCCGTAATTTTCGGCTTCCTGGCGTACAATACCGTGTGTTTACGTTCAAATGAGCTCTGTAGCGGCTCTTTGAGCCATCTGCGAGTTTTCTCAAGCGCTGTTTTCTTGAATTTCCGTTTTATTCCCTGGAAATTGGCAACTTATAAACTTGTTCAGAGTCCGGCGTGTTTGCTTTTTTTGTGGAATAATTGCTATTGTGCTCTATCCTAAGCTTTGTGTTAATGAGTGAATTCGGATCCTCCGCGCACGTAACGCTAGCGAAGTCGATGTTGTGCTGGAACAGCTGGCATGTGTTATTGACGCCTTCGCTACGTATTTTGTACGCTCCTATGCAGAACGTTCGATCTATTAAAGCTGCGCTTTCGGCGCTTACGCGAGTCCCGCTATGTTCACGAGACGGAGAACTCATGCGTCATAATCTCAGAAAATAAGCGCCCAAAGGGTATGAACTTTACGATCGCCATCATATAGCCACTTAAGGTGTTGAGGCTGTGCGTGATGTTCTTGCAACCATTCTCTCTTCTTCTCTTTGCGCGCTTGTCGTGTGATGTACACATTGATTATTCATCGGAGCGCGAGAAATAGTTGGTGTGCTGTGATTCCATGCCTCGGCTTGGTCATGTTAGCGGTTGGTGTCGCGCTCGCGCTGTAGAACTCTTGGCGTTCAAAAATGTCACGCTCCGTTTATGACTTGGAGCAAATAATTTTGCCCCTCTGCAGCCAATCTGACGCATCCGTTGTATATGGACAACAGGCTGTAAACACAAACACGGCGTCGTTACCCTTGTATTGCACAGAAAGAACATACGACATAGACATGTTGGCGGAGGCATCGGACTTCATTTGCTAACGCAGAGATAGCGTCTACACCTCAAAGCGCCGACAGAAAGTGAATGACTGGCAGTGCGACGCTCGAGGTTAATCTGATTCGTTGCTCCTAGTGAAGAAAAGTAAATACCGTCATCACGCCCCAAATGGAAGACACTTCGAAATTAGGGCTTTAGATCTTCACCGCGGTGGCCGAGAACTGGCGCAACGCTGTCCAGAACAGCCAGGACAGACGAATGAAGGTAGGACCGATGGCTAAAAAAATTCAGGGGGGCACTTTGTTGACCTGTTGACCTAAAGTGCGGTGAGGCGAACGCCTTAAGCGCGGTGTTGCTGCTTCTGCCACTGATGTGTGGTTGAGATGTTAATCTTTGCCTCTAAGAGTGGAACGCGACAGCGTCTTACAACGCTGCCAGGGAGTCCACAGGACGCCATCGCCCGTTTGGCTCTACGCCTCGCTCGTCGGTAAATTGGTTTTTAAGGAAAGGAAATTTATCTGTCTCGCATACCTCGGTGGACACCTGAACCTCGCCGTAACGGGAAGGGAGGAAGATGAGAGTGAACGAAGACACCGTATTCACTAGGCGCGTCTTTGTTCATTCCAAACCATCGAGCTGGCATGGCGTAGTGGTTAGCGTGCTCGTCTCGCACTCCGGAGACCCTGGTTCGATTCCCCAACTCGACCAATTTCCTACTCGGTTTTATTTGTCTTTCTGGTCTGACTAGAAAGGTTTATTAGGCTAATTGTTTAATTAACTAGTTCAGTCCCACTTACTTGGAGCATCGCTGTACCATCCCGTTAATTGGTAGCATGGTTACTAGCCAAAGTACAATTGTCCCTGTTTGAAATTCGCGCACTGTGGCGTCACGACCATTTCGACCAATTGAAAAACGTGACATTTCTGTCGACAACTCCTGCTTACAACGATGAGGCATTAAAGGCTTCCGCCTTAATATCTTCCATATAGGGAAGCTATCTTTGAGGTAACAAAAAAAAGAAAAAAACCCGCGGCTTCCGTTATCTTCTGGTCATTGCTATGCAACATGTGGATGACGACGCAGAAGTGAAAGCAGTTTTCTTGCAGTGACGTCGCGCGTATGATTACCGCCCGTAGCCCATGCACTAGAGATGTGAGGAGAGCCAAATCATTCGATCTTTCCCTTAAGTGGATCATCATATGCTTCAGCGCCGACAGTTCGGTAGCGCGAGCGCGTCACTAAAAGCAAACACATCCAGGCAGAGCAGGTACAGAGTCGATCACTTGTCTAGAGAGCTGGAAAGGTGCCGGTCGGGGAGAATGAAGAGAAATTACGAAGAAGGTATTGACTTTCATTGATAATGCTTGCGCTGGAGAGCAGCAGAATCGAGACGTGAACCGCACAGGCACCATCGCCTTACCGCTAGCAAAGCAGCTGCGAAAAGATTTCAGTTCATTTGCTCCGCAGCACACCGTCCGAACACTCCGGACACGTGTGATCGACTCTGTACTCGCAGCACAGCCACTATTTCCCTCCTCTCCAGTGAAGTATCAGTGTGGACATCACACGACAAGCGCGCAAAGAGAAAGCGAGAGAACAGTTGCAAGAATATCACGCGTAGCGTCAGCACCGTAACTTGCCCCATGACGCTCGTCGCGAACCTCGTATACACGCTGAGCACCTATTTTCTGACATGTTGAATTAGTCCTTTTCCCCGTCTCGTGAGCACAGGGACCAGCATGAGCGTCGAAAAAGTAGCATTGATTGATCCTAAGCAGAATGATATTCTACAGGCCCGTGTACTGTGTGATTCAGAAGAGCAAGGTTCCAGGCTAGTTGGTAATGCATTTAAGGGAAAAAACAGCGCGACGAAACACGGACACACGAAGAAATGACACACACACAGCGCTCGTGTGTGTCATTTCTTCGTGTGTCCGTGTTTCGTCGCGCTGTTTTTTCCCTTAAATACTGTGTGATGTCAGTGCACGTTAAAGAACCCCAGGTGGTCGAAATTTCCGGAGCCCTCCACTACGGCGTCTCTCATAGCCTTAGTCGCTTTGGGACGTTAAACCCCATAAACCAACCAACCAGCATTGATTGATCGATCGTACTGCATACGACCGCAAGAAGGACTTAGCACAAGCGCCCACTGCACGTGCTAGCTGCTTCAGCACACGGCGACTTCAGCAGCTTTGCTTACACGGAGGATCTAATTAAACTGGCTTATTAACACACTGTTCAGGACAGCGCGCTGGCAACATTGCAGGGAGCACGAACTCTTCGGCAACATGTGTAAACATTCTGACCACCAGGCTGTCGCCACCAACCTTACTTTCTTCTAGTAACGCTGCTCAGCACGTCCGTATGTAGGCTGCTTAATTATCATTATGCCATGACAGTGCGTTAGCATAAGGTATTCTCCTTGCTTTTACAATTGCTTTTCATATACTTCATATCTTTTCTTCATATTTTCTTGCATATTATTCTCGTATATTATGTTTTCTTATGTATATTTTATTAATCATTATTAGTTTTACGAAGTTATTTTTTTTAGATCATCCCCGTGCCAGCCACCGTCCGGCCTCTCCCTCCTCTTCCCTGCAAGGGGAGCGGGTTTTTCTTCTCTCCACTTTGCCACCTGCGAACCGTGGCAGGTGCCAGGTGGTTCTTGCATGTAGCAGCTGTGGCAGGCGCGAAGTGGCAAGTGTACACAACACTGCGCCGAACGCGTCGCCTATTCTTCGCGATGGGGCTTCTGATGGCAGTGCACTGAAAGCACAAACATATATTAGCTGCTACAGAGGAAATATAAGCCAGGTCGATTAACACTTCTAAAGGACAGTCTTTGCACCTTCGATGGGAAATGAGCCTGCGCTAGCATTGAGCTTCCACCAGCTGAGATCTCATTTTGCTGTTCGTGTTTCATTCATCGCTGATAGTACTGTCTGTTAAGGCGAAGTATCTCGCGGTTGTTTCGTAAATCATTTTGACGTTTCCAAAAGTCACAGATCTTATGGTTGCACAGAAGGCCTCGCGTCCCGCGTTCACCTTCTGCTGCCAGACACGAGGAAACGCGTTGCAAGGACGGCGAAGCTGCGATGACGTAGCCCGTCGTGCCGCTTATCGCTTTCATCTGTGGCAAGCCCGCAGCAGGTCGGCGGCTGAACTGTATACGCCGGCCTGAAATGCGTGCTGAGGCCAAACGAAGGCGCAGTGCCGCCGACGCGATAGCTGGTGCTGACTAGGCCGTCGATAAACCCCGAGGTGATGCCCTAGGGGCGGTGGAGTGTTGCATTCATTACGCGTGGCCCAGGTCGACGGAGTTGGTGAAGGAATGCACTCTGTCCTACTCGAGTCGATATTGGGGTGCAGTAAACGAATGCTGTTCCCCGTCCACGCAACTTGGAACTTAAGCAGTTTGCCGTCGAATGAAAAACCGCTCCTGTTCCGAGATTTCGGTGCATGTTCAAGAGTACCATGTGGTCGAAACTACTGCTGAACCTTCCACTGCAGCGCACCTTATGGGCTTATAACGTAGATGCACCTTTGCTGCTCTAAACAGCTAATTAATTTTCGCGTATTTTCTGGTTGTAGCGTTCCCGCAATAGTCTTCGGTATGCAGCTTCCAGTAGTATTTTTCGGAACGCAAAGGAAGTGCATTTAGAGAAGAGTAAACATTTAGGTGCTGGATTTTTTTTTTTGAAAACGATTGATAGATGGTTCCGTCCAATGCGGATGTCACCTGAGGCGTGACCAGGTGGTAAGGCGGATAACATTAGAGAGTTTTAGCATAGCGGAGACGAACTAGGGGGACGTATACCGAATCTTCCGGATGTCTTGCGCATGAGGGCGCGCACCTGCCACTGGCCATACGCAGCAGGTAGCCGGCTGGTCCGGTATGCGTCTACGCTATAGTACGTAGTGTGTGTGTGTGTGTGTGTGTGTGTGTGTGTGTGTGTGTGTGTGTGTGTGTGTGTGTGTGTGTGTGTGTGTGTGTGTGTGTGTGTGTGTGTGTGTGTGTGTGTGTGTGTGTGTGTGTGTGTGTGTGTGTGTGTGTGTGTGTGTGTGTGTGTGTGTGTGTGTGTGTGTGTGTGTGTGTGTGTGTGTGTGTGTGTGTGTGTGTGTGTGTGTGTGTGTGTGTGTGTGTGTGTGTGTGTGTGTGTGTGTGTGTGTGTGTGTGTGTGTGTGTGTGTGTGTGTGTGTGTGTGTGTGTGTGTGTGTGTGTGTGTGTGTGTGTGTGTGTGTGTGTGTGTGTGTGTGTGTGTGTGTGTGTGTGTGTGTGTGTGTGTGTGTGTGTGTGTGTGTGTGTGTGTGTGTGTGTGTGTGTGTGTGTGTGTGTGTGTGTGTGTGTGTGTGTGTGTGTGTGTGTGTGTGTGTGTGTGTGTGTGTGTGTGTGTGTGTGTGTGTGTGTGTGTGTGTGCACGCACGCACGCACGCACGCACACGCACGCACACGCACACGCACACAGGGAACGAGAAAACCGGTGAATCGTTTTAAGCAGTAAGCTGTTTAATTTTAATTATTAACTTTTAACTAGTGAGTTAGGCGCCTAGTTGCAATCAAAGATTTGTAGCCGGTCGTTAGTAATATCCATATCAGTTTTTAGAATTTCGGAAACCCGATAACCCTTAGGGCTGTGGCTCAAAAAGTTTTGCTAACATCGTGCCAAAACACATGCGCTTGCGCAAAGCATGCAGGTAAAACAACCCCTCCAGTGCACGTAACTAGTTGCAATAGCCAAATTTTGTCGAGCCACAGCGCCGAGGGTAATTGGGAGGCGTGTAGCCCACCGTGAGTAATATCCATATCTGTTTTAGAATTTCGAAAATGAGGTTACCCTCGGCACTGTGGCCCACCAAATTTTGCCTACATCGCGCCAAAATACATGCGCTTTCTAGAAGCTTGCACGCAATGCAACGTCCTCAGTGCACGTAACTCGTCGAAGTAGCCAAAATTTGTTCAGCCACAGCCCCGAGGTTAACTGCGTTTTCGAAATTCTAGAAACTGATACGGATATTACTTACGGTGGGCTACACGCCTCTCAATAATGAAGGAGCCTAATCGTAATAGTTAAAAGTTAACTGCTCAATATTAGTTAAACAGCCTACTAGTTAGCACTTATTAGCTGTATTATGATTTACACCACCGCTGACAATGCAAAGTCGAAAAAAGCGGTCTTCTAACTCAAAAAGCCTATTTTTAAAAATTGTGTGAAGTCGTAAGTGAAGCCCCCTCTTTATGGACTTGTAATGGACTTGTTATGATATGCAGGTGTCCCAGCTAAATGTAACCAAGCTTCTAAAGAACACGGGATGTCCTAGCCGTCTGAAACCAAGTGAGGGTTGTTTAGAGTCTCATGACCTAGGCTTAACTAATTAGCTAAGCTTAATTAATTCGCTAACTTTTTAATTGTTGACTTCAGGAACAAAGTGTCAATGGAAAAGTTGTAGATCGCTTTGAAAAACAGCTGACTGAAGCATTTGCAGCCAGGTAATATTTACGTAAAGTAGTTATTTTACCGGTCTTTAACCATAACTCCCACAATCAGAAAAAACTTCCACGTGAAAACGGTGTCATTTCAATGTCCCAGGACGCGCCTTAGAGAATACAATCGTGTTTTTTTTTTAAAGTGCTCTCCTCGATGAGACTTTCGGTGCACATCGAGGCAGAGATGTGAGCGAGCAGCTGGTCACGTGAAAACTTTCTTTTAAGGCCAATAAATGAAGCTACGTAAATCGTACCTTGATTTAAACAGCGCTACTAGCGGTTTTTCGAGGCGATCTAAAACTTATTCATTGCACTTTCTTCCTTAAGCCAATAATTAAAAAGTTAGCTAATTAAGCTTAACTAATTAATTACCTTTGAAGAACGAAACAAATACTGAAGACTAGGCCACGCGACTCTGAACAATCCTCAGTTGGTTTCACTTCGTCTTCTTTAAAAGAACACTTCGTCTTCTTTAAAAGGTTGGTTACATTTAGCTGGGACTGCCGTATGAAAGAAGGAAGCCACAGAAACCGAAATTCGAAGGTCGTGGGCTCGGATCCCACCGGCGACATGCGGTTGTTTTTCTTCTGCTTTAAAATTTATTATCTTTGAGCGATGAAGTAATTACGCTTTTAATCTCCCAATGATCAACGTCACAAAAAAATAATAGAAACACTCCCCTGTGCTTTTTTGTTTCGGGGGCTGTTGGCTTCCTTCACCTATACATATGGCTGTGTTCATAATAAGAGCGGCAGCCGAGTCCCATGAGCATTTTTTGTTTTCTATGAAATTTTTATATGTGACGGGAAAATGTGTCGACACAGGGGAATCGTGCTTATTTTTGCAAGAAACACTGTAGTTTTTTTTTTTTTTGACAAAAAAAAAGCATATATCACACGAGGTGGAAAACTTCGCTTTTGCGATTTCGCGAAATCGCTAGTTTGGATCCCCGCAGAAAGTTAAAAGAGAAAGAATTGCGGAACCTGATTATTTTTTCAGTAATTGTATGCAAACTTTTCTGTTAGAAGCAATTGCAAAGATATTTTTTCGCTGCTATAATTTGGCAGCAAAAAATCGCGAACATTGTTGAAAAAATAAGACATTCCAATAAGGGCAGTTTGCAGAACAATAATGGGTTAAAGGTGCACTGAAGAGGAATCTGAACTGGTATTTTCACCGCTGGAACTCGGTCTACACGTTCCGAGCGTTGTCAGAAACTTCGAATTATTGCCCTGTGCGGCCGATTTCCCTAATTTAAATCCGATTAAACGTCCCGGCTGCAGCCTCTTCTTTTTTTTTAATTCCCCGCAGACGGTGGGAGGAGTCGCCAACCTTTCAACGAGTCCCGTGGCGGCTTGCCGCTCTGCCATCGGCGGAGTGATACGGAGTGATCGGCGAAAGCAGAGTCCACTCGTATTTTTGTTTCCGTGGGCCTAATTTGCAGCTGTGTAGTCTCTGACTAGATCTATTTATTCAAGGAAACCTAAAAGGAACAAAATAAAAGCGAAAGCAAAGCCGCCGCGCGACTGCCTGAAAGGCACTCCATGCGTTGGTTGACTCCTCCCACCGAATTCATAAAAAAAAAGGCGGGAGCCGGACGTTAATCCGACTCAAATAACGGAAATCGGCCGCACAGGGCAATAATTGGAAGTTTCTAAGAATGCTTGGAACGTGTAGATCGAGTTCCCGCGGCAAAAAGACGAGTTCGGATTCCTCTTCAGTGCACTTTTAAGGAGAAAGAATATGAGGCTAAAATTTTTTCTCGGTATTAATCCGCCCTTTTTGCTATCGGCGGACAAAAGTTGTGCTTCTAGAACTGGCAGATAATTTTTAATTAGGCGTTGAAATCATCTAGAATTCGAAAAATGGTGAACTTTGACAGAGAATAAAGAAAAAAACATCCTATCCGATTTACGGATTGGAAAAACAGCGCAATGTAAGACGACACAAGAGAAGGCCAAAACACCAGCGCTGGTGTTTTGTCCTTCTCTTGTGTCGTCTTTCATTGCGCTGTTTTTCCAATTCGTAAAGCATGTACCAACCAGCCCGTATTTGCCCTCTTCTGGCTCTCCGATTTCTTTTAAATTTCCCAGGAAGACTTTTAGTGTCAGGTAACTCTAGATCAAGGAAAAAAAGCGGCTATATATAACGCTTGTTTTTACGTTTCGGTTTATCTATTGGTTTCTCACAACCAGTTGGTGTTACGCATCGTCTAGGTTTTTTTTTTTTGTCTCATGACACAATAATCATTTCGCTAACGCTTGAGTCAGGAAAAGAGCATTTTAACAACGGCACGTATAAGTTATGCTGCTTGACACAGTGGACCACTAGACGCACTTCTTGCTGTTGTCATTACGGAAAGCGGGTACTGGATGATGTCAATGTGTCGGACCAAGTCATGGCGAAGTTATTACTCAACCCAGGAGAGGGGATTTCGCCTCGACCGAGAGATGCATGTTCGTATCTGTCTCGCAGTCGCTGCACTGCATGACCTGCGCTCATGTCTCGCAGACTACACACAACTGAAGGCTCCCGATGAGATCGACAACATGACGAGCCGGCTGATCGACGGCTCCTATTCGCCGCCTAGGGACCTGGCGCCCAATCCGTTTCACTACCGCATCCACCTCACACGGGCCGACAAGATCAAGGTGCGTATGGCCTATATATGGTTAACTTGCGTGGTGACCGGAGCGCCGCCCGCCGGTGGCGTTCTCGAGGGTGCGAACCGCGTATTGGGTTTTGCCGCTGTTGCTCGTCGCTGCGAGAAGGAAAAAAAATCAATAAAGACTGACTTTAGCAGGGTGCTCTTTCGGGTATTGGGTCTGCGGCCGTCCTGCGCGGACACACGAAACTCCCTTAATGATGGCGGCGATCGCTGTCTGTAGTCTCGTAAGATGCGGAGCCGTAACTTGTGCCTTTCCTGTGCAGGCAGGGGGTAACTCATGTGTTAGGCGGATTAGGGCGACCATGGACGCCCACTGTCGAGGTCAGAGGAGTGTAGTGCATCACGGTCGCTCTGCCTTATGTGCCAGGTGGCCCTGATGTCGGTGATCGTGGTTCCGGTGCGCATCGTGTTGATCATTTTCTTCCTGCTGCTCACCTGGCTGGGCTGCTACCTGGGCCAGCTGGGACTTTCGCACAAGGACCGGACCGAGAAGCCCCTCACGGGATTCCGCAGGTGCGCCCTTCCGCCGCTGCCTGCACTACCTCCGGTCGCGGAAGGCTGGCACGAGCATGTTGCCGCCGCCGGCATGTCCTGCATGGGAAAGCATGTTTTAGGTTTCGTTCTATCTTATTTTTGTTCCTGTGCACGTGTAGCCGTTTGTTAACGACGAGGATGTTGCCGCAAAGGTGAAGCAAGCCTCGCTACTCAGTGGCAGGCTTCGATTGTTGGCGTAGTCCTCCTTTTCGCTGAGGCAGTCCAGGCCTGCAGCTCCTGACACGGACCCGCTGGGCAGGTTCGCGCTCCGCTAGTCGTGCCTCGTTTTCTGCGCACAAGTTCGTTACCTGAACCGCTGTGTGAGCTACGTGCGCTAGCTTTTGCATACGGTGGGATCACGATCAAACATGGCGGGTAAATATGGCATGTATACGCGGGGAGTGTGACAAAGAGGGAACAAAAACTGTGCTCTTTTTCTCTTGTGTGTGCGTGTTTTCAGGGCAGAAGAAGCGGACGAGGGTCCTTCCCGGCTGCCTGCGAGCTTAGTTTATTAGAGGTGTGTCCGAGGGAAAATATTTGCCGAGGACTACGGAGGAAACTTTAACCCCTTCTCTCATTGTCCCGAGCTGGACGCGTTGCGTGCGCTGAATTCTCCGAGGTGCCTTTGCGCGTGTGCATCGGGCTCGGGAGTGACGCTTTCCTCTTGTTTGTCCTTTGTGCGGCGGTGAGGGTCAGGCCGAAGAGGGAGGGGGTGGCGTTTCCTGCGCTCCGCGTTCTCCGCGAGCTGAGGAAACGCGCCTCTTCGGCCGACGGATGTTGCGTCTCCGAGGTCGCGCTGTTTGCACAGCTGTCGCGCGGAGCAGCCGGCTTTCCGGGCGCGCTCCGTTAACTCGGTTTCCTCCGAGGAGCCACCGCAGGGCCTGGACGTCGCGTGCGTGGCCGTGCGAGCGCCCCCCCCCCCCCCCCCCCCCTTCCGCTCCCTCTCAGCCGCCGCCGTGGGCATGCACAGCAAACTAACGGGGGACGGCCGCCGCCCCGCGGCATGCCGCGCTTAATTATGGGCGCAGGATTTTAAGCGAGGACTTAATTAGAAGCCGGCCGTCGAGGTAGCTATGTGCGTGCGTGCGTGCGTGCGTGCGTGCGTGCGTGCGTGCGTGCGTGCGTGCGTGCGTGCGTGCGCGCGCGCGCGCAAAGGCGCACCCGCGTTGTTTTCGGTACAGAATGCCGCTGACGCAGGTCCGGGATGGCCGCCCTCTTGTGCGTGATGTTATTCAGGATGGTCGATTACTGCCTTACACCGATTCCCGGCTTCTGTTCGCAATTTGCTCTTTTAGCGAGAACCTGGAGCCCTGCTGGGTAACGGATAAGCGGGAGAAACGTGCGCAGGCACTCGAGGGTTCCTTTCTGTTTTGACCAATCGTAAGCGCTATTATTTGTAATATTGAGAAGATAAATGTGAAAGGCGTAGGTGAAGTGGGCAGTGGAAAATAGCCGCTGAGCTTTCTCGCCTGTTCGTTGGCGTAGTTTGCAGGTCTTAAGTAAACAAATTGCTCATGTAGAACGATACGGGTCCTCAGCAAGGTGTCGGCCGGCTGCGCATGTCCCCATGTAAATAGACGAGCGAAAAGTTTTGCATTTTTCTTGTCTTTGGACGGGTTATCACGCAGCACCGGCAAGGTATTAGCGTTTAAGATGCGCGCCATTATCTTCGAAAAATGTCATCTCGAATGTTATCTGGCGTTTTCAGCCTTATATGTGGGGTAGAGACGGGCAAAACGCGAAAGTTTGTTACTTAGCGCCCCTTAAGTCTTAAATGAGCAATTATTGATTGATTGATTGATTGATATCAACTTGGTTTGGTTTGGTTTATTGGGGTTTAACGTCCCAAATCAACTCAGGATTGAGAGACGCCGTAGTGAAGGACTTCGGAAATTTCGACCACCTGGGGTTCTTTAACGTGCACTGGCATCGCACAGTACACGGACCTCAAGAATTTCGCCTCCATCGAAATTCAGCCGCCGCGGCCGGGATCGAACCCGCGTATTTCGGGCCAGCAGCCGAGTGCCGTAACCACTGAGCCACCATATCAACTTGGTATTTAGCTTGGTATGACCCGCCACGTATCCACTACAGTAGAGCTTAGGATTCACTAGACAGGCTTGTTCTGAGCAGAGAAAGAAATTGCGAATTGAGTCGTAGTGAACGAGAAAGTGGCCGATAAGGCGCCAAATTCTGCATGCGACATTTTTCAGAACTATGCTGCCCAACCGACCTGGCGTTCTATGTTAACGTAAGGGTTCAGTTATTGAAATTGGTTATTGGTCTTACCTTATTCAAAGTTTAAGAAGTTTTGCACTCCAGGTTCTTATGAGAGTATTATTTTAGCAGCAGACCACACTTTGGGCAAAACACGACGCATTCCGAACGTTCAAAGGAAAACGCCGAATGCCAATAACGCACCGAAGACACGAATAAAGCTTAGGAAATACGCAAGCAATACGTGTGCCCTCTAGCGTTTTGGTGCTCCCAAAGGCGCCTGCCACAGAACAGTAAAGAAAACGAGAAAATGTGAAACGCAGGAACTACATAAAAAAAAGTCTTGGGAACATCAGCGTGGCACTCTGTTCGGCGGGCAGGATCAGCTACTTGTAGTGCAACACATTCTAACAATGACGCCAGCTGTGTTTGGACTGGCCTACTGTCACATTCAAAACCTCATGTTTAGGTGCTACGAATCGAACCAAATCGCGTGGGCGTGGGCGTGGAAGAAAGAGCAACAGCTGGGGCATTGAAGCAGAAAAACGTTGTGACGAAGGCAGGGAATTCAGAAATATCATGCAGCGAGGCTACGCGCGCAGAACCCGGTGGTAGAACTGCCTAGACTGCAGTGTTCATGAAAAAAAAAAGCAGTGCCGGGTGGTTCGGTCTGGGAGTACAGTGTCTGCCATTCGAATAGGCTTGTAGCGATTCTCTAGATGTTCGTAGAGTCAACTTCGTGAGCATTCATTGCAAGGATGAGTATTATCTTGATTTTGGAAGGGCGTCTCATTTTGCACCGCGCGTGGGGGAGGAGACATTTTGAAGTCGTATAGTGTCATTAAATTTTATTGCGTTCCCCATCAGCCGACCTTTTCACTTTCAGTGAACGTGATGCCAGTACTGTAGGAAATAATTCGGCTATATTAGTTTTTTTATATATATCTGTGAATAATAAAAAGGTGACAGTTTACAAATTTGTGTCGCGTTTTGCCCCAATCTCCCTCTCAGAGCCCTGTCAGCATCCTTACTCTTTTACTACGTCGCATCTTGTGTGCCGGGGAGGTTCTGCGGCAAGTAGCAAGATCCGCCTGAATAAATATTTCGCCAGTTCGATCATCTAGCCTGCCTATATATTTCCCAACCATTTTGCGATACTTATTGGCTATTAAACTGTTCGGCGATCGCGCAGCATTAATGTCGTCCTGAAGAAAAGGCGGAATGAAGTTGACATTTTTCTTGCACCTGTAACCATAGTTCTGTGCGCTTTTAGGCTGCTCCGTACGCATATAGTTTAGTGAAAGTAAGCGGCCTAACGGAAGGAGGACAACCCTCGTTTCGGAAAACTTGCTCGGCGAATGTTCAGTACTTCCCGGCGCCTGCACGGTGCTGTCGGCCCAGCTTCCCGAACCACGCATGCGCTCGTGTTCGCGACGCCCCGCTGGCTGCCCGCAATGCTTCAGCGGGCGGCGGTCTTTCAAGCGGGCGTCGGCCGTTACACGCGCGCACCCCTTTGTGCGGGCCTGCTTGTCATGATTCATTTAGGGAGCTGCGGAACCCAACAACGAGCGAGTGTGCCGCCTGGCCGGACCGCCGTCGCGCGGCTGACAAATGCCGCTCCGCGGAACCGTGGCAGCCGCCATTCAGTCGTCCGTCTTCCTTCGTCAGTGCTGACTCGCTGATAGAGAGTTCCCGAGAGGCGTCTTCCCCTCCTCGCGAGCGCAGTTCGGTGAAAGGCCGCCTGGGACTGCGTCCTGCGCATTCGCTGCGTCTTTATCCCTGCGCCGGTCGTTGTAAATAAGTGCTTGCGTCTTATCACAAAGCGTCGCTCATGTTTCGTGCTGCTTTCACTAAGTTCGTTCGTATTAGTGTGCTGGTATAAGCGGTGACAGGCCTTTTGGCGTACATTGTGCTGTGTACTGAAGTGTGCTGTTGTGATAACCTTGGTTTTACGTGATGACTGGATTATTGGACCCCGCCTTTTTGCCATCAGTTTGGTTCAGTTTTTAATTTTTCGCTTCTTGTTTTCTTTTTTGTTCTTTTCTCTTCCCCTTCTCCCGCATCTGTCGTGTTACTGATCCTCCATGGCCCCGCCCCCGTTTCTGATCATTTCTCCCCTCCTTCTCGCACAACCTGGCAACCCTCTGCACCCGCCCTGGCCTGCTGGCGATTGTGGATCGAACGAACCGTGGACGATTGACACCGGTTGAATGCGGTCGTGTCTTCCCTTTTATTTTTTTCACGCCTTGCGACCTCCATGACGATGGTCTGTGTGCTTTTCTATCCTCACCTTGCTTGCCAACACTTTTGTTGTGTGTTTGCCGGAATAATAATGGTAACCATTTGAGCGGCCGCTCGTGCGAACCACCGTTCTACCACCGCTTTATTATGCGAACATTTGCGGCTCTAACAAAACAATTAACCCATCAAACCTGCGGCGTTGTGGCGCATTTACTCGTCATCACCGGTGACATGTGACTGACTCGTGACCGCGAACTGTCGTGCATCTCTTTCCAAACCCACCAATCTAAATCAATTACTGCCACTACGCGCTGTATATTCATTTCCCGGATATAAACATCCTGTAATTTTTGTCTGTGACGGCGATGTCAATGCTATTTTTTTTTTTCATCGGCGATGTGCTGGCGAAAACGTTGCTATCTGCGACACGCGTTCTGCGGCCGACATCGTCTCCGATGGCTTAACCACGCGAACTGCGTCCTATCGGCGCGCGGCTTGCAAAAACACAAACAAAAAAACTGGGGCGGCTGTGGGAGCAGGGACTACCTGAAGCCCTTCTTGGCCTTCTTCCTGCGGCTCGTGTTCGAGTGTGGAGGCCTAACGTACAGCTTCAAGGGCAAGCTGGCATCTCAAAAGGAGGCGCCCGTGCTCGTGGTGGGGCCGCACTCGTCCCTGCTGGACGGCGTCGTCGTACTGCTGCTGGGGGGGCTCACGCCAGTCGCCAAAGCCGGCTCCGAGAACGTGCCCATCTTCGGAAGTAAGCGTCCGAGCGGCACAGACCGTCGGCTCTGGAAGTGCGAGCGGGGTTCTCTCCCGCGTGCAGCGGGCCGTTCGCTTCGCGAGGAGTTCGCTCGTGCGGCAGATTCGCCGGTAGTCGCTCTTGCCGTGATCCTTCCGCGGACATGCAGCGGCTGAGATGACGCGGTCTGGCAGGTATTGACACGCAGCAACGTACGGAAAGCGAGTGCACGGCGTGATCTCGCAAACGTCGCATATGGAAAGCGCGCTGCAGGATGTCGGCACTAAATGCCAGCACAACCGTGGCGGAAATGAAAGGCGGCGCAACAAGGGCACAAAGAAGAAAGGGACACCACATGCGCGCACTACCAACTGTTTATTACACGTAAAAGTGGCATATTTAAACATTCAGCTCAAGCATGAAACTCATCGCATTATCGCTCTGAACCCAACACGTGGAATAAAAAGCAGCAACATCAGGATAACAGGCAAGACACCTTTAACCCCTGCGAAAAAGAAATTAGAAACTAAAAGGAGGGGGCCATCTCTTAGCAAAAGCAGTGTCAAACAATCGTAGCAACAGCAGAGTCATACATGAGAAGCAAAAGCAGTCGGAAACCAAAAACCAGAAATAAAAAGTAAAAAACGAATGACAATCGTAGCAAAAGCAGAGTCAAACATATGAAGCAAAAAACAGTCAGAAAACAGCAAAAAGGAACAGATAAAACCAATAACAAAATTAACAACCCGCCAAAACAAACAGACGGCCGCTAGAAATGCAGGACTGAAAAGTCGCACAGTACATGACATCACAAGAAACTATCAAGAAAGGAAACTTCATTTCTACGGAGGGATACCGAAGAGTGGCTAGCACAAGTGCTTTCCTTCTTTTTGATCAAAAAAGCCTCAAGAATTTCACGTGCCACCTGATCGCGACTCCTGTCCAGAATCCTTATTCCGCTAAGCATTGGCTCGCACTTGCATTCTCTACAATGGCGAGGCAAATTCGACCCGCCTCCGTTTTGTAACGATTTCTCATGCTCCCGTGTCTTGTCGTTAATCGCGGCCACCAGTCTGGCCTATATAGACCCCTCCACGCGTCAGCGGGATTTCGTACACCACTCCGACGGCACAGGATACGAAAGGCTCGCCGTGCCTCTTTTCGTACAGGGCTTGCTTGCTTCTGGCCGATCCGCGAGCGTAACCCGCTTAGCTTTTTGGGCACGGAGAAAACGACAGGTAGAACTGGCCAGCAACCTTCTTCAAGCTGTGCGCCACTCGGTGTGTATAGGGGACCACTTGCGGTCGCCTTGATCCCGGCTTAGCATGGGATTTTTTCTTCTTCTTGAAGAAGAAGAAGAAAGCCCTGTGCGAAAAGAGGCACGGCAAGCATTTGTATCCTGTGCCGTCGGAGTGGTTTACGAAACCCCACTGACGTGTGGGGGAGTCTATATAGGCCAGACGGGTCGCCGCGATTAACGACAGGGCACGGGTGCATGAGAAATCGTTACAAAACGGAGGCGGGTCGAACTCGCCTCTCCATTGTAAAGAATGCAAGTGTGAGCCGATGCTTAGCGGAATAAGGATTCTGGGCAGGAGTCTCGATCAGGTGGCACGTGAAATTCTTGAGGCTTTTTTGACCAAAAAGAAGGGAAGCACTTGTGTTATCGACTCTTCGGTATCCCTCCGTAGAAATTAAGTTTCCGTTCTTGATAGTTTTTTGTGATGTCATGTTCGGTACGACTTTACAGCCCTGCATTTCTAGCGGCCGTCTGTTGTTTGTTTAGGCGGGTTGTTAATTTTGTTATAGGTTTTATCTTTTCCTTTTTGTTGTTTCTGACTTCTTTTGCTTCATATGTTTGACTCTGCTTTCACTACGATTGTCATTAGTTTTTTTTACTTTTTATTTTTTTTGGTTTCTGACTGCTTTTGCTTCTCATGAATGACTCTACTGGTGCTTCGATTGTTTGACACTGCTTTTGCTAAGCGATGGCCTCCTCCTCTAATTTCTTTTATCCGAATCTGTTAGTTTATCCGCAGGGGTTAAAGGTTTCTTGTCTGTTATCCTGATGTTGCTGCTTTTTATTCCGCTTGTTGGGTTCGGAGTGATAATGAGTCTCATGCTCGAGCTGAATGTTTAAATATGCCACTTTTGCGTGTAATAAACAGTTGGTAGTGCGCGCATGTGGTGTCCCTTTCTTCTTTGTGTCCTTGTTGCGCCGCCTTCCATTTTTCATCATGCACCGACTCGCCCCTCTGTCCGTTATTCTCAACCACAGCGGTTTCCCGCAATGCGGGCCGTAGGCAGACCACGCGGACGGTCGTTTGGCCGGCGCCAGATCTTCGATCTCAACAACAAAAAAAAAAAAAAAAATTAACCTAAAGTGAGCGATGATCGAAGCGTGGATGCGACGCTGACTTGGCTTTCCATGACGAGCTTGTTGAAAGCCCGGAGCCCGGTGTCTGCTCGCTGTTCTGTCCATCTTGAGCCGCACTGCGCTAAGCTGAGCCGGAATTTCTCCCACTACGGTGCTTTCGAGCCAGGTTGCCCCTGAAGCGCGTCGATCGTGAAGGCCTGGCAAATGGTTCTCGTGTCACCTTCCTAACGTGTGCTTTAACATGGTTTCTACATTTACCCCGCAACAAAGAGCAAGCGGATCTTCGGTTTTTTTCACTTGTTTAATGGTAACGCGAACGCTATGTATCTTTATGATTTCTTGAAAGTAATCGCATATAATACGTTCTGGATTCAACATATGCTATATATATATAGTCGTACACAACACGAGAACGAAGCGTCCTCCAGTCGATGACATTGACTGATTTTCATGACGCCGCGGTTAATCCGATTGAACCGTGATATTTCTCCTTTCATCTGCCACCCCCTGCGATGTCACGCTAGCAGGTCCAAGGGTATTAACCACGACGTCATGAGAATCGGTCGACGCTGTTGGCTGGAGGCCATCTTTTGCAGGGCATTTGCCGCTTCGTATTCTGTCCGACTGTGTACGTATATTAAGCTACACTGCTAAAGTCCTTTGCTGGTACTTATCTAGTGTTGTCAAGCTTGAGTCAAGTATTTGCGGTTTGCCCAAGCACGTACAGTCGTGGACAAAAGTTTACGGGACGCGGATTCGCGGGTCAATGAAAGCAGGTCAACGAAAAGCTTTGAATCACGAGGGGCCATGCGTGCTCACTGCTCCGTCGTCTGAAGGAATGACAGCTGACTGACTAGCGAGGCAACGCAGAAATATATTTTTTTCTTCGCGAATCCGCGTCCCGCAAACTTTTGTCCATGACTGCACGTCTCTCATACCGAGGTGAGCTTTTCCACGTATACAAGCGCTGGTACGCTACGTATACCTTGGTGCGCGTCCTTACGCATGCCCAAGCATGCCTTAGTGCTTGGTGAGCACCGGCGCAAAGCAGACGACGGCGACCAACGTGGCATTGTGTCAGAACTGGGTCACTGCTAATGAGCCAGAATTTTCCCGCACTGTACAGTGTTGCCCACTTGGCCTGCATGACAATGCTCGCTTCTTCCCGTTCTCGTCACGTTTTCCTGCTCACTTTTCTTCTGTTGCTCTCTTTTTTTTTTTTGCTCAGTGTCTCACTCGTTACGTGAAAGTGCGTTGGGGTGGATTTTTGCCTTGCGGGAGTGTTATAAACTTTCTGAGCTGGTGGTGGAAGCGCATGTTTGCACGGCATGCTACCTTAGGGTTCGCGTTATTCTAATACCGGGTGTTTATTTTTTTCATTCGTTCTGTTGCGTCAGCTATGTTTGATGTTGTTTGCGAAGTTCTCTTCCAGCAGAATAGCGTTACGTCCTGCGGTCTGCGTCTTCCGTGGGACCGCGTGAGCTTTTGTCTCGTGTCCTTGGCATTGAGGGTTCTGTTGTCAGCTACGCGAAATTTGTACCTGTTGTTTGCAGCTGAAGCCAAACAGCAAAGAGAAAGCACAAACCAGAGCTGGATTCGTACTGAAATTGTTTTGCTGAGCTGCTTTGGTGGCTAACCGAAGTTTAAAAACAGGCTGTTCTCTGCATGTTATCCTCCCCGATTCGGAGTGTTTTGCTTGGGCGTTTGCCAGATTTGCTGCTGGGTTGTGAACTGGGTTGTGAGCTGGAAGTGTTTCAGTTCTGGCGTAAATTTCGTTATTCATGTTGCTGTTGCAGACTTGCCCGTAAAGGGTTCCCGTGAAGCGTTCGCT
Source organism: Amblyomma mixtum (assembly GCF_055824585.1). Taxonomy (NCBI): domain Eukaryota; kingdom Metazoa; phylum Arthropoda; class Arachnida; order Ixodida; family Ixodidae; genus Amblyomma; species Amblyomma mixtum. Next base: position 119,686,836 of record NC_143014.1, read on the forward strand.
CGCTCAAGTAGACTGAAAAACCACTGTCTTTCCTCCGACCGGAGCAGCAATTTTAGAACACAGTGTTCTGGAGCACTGCTCACTGACTTTTCGGTCCTCAGTCAGACGTGCCGCCCGCTTGAACCTAGGTCAGCGGGCGCCACTCCTCTTCCCGTCTAGCTGTCCCGTAAAACTGCGGCTTCCTACTGGAGCCCGTTAGTCGGCGACCGCGGTCGTGGAGGCGTGGCGCCCCTGGCTGGCGGCTCGCTCGCAGGCCGGTATGGGTGTGTGTGCGGTGTGTGTGTGCGTGCGTGTGTGTGTGTGTACATGGTGTCATCGTCTCTCTTTCCGTGGCGTCCGGGTGGCTGGCCGCAGGGTCATCCAAAGCTTGTCCCGGGAGTGCGTGCTCATGTGCGTGCGCTCCGCCGGCTTCGTGGTGCGGACGGTGGGGCGGCCCGCGGCCGCCCGCGAGGCGCCCATCCTGGTGGCAGCTCCGCACTCCTCGTTTTTCGACACGGTGGCCGCCATGCACGGCAGCCCGGTGCCTGCGGCCGTCGTGCGGTCCAAGAGCAAGGGCATGTTCTTCCTAGGCAGTACGTCTTGTCCGCGTCTCTTCTCCCTCTCCTTGCCTCCCTCTGTTTTGGTGGTTGGTACTGCCGCTGCTTGGGTTCTTGGCACTAACCTCGCCTCTAGCTGTGCTGGCTGGACATGAGCGAAGGCGATGCTGCGTGGCGCATTGACAGTGGTCTGATGCCCTATTGTTATATCGCTGTCAGCTGCGGGCGGAACACTTTCGCGCACGCTCAACGGCAAGTTGTCTGCGCGCACCGCCTTTACCTCATGTCTCTGCCGCGCAAAATTTGCACATGACAAGCTCTGGGTGCTGTATTGTAGTCTTGCAAAGGGGCATCGTCAGCGGGCATGAACTTCCGTATTGTCTACAGCGTTATTACTGTTTGAGAAAGATCCTGTCGCCGTAGTGCCACGTGTCACATTGAGTAGCATTGTTGCAGCCGTCGCGATGTTCTTCTGTTCTGTTACGTAACCTTGAAGAACAGCGAAACCGAAACTGCGTTGACCACCTCATTTGCGCACTAAGACTGGAGTACGGACGGGGGCAAGCGCTGTCGCTCACCTTGCATGAAGCAGCTGTTGACGTTCGCCATAGCGTAGTTGCCGAGTCAGACGAGTCAGACTGGGAGATCTGCATTTTTGTGTATCGCACTTCTGAGCTGTAGTCTCGTTTGCTCCGTATCACCCATTTCGATATGAAAAGGTGGACTCAAACCCTATGTATGGCAGTAAAACATCATGATAGGCTGTACAAAAGTGCGTAACTGTTTGACGAAGTGGAAAGGAAACTTGCGATGGTTCAGCCTGTTTTTGCATGTTCGGTATTAAGCTGTCACCTGCATGCATTGACCATGTGTCACCTCGATGTACTATTCAACATTTGGCTCGTTACCATACAGATATTTAAGTGATGCATGGCTACGAAAAGAATGTGAAAAAAAAAAAACTGTTTGGTTTGCACAACTCGTGATACACCATAAACATGAGCTGGTAGGACGCCAGGAAAAATAGCTAATGCCGCAACACTTGAAAACATTCCCCGACTTTTAATATGAAAGTAAAGCGCGTGGAGTGCGAAGTAATTGCTGCGGAAATAACTGATTTCAGTTTCTGTGTTCTACGAAAGAGGAGGGGCTCGTGGGAGAGGGGTGCGGTGTGCGAGCGACTGATAACAGTTCGGTGCGTATTGTTGCAGTTGTTGCGCTTTGCTATCGCAGTGCCAGACTTATCAGGTTAGCGATTTATTTCTAATTGTCTTTTACTTCTAGTGGTCTCTGCTGCTTTCGAGACAAACCATTTAAAGCAAATGTTTGGGTGTATATCATGGGTTCTGGCACCAACTGAACATCGTCTAAATATCAACGCTGGATGTGCTGTTTTGTAACCTTTACTAAATATGTAAACACGTTTGTTTACATGCTTAGTGGTAACTTGTGGGTTACCTTTAGAATCGGTTTGAACGTGCGCACGAGAGCAACTAGTACCTTCTTGCAGAATTAATCGCATGTAAGGAACTTATATTTCGACAAGCGTTCTCCCTTTCCGATCTCCTGAACAAACCCAAACTTACGGATGTATTCCCATTTCCCCATTGTATAGAAGTTTTGCATCGAGGTTGAGGTAACGAGGCTCGAGTGCGTGTTGCCATGGTCGCTCGATCAAAGCAATTGGGGTGCAGCCAAGCTGATTCTCGGCTGTGTTGTTAGATGTGGCTATACTGCCTACAGCGGTATGTTATGTGGGGTTTAACGACCGAAAGGGACTCATGGGCAGTGAAGGACGCCGCAGTAGAGGGTTCCGGGTTAATTTCGATGACGTGAAATCCTTCAACGGGCTCTGCAATAGTACAGCGCTCGGGCGTTTTTGCATTTCACGTCTCCATCGAAATACGGCCGCTGTGGCCGGGGTTCGATCCCTCATCCTTGTGCTCAGTAGCCCAACGCGATAGTCATTAGACACCTTTAGCATTCCGTGTTACCGGAGTATCGGGAGCCCGCGCGCCATCACTGCGTCGCGCAGATTGCCTTGAGGGCGCCAGGTACCCGGCAGCTGCGCGGACGCCTGCCGCATTGGCTCATTATTCGGGGAAGGTTAAGGCTGCGCGAATAGGACAAGAATCAAAGAAGCGAATACAACACCACGGGCGCCCTTATGAGAGTTGACACCTTTTGAAAATTTTGTTAGTAGCCTTGTGGACATTCTGCATTAATACCCGAAAAATCGCTTTTATCATTGGTCTTTCCCGTGCATTTTCTTTGATTCAGAACGCGTGACCGCTACGAGGGAATGTTTTCGGTAAATGCGGCATTAGCTGTTTGAATCGCTGTTCTGTGTGTTCAGGCATTTCATCGATAGCCTACGAGGCTCCGACTTGAACAGCGTCCCTTACTGGCACTGAAGAACAACCGCTGTAAAGTCTTAATTTCGCATGTAGCGGTTCGTTCTTTGGTTTTGGGGGCTTCTGCCTGTTATATATACCGAATTGTCATGGCCCAGTCGCCCATTCGAAGTGTCGTTATCGCTTTCGATTGTTGTCTTCAGAACGTTTCACATGAGACATATTGTACAGGCGTGAATAGATGCAAACTGAACACAAGCGCAACTTAGGGTTGCCTATGAATGGAGAAGTGTATGCATCGTGCACGCCGGACAGCATCGCTAATTTGGTCGGGCGTAACACGCTGTGACTCTCCAGTTTTTGTCATGGTGGACAGACGTAAACGCTGTTAACAGAGCAGCGGGCTCTGCTTTCTTGCGCGCCCGTACTTTTGGCGCAGCGTCGGCACTTTGCGGCGGCTTCGCAAGCACGTTAGAACCCTCTCCGCAAGTTCGCATGCGGATGGGAGTATGAAATAAATTTCGTCAGTGCCCGATGCCTCTGAAACGCTGTCGTGTCTGATTCGCCGCTGGTTTGTGCGTGCGTTTCGATGACGAGTGTCTAACAGGCCGCGGGCCCTCATTGTGTGCCCGGCAGCCATCTTGAACTTCACTCAGCCGGTGTACGTGAAGCGGAGCGACCCCAACTCACGCCAGAACACGGTGCGCGAGATCACCCGCCGGGCCACCTCCAAGGAACCCTGGTCCCAGGTGATCATCTTCCCCGAGGGCACCTGCACCAACCGCACTTGCCTCATCTCCTTCAAGCTAGGTTAGTGGCGCCCTCCGGACCGGCTTGCAGACGCGCGACGAATGGACTAATTAAGTCGCAAATTTGTCCCAGTGCAATGTGTCTCTCACTTGTTTAACTTCCAGACCTGCCTGAACGCATTCCAGATGGAGCTGCAGCAGTGCTGTGCACACATAATTCAATGATGTCATTTTACATGCTCCGGTCGTAGTGGAGGGCTGCGGATTATTTTCGGTTGCAAGGGTCTCTTCTTATTTAGCTGTGTTACTAAACTGGAAATCGTACCCTTCCAACTGGAAAGCATTCAGTACGTCTGTTTACATCTAAAAAATGCCATTTCCAGCCAGATTATTGAACCGTAAATCATGTTCAGCTGCGACGGCATTTTGACTCCGGCTGGAAAATTTCTCCTTCCACTTAACTCTAGCTGGAATCTTTGACACATACAGCTGTGGAAACGTCACTGGATCGAGATGGAACTGCAGCTGTAAAAATGCTTTTTCCATTTGGAATGGGTAACGCGCGCGGAGGCAGCAGCAGCCAACGTTATTTAAAAGCTTTGGCAAGCAGCAGCAGCCCGAGGTGCGCGAACAGAAGTTTGCTGGTTCGATCCCTGCTGCCACGGCAATTTCGATGGAGGTAAAATGCATGCAAAAAAAAAAAAATGCCTGCGTATTGGCAACCCAGATCCCTGGCGAAAGTCTGCCGCGTCTCCATTCTCATCTGGGTTGCCAGTACGTGGGCGTTTTCTGCGTTTTACCTCCATGGAAATTCGGTTGCCGTAGCAGCACGGCTCGAACTAGCAAACATCGGTCAGCATACCTCGTTCTGCTGCTGCCGCCGCTGCTCCGTACTGACGCAGCAGCTCTTCGGACCGATCATGGTGAGGATGCCCAAGGCTGGGTTTATTTTTGGCGACCATTCATCAACTGCACCGCGCCTAGCTTGCGGGTGGCCTTGTCGATGGCCGTGCTACCGCTAATTCTGTAAAAATGCTACATGACAGGAGAGTAGTAGTACTACGATAGGTGCTCCGTCCTGTGTACTTCTCCGCTGTTGTTTCAACTAGCTGTTGCCGCGCGCCCGTGATGCGCGCTTGCTGTAATGCGCGATTTGCTCTCCCGCGCACTGCTCCAGTGTTTCTGAAAAATCGTTCTCCGAAAGACAACGTCGGGGCTTCCGGTCCGTTGGCAGGGCGCGCGCCGACGGCGCCAGGCGACAGTTCCTGCGTGATACATATGTAAAGGGAGGGAGGGGACTATCTCCTGGGAGAGACGTGCTTTTGGTGCGACAGGGGAGGGGCTTGCATTGCAGCTATTCCTGTCAGTTATTCACCCCGGGAACAGCTACAGGGCTGCGAAAATATTTTTTTACAGCGATAGCGTTCCTATTTTCAAGCGTGTTGTCTCTGATTGAGGGCTGTGAAAAAAAAAAAGTGCCAGAGTGACCGAGTAGACGCGCGAAATCGTGTTTAGCCTTGTTTGGCTCAGGTTTTGCTTTGCTGGGTCGTCGTCACGTCTGGCAACGATCGAATTAGCCTCAGGATAAGCCATCGATGCTAAGCTGATTTGATCTGTTCGCGCTGTAGATGGAAGTTGATGAAGACGCGAATGCACAGTGCGAGAGTGTGTTGCAGTTTAACACGGGACGTGATCGGCTTCAGCGATAGCATAGTGCGCTCGTGCAGTGGCCAGCGAAGCTGATCTGTTTGCGCCGCCGCGGGTTCGAAACCCAATCACAGCAATAATTATTTTATTTCTGCACCCTCAAGGTCAGGGACGCCACAGGATTCTTGGTTGAGTTTGATGGTTTGGTTTATGGTTTGGTTTGGTTTATGGGGTTTAACGTCCCAAAGCGACTAAGGCTATGAGAGACGCCGTAGTGGAGGGCTCCGGAAATTTCGACCACCTGGGGTTCTTTAACGTGCACTGACATCGCACAGTACACGGGCCTCTAGAATTTCTCCTCCAAAGAAATTCTAGCCGCCGCGGCCGGGATCGAACCCGCGTCTTTTGGGTCAGCAGCCGAGTACCATAGCCACTGAGCCACCGCGGCGGCTTTGGTTGAGTTTGACCCCGTGAAGTAGTGATTGCGCACTAAAACAAGCGAACTGCCGAATATCGCCACTGCCATGATCGCAACTCGTGATGTGTACAGTACGCACGTGAAGTTGCTTTCCCGTACTCTCCCAAGTTTTGCGGGAAAGAAGACTAGCGTGAACCTTCACGCAACTCAAATCCGGAAGTGGCCTGCTGCCGGCCGATGACAATGCTGCGCACGAAGGCCAGCACATGGGCGCTTTCGAGGATGCGCCTAGCTGCAGTGCAGGCCATGCGGTCTGCGTGGGACGGGGTGGGAAGCGCTGCATATCGCTGCGGACGAAGGCGAAAGGTTTGGGAGTTCTCTACAGCGATATAGCTGCATGAAGGACTCGTAGTACGTCGTGACAGAAAACGCGGCCGCGTTCACGTGCTGCGAAGGTCATTATACTGCCCGAGAGACCTAGTTGAGTCCATGAGTGAGCGCTCGCCTGGCCGCACTACGAGAGGCTCTTGCAACGCTGCTCTCGCTGCAAGGTTGCGAGCCTCTTGAGCTTCGGAGCGTCAGCTAGCTAGGAAAGTTGAGTGTGTGATGTTCCATACCGTAGCCGAAAGTTCCCTTTATTTAACCCAAGGATTCCTAAATTTCCCTTTTTCCTGCAGCAGTTCGGAAATCCCTCCATTAAAACAAGGCGGGAAAAATTGACCATTTGCGAAAAGCTGTAAGTCGTCTTCTCTGCAAGGCTTGTTTTCTAACCAAAAGGTCTCGTACCCAGGCGACACACTCACATTCTTCGAGCGAATGAAAACTTCGGATGGTTGCACTCTGCCTTTTGAAGATTCTAGGCGAGGCAAGGAGGGAGGCCGTCCTTTGTCACAGTGCTTTGGGGAGTGGGTTCCTTGTTCTGGCTAGGTGGACGGGTGAAGGGAGGAAGTTCGAGCGACGGTGTTGTTTACCAGAAAATTTTTAGAAAGTTTAGTATGAGGTAGCTCACTACTGCTCGCACAGGGACAAAGGCCCATTTCCTTCTATTTCCTGCCTAGCCTTTGCTGCAGTGCTACAGGCAATCCGCTGTTCTATACTGTACCATTGTACTTTTTCGATGGCTCTCTCAGGACCATTCTGAAGTAAACTGACGACATTCCTGAGTTTACTCAGAAGGGGGAACTTGACTCTTTTCGTTTCCACAAAGAATGCGAGAGTATCGTCTGGGAACGAGACCTTTTGGTTGGAGCCTCGGAGAAGCTGACTTACAGATTTCTGAAAATGGTCGATTCAGATCTTAAAGGGGCCCCGAAAGACCTTCTGAGGAGTGTACATAAACTCGCTCAGTCACACATTGCGTTGTTATTAACTGAGACAAATAATACACAATTCTATACGCTGCAGAGAACCCATGGGTTCTCTGCAGCGTGTAGAATCACGCTGAAAAGTTGGCAAGCCCTTTCCGACAACTTTTTTGCACTATTTGTCTCCTTCGTGACACGCGTTTGCATATGTCGGTTGAGAGAAGTTTGAACAGGAGTTGAAAAAAAAATTACTGTAGTGTAACGAAGAATTTCTCAGGCACTCGTATTTGTATGGTAATTACAGGCCAGACGTATGTTATATAGCATGAATAAAATTATTAATGTTTTCATTACTAATTTTATTGATTTACTTTTTACTGAAACATATTTACTCATGAGTTTTGAAATTTTGTCAAAGGAGGCATGTATGTTTCTTAATTTGATATTATTGCACATTGTAAAAAATTACTAAGGCAATTCAGGAATAAGGTGGGAAGTACTGCACTGATACTTGCTAAGAACTCTTGCTCAACTACCAGAATCAGTTTCTTCTTCTGTGAACTACATCTTCTATCTTATTAGCAGAACAGTGCATTTGTCCAGTTGGATGATTTGCAAGGGTGCATGTGAAAGATGCAGAGGCAACAAATAGGGCCTAGGTCAAGTGAATTTTTTTAGACAGTCCAGATGGAAAAGGGATACAGTGTGAGCATACTTTATGCGCTTCATTGTTGTAATTCCTGCTGCATGGGGAGCAACAGGGCTGATGAAACATAATATTGTGAGCTGAAGGCCAGATCACTTTCTTGAGAAAATTGTTTAATGAGAGAGCGGGGCCACAGACTGTTTTCATAGGTGTCGAGCATAGAAACAAAAAGGTACAGCTTTTTAGTTTGCAATAAAGTCTTTAACATGGATCATGGTTTTACTCGTCTAGGTGCCTTTGTTCCTGGAGTCCCTGTTCAGCCTGTTCTGATTCGGTACCCGAACGAACTGGTATGTTCTTTTTGTAAAAGGGGCAGTGGTCTGATATTAGTGTTATGTAGCAGTGCTTCAAATGGTGAACATGATTCTTGTTTTGTTGTTTTCAGAACACTCTCATATGGACATGGGATGGTCCCTCTGCGTAAGTGCAACCTGGGCTATAACTCCTGTTTGACGTAAAGGCTGATGTAAATATATCGGGAATGCTTTTTCTGCTTTTGACTACTTTTTTCTTCAGTATATACAGTGGAATCTGGTGCATGCAATAAAAGAGACAGATTTTTTAAAGTGAGTAAGTACATTATAACTTCCTTGCAAAATAGTGGTTAAGGTTTGAACTGTTTGAAGTATCTTGGTTCAACTTTGCAATTACAGCACCATACAGTATGCTAGAAGGTAACAATGACTTAAAGGAAAGCAAGCCACTTGTAGGATATTTTTGAGACAGTACGTGAATGATAATTACAGCACAAACTTTAACAAAAGGCAAGAGAAAAGCATACGTCCGCTGTCCAAAGTTTAAAGTTTCTTCCAGAGGACATGCGATTATGTTTTTTTAGTAACTCTTGCAAACATTTCATGTAAACTGAGAAAATGCTCTCAAAGCGTAGTCATATATTGAACAACTCAATGTAAGAGCCATTTGTCATTTTGTGGGAGGAGGGAGGGAGTGCACTTGCACTGGAAGAATTATGAAAATTACCTCTGTCAAGGATAGATGAAAGGCCAGGTTGTATGGTTCTAATATATTCATGTTGCTTTCTTGGTCATTAATTTCAGTTTTGAGACCCTATGGTTGACCTTGTGCCAGCTTCGAACGCATATGGAGATTGAGGTAAAAAATTTTAGTTGCTCGCATGAGACAGTTTGTACAAACAGGGTTTCCCTTATGCTTTATGTTTCATGTTATTTTGTTTTCACTGATGCCAAGACGTCCTTGTCTTTTCAGTATCTTCCTGTCTATGTCCCAAGCGAAAGGGAGAAAAAAGACCCCAAGCTTTATGCTGAAAACGTTCGCTGCCTAATGGCCAAGTAAGGAATTTTTATCTTTGTGTGTTTTCATGGCAGGCTACTTGACCTCTTTTTGCACTGATGAAAGCGTATGTGGTTAGAGAGTTGTGTACTCTGTTTTGGCCTAGTAAGAAATTGGATTTTTTTATAGAATTGAGGGCTGAAGTGGTCACAGGGTCTTTTGGCTACATTTGGCGCTATAAGAACTGTTGACTTGAACAGGCTATTGTGGCTCTTCTACGTATTCTTCTTATTCTACGTATTACCACAAAGCCTTGAGCACACACCTCAGCCTACTTATGCCTTGAAGAGTTGATTTCCTTGAACCTTTGCATCCCTGCATGCTAGATCGCAGAGGTCAAATCAGTGCTTGCTATAGGAAGCATTTGTATCCTGCTTGTCTGATTTGGCGATTTCAGTTTTGCTTTGTGGCAAGATTGGCAGTAGCAACATTTTTCTGGTGCTCAGCTATGCACTGTGGTAATACTGGTATTGTTAGTTGTATCATGCAGAATCGCTTTTTTTATGTTTTGCAAATTAGTGTTCACAAAGAGTTGAAAGAAGGTGTAATCATAATTATTCTCAGTTGCATATTGAGCCCATAGTTAAAATACCTACGCTCATGCTAGAGCTTGGAGAGGCACTTTTATATGCTATCTTAGGTCGAGACAGTATTGCATTGATAACATATTTCAGATGAACATATGAAATACAAAAAAATGAGGGTTGATTTACATAGTTAGGCAAATTAGGTGCGCTAGCAGTTCGGTTTTCACTTCGGTTGCGGTGCTCAGATCCAGTGTTCACAGACGGCAGTTGTTCGGATAGCGATAATGATAGCTTTAGTAGAGGGTCACCCTATCGCTTTGGGTCATAGGGGAATAGCAGGACGCTACTGCGCATGCACAGAACGCTAACGCCCCTTGGGTGTTTGGGTGAGCGGGCGACGCTAACGCTAAATCGGCGAAATAGCGTGCACGGGCCCAAAGCCGCTTTACGTTGGGTCAACATGGTGGCGCCCATTGAAGCGGGCCCTCTCGCTTCATCACTGATTCGTCGTTGCCGCTACTCTTTGGTCATTCTCTCCATTCAAAGATCCCTGGGAGTCTTCCTACCACTCCTGGAGCAGTGGTGCAGCAGTCATGTGATGCGCCACTGCCCTTCTTTTGACAGGTGCTGCCATCGGTGGCACTTGGGTTGGGTTGCAACCCAGGTTGCTCTTCCTGAGCAGCTCACAATTAATTGAGCTGCTGCCTGACATGGTGGGCAGGTTGCCAGGTGTATACACACACACGTACACGCACACATACACGCACACACCTGGGCAGGTTGCCCACCACCCGGAAGGCAGGTAAGCAGCCTGCCATAAAACTGGCTTCAGACAAACAGGCAAACACGCAATGGCTAAATGCGGCTTCCATTTTTATGTCTGTACTTTAAGCATTCCTCTAGTTGCTGTTGCAGCTAAGACGTGAGCTGATGCAAGCAGATCGACTTCCAAATTGAATACATTTTATAATATTGCATTGTTTACTATTTTTTTCCAACTAAGATGTAGAAATTTTTGGGCATTTAATTCTAAGGAATGCTTGAAGTTCTTGCAGTCACTTTATGCAGCTGTGCTCAACATACTTCAAGTTTGCTTCTGTGCATTACTTGATAAAAAGCACTGCATTCCTGGTTTTGCATCCAGTGAGCTGCAACGAAGGTTGAAGCACATTACTTCAGTACAAATAGTTTTCTCACGAAATGAGACATGAGCAGCACAGTATAATGGTATTTACATCGCTTATTATGCAAATTTGTTGCAGTTTGTCTCCCTGTTCTATTGAGATGCCGATTTGTACAATTTGCTGTCATAGAGGTCAGCCTGTAGTTTGCAGCCAGTAATAGTATGCTGGATTGTTAATAAAGTAATTACAAGAGTCAAGGAGGACAGATTTGATTCAATCCAAATTGTTGCCAAACAATAGTCAGAAATGGCTTGTCATGGTAACCTAGGGCTTTTTATGCTTCAGAGTCAAGAGCAGCCATGCTCTGCTAATGCAGTGCTCTGTAAATGTCTAATTTTATAAAAAATAATACGACCCTTGATTACAGGACACTGCTGAACTCCGTTTACAATCAGTGCTGCTTCACTAATTTTTTTTTTTTAATTAGAGCTCTCAAAAGATAATGAGTTGCTTTGAATCATGTCCTTAATTTCACATTAATACAATGGTACTACCAAAGGAATATATATATATATATAGAGGCAACTCAGATTGTCTGCAGTATGTTTTTATAATTCAATAGTTTGAATAATTAGACATCATTCCAAATGCCTCACAGTGCTTTGTTATTTTTTGTTTTTTCTTCTCCCCACATCTGTGTTATTTTCTCATCATTCAATACTAGAGTAAGGGAAATCAATGTGCTGTCCTAATTGATCAGGTGTGTCATGTGAATAATAGGCAAACCTCATGAAAGCTGGCACTTATAGCTGAAACCATGAAAAATTTGTTTTAAGTTGCACTGAGGTCTCTTTTCAGTGCAAGAATAGTATTTTGAAATTGGAGTTTCTTTTGTGATGTTGAGGCTGTTAGGAAGATGTAATCTACCTGTCAAACAATTCTTTATAGCAGACCCTTCTTAAAGACAAAGGCCATTGTACTTCTGTCTGTGGTTATGTAAACACTAATATGCGAAGTAATAACTTCTTATGTGTTATAGTTTTGTGCGTTAAAATATTGTTTTTTGAAAATTAGGCTAACGTGTAAAATTGTTGTATTGGTTGTCATTGGGTGTAAGAGGTGCCCTTTAATGTTTCAAGGGCCCTGGGGATCCCACTTTCATCATACTCTTATGATGACCTTAAGCATGTGGATATGGAGGAGAGTGCTCGTGGAAAGACGGTAGCATGCAGTCGCCTGCAGCATCTTATCAGCAGGAATCGGTAAGATTTTTTGCCCATTTTGCAAATGCCTCGTCAAAGTGCTTGCTTGCTCTTGCAGTTTTCTATGCATGTATGGTTGATATAATACTGAGCTTTGAAGAATGTTAAAAATAACTTTGCCTGATAAGTTGTAATAACAGTTCTTTACCCACCACTTATCGTAAATGATGTCAGGTTTTCTTAAGGAATTGAACAACTTGCTGCATTTCGTAGAAATACCAGCATGCTCTTGCTATGGGAATAAATAAAGGACTTGATTTGATACAGCTAGGGGCACACCCTTTTAAGAAAATTTCACATAGAATATTGGTATACAATTGATACTCTCCTTACACCTTAAGTATTTTGCTTGATTAATTTTTTCCTCTTGAATCTCTGCAAGAGAGTCTTGGTGCCCTGTAATAATAAGCACTTACTTTCTGTTTCTATGCATATGAAGCATGTGGTAACAAGTATATAAACCAGATAGATTTGACTTGATCTGAGCTAGGTCATTTTCAATGAGGAAAAGCACCCCAGAATAACATGTAGGAGACGCTCAGTGCTGAAAAAATGTACAGGACAGTTGATAGCACTTACGAATGCTGATCTGGAAATTGTTAACGTTATTAACAGCTGTAGAAAAGTTGAAAAGGTTGTTTGGTTTCTCTTTGCTTTGGTGGCATCCACTTTAAGTAGCAGGCCTGCAGCATAAGTTTCTTCTCAACAAAACTTCGTGGGCCTGCATATTAAGTGAGAACAAAAAAGTATACTAATGTTACGGTCACGTGAACTGATTTTAAATTACACATTTGTAGCTTGTATGAAAAGTGAATCTTGCCATCTGAAGAAATGGCGGATATCTCAAAATGTTGAAAGACTTAAGTATTTAGATGGGAAAAAATGCTTACTCGTACTAGGTTAAACAGACTTTTGGACTACCCTGCATATTAATCATATGACATGCTAAAATGATTTTAGTGATGTATTGTACTAATATTACAGCATATGGGGTACACTTGGTCGTATGGGTTGCAAGAATTCTATTTTCTGAATCATTGCCTTGTTAGCACTAAAAGGCTGCATAAAGATCCTGTTTGGTGGTAGGTTTCATGCTGAAAGCAACCTACAGTGAAGATTCCTGTTCATACAGCAGTGCCATAACACAGGGCCGAGTGAGTGCATGGAGCAGCTTTGAGCAGAACACGAAGTGGTTTTTCTGTGCCATCTGCCATGTTATAATTGTTCAAGCACGATCATGTGTGCTATGATCTGTGCTTGGTGGAAGTGGAAGTGGAAGCCAAATTCCAGCATGGCCCAGTGACCATCAAAGTAAGCAGGTTACGCTGGGCACACCATGCTGTTGAACGCTATGAGTCAATCTGCGTTTCTTATTGCCTTGAACGTTGTTGCAGTTTTGTTGTGCCGAAATGGCGATCGCTTGTAGCTCTTAGCAGAGCATTCAAACAATGACAATACTAGCTATGCATTGTGGTTCTCTTTACTTTGTTTCTTGATACAAAAGAATTTCTCAGAGCTGTCTCAAACTAATTCAAAAGTTTCTGCATGTTACCTTGTGCAGTTCATTTGTTAATCTGGTTTAAATGTATGCCTACTTACACTTTTCCTTTTTCAATAGCCGCTGCGGTGGCTCAGTGGTTATGGTGCTCAGCTGCTGACCCGAAAGACGCAGGTTCGATCCCGGCCGCGGCGGTTGAATTTCGATGGAGGCGAAATTCTAGAGGCCCATGTACTGTGCGATGTCAGTGCACGTTAAAGGACACCAGGTGGTCGAAATTTCCGGAGCCCTTCACTACGGCGTCTCTCATAGCCTGAGTCGTTTTGGGACGTTAAACCCCATAAATCAAACCAAACCTTTTTCAATGAAGAACTCACATTGAACGTACCCCTTTTGCAATGTTGATGTTGGTTTTTCCAGTTGTATAGATTTTTGCTGGATGATGCTAATTGTTTTCACTTAAATATGTATCTGAAAACATGACATTGTGTGCACAGCTTCTGCCCTCACCGTTCAATCACGTTTCACTGCGACACTTGCAGTAATACAGGACGTACTGTGTCCACCACTATGGACGAGATTGGCGCTAATGAACACTCTCAGTGTTATGTTACATGCAATATAGATACCCCCAAAAGCAGAAGATTGGACAGCCGTCACCGTTGCTGAGTTGATAGAGCACTGGACGCAAAATTCGGAGGTCATATGGTAGTTTTTTCTTCTGCTTTCGAATCCATTACCTTTAAGGAATTTAATATTTGCGCTATTAATTGCCTATTAATGAACACTACAAATTCAAAAAAAAGGAAGAAAAAAAAACATCCCCTATGCTCCTCAGTTTCAGTGACTACTGGCTTCCTTCATGTATGTCATAACAAGCCCTCTTTTCCTTTTCCTTGACACTGTGTGGTCATTTTACCTTTGAAGACGTATTGCTCATAAGCTTCGTTTTATAAGTGTTCATGTATACTGACTTCGTTGTCTGTGGCTGCAATGCTTGTCCACTGGAACAAAAGTGCAGTGCTGCATATAAGTGTTTTAGTGTTTTGAGACATATGGTCACGTTGATATCTGTGCTTTCTTTTTTTATCTGTTAATTAACTTTGCAGTTGTTATCTGCTTAATTTTGTTTTCATAACACAAAGTGCTCTTTTAGCTTGCTACTTTTACTGAGTCATAAATTACTGACTACCATCTTATTGCATTCTCACAGGATCCAGTTCCGAGACCTAGGTGATGTGATTCTGAAAGTGAAAGCTGCCATCAAAAATCGGGAGAGCTCAAGGGTGAGCTTCTCTGAGCTAGTTGCTATCCTGGGAGTGCCCTCAGACCAGATTTCCCGGGACGTCTTCGAGGCTCTTGATATTGTAAGCTGTTCGTCTTTCACTTTGCTTTTGTACCAGATATTCATTTATGTGTGATTTGGTCTTTTCTTCCTAAGGATTTTTTGGCGCTAGCCGAAAGCAGTATTGCCGTATTTGTGGAAATATTACGCAAGTTTTTTTCCTTCAATAACCTGCTGTAGAAAGCACCTCGCATGTAGTACTATATTTGGAACCAAAGTGCAAAAACAGCACACATTTTTTTCTCACCCACCAGGCTTTTGAGATGTAAGTAAAATCCAGCTTCCCGTGAACCCTGCCTACTGAGGTGAAGCATGAAGCATGCACTGGCGAGAAAGGGTTGCTACAAACATGAAAAGAGAGTGGAATGGTCTGTTGAGATAGAAAAGATGGCAGTGAAAGAGTCGTGAGGAGTAGGGAAGGTGAGAAAGGGTGAGTGGGCACAGAACTTTCAGGGTGTCAAGTGACCTGGAAAATCTGGAATTGTCAGGGAAATTTTGTGTACCTGGAAAAATCAAGGAATTGTGAGGGATACCATCAAAAAAGTGGCCAAGTCAGGGAAAAAGACTGACTGAAATTAATGCAATTGTCCGCCATGAATATGATGGTACTGTTTGAGCCCAGCATGTGGCCCATTCGCACTGGCATGACATCTTTTTGCTTCTGACATGTTTAAAGCATGGCAGCCTGTCTGTTATAGCTGTCTTTTCCTTGTCATCCATGAAGTAAGCACTCCACACATACTAATTTGTTCTGTACTGTTTGCCACACTTTTAGCAAGTTTGGGCTGGTGCAGATTAATAGACATAGCTACATTCAAAAGTATTTCCTGTGGAATAAGCCATAGCAAGTAATGTGCGAAATTCATGCACTTTCGGTGTTCTCGTACAAGGCAACCATGCGCTGCCCTAGCATGGCATCACAATCAGTCTGGAAAGCTTGCTCTCGGGCCGCGATGACCTCGTAAACCATGCAGAAATAAACAGGTAGAGGCTAGTTGCTCTGTGGTTCGAACTGTGATTATTAGGTCATAAAAGCTGTTACTTTTTGTGAAAATAACCTTGTGCTTGTCACTTGGCATTGCTACTGTAGAAAGGGGTGCCAGAGGGAGCAAAGGGTGCCTTCAGTGGGAAGGCAGGAAAAAACTGCTTTCCACTGATGATAATCTAATCAACCTTTGTCAGCCCTCTTCTTTGAGGTCCATGTTAAAAGCCTGAAATACTCTCAGGCTAGTGCATTGAGCACTGTATGACGCCCCTTTTTTAGCAAAGTGCTTTTCCAGCAGGAAATAATGCCTCCATTTTCATGTGGCAAGGTAGCTTGGAAGGGGTTGACTTGCTAAAAATCTCACTCACATTGTAGCTGAAGCTGCTGCTGCTAACTGATTTTGAGCATCATGTTTCTCAGCAATGCGCCATGTCATGTCTCTCGCAAGTTGACATCACTTGACCTGTTAGCAGGAAACACACCTTGTCTGTGTCTGAACTGTGATGAGAACAGCATCTTCATTTGCAGGAAATTTTTGGCAGCTGACAACGTCAAGCTGTCGTAACTTTTTTGACTGAACACAGTTATGCTTTGAATGATTGTACCCATTCCACACGATTTACCTTCATTCATTATAAGATGCTCAATATGCGTTAGGATATGATAAATGGCGAGCAGGAGAACTAAAATATTTGTGTGCGATATCTGTTTCTTTTCATTCCTGCATTTTGTGGAAACAACCTTATCTTGCAATTGAAACCATCTATTTTGATAACTGAACTACTCAAGAATATATTCAGCTGTATTTGCTGCTAGTTTTTGTTACTCTTATCTGCTTCAAAATGAAAATTTTGACATTTATGCCCACTTAGTGGAGACATCAGATGCTTGGAAGAATAATAAAAAGAGTAGCCACCCATAATAAAGAGCTGAAAGATAAAAGGCAACTATGGTTTCATATGTCACAGTTTGAAGCTGGACTTCCTTCAGGAAGAAATCAGCTCTCTCAAACAGGAAAAGCAAATCTGTTTTCAGTGCAGGTTTTGCAGTTTCAGTCAATAGTTTTTTGCTGTGAATAGGTCATGTAAACTGTGTGTTATCATCGGCCACTGTATTTTCCTGCACCTTCAGCGGTCAGGGAAATTTGACTGAAATAATTAGGGAAAACATGGTAAAGTCAGGGACTTTGAAATGAGTAGCATGCTAACTGTGAAGCACAAAACACAAAGGAGCAAGGCAAGAAGTGGCAGCATGGCAGTCACCGTTGCGTTAATGGCCACAGGCATTAACGCATGGCAGGCTTCCTGTGGAGCTTCCCGTGGAATATTGCAGATTCTTTGTTCCCTGTTCGTGGAGCTTAAAATTTTCTGCTGCAGAAAATTAGGGGCATTAGCCCATGCCGCTCTTTGGCAAAAGCTGCCCTTGCGCCATTAAAAAAAGCAAAAACAAATTGGTATTAAATGGGAGAAAGTGAGCTTATTAGCATTTTTGTCACCTGATTTTGCCATTTTCCTTGAGCTTGTATTTTAAAAATTCACTTGGTTGACTGTTTGTTAACCTAAACTGTTACCTTTTGAATGGTTTCAGGATCGAACAAAACAAATGGACCTGCGAGCTCTTCTGGCTGCCCTCTGGCTTGTTCACCGAGCAGAAAGGCATCGAACAGAACAAGCTTTCAAGGTGGGGCTCATTTTTTAGCAGTTTTCTGTTCTTCAGTTGGCATGCTATTTTATAGCAATGGAGACTATTCGATAGAAGTTGGACATTTAAAATTTTCTGGTTGACAGCTTGCAAACTGAACAGAACAAACTCACTGTTGAGTCCATGGAATTAACTGAGGGAGGCTTATGTTGAAATATAGCAGTCCTGTCATACAACAGACAATTGCTTTGAAGTACATAAGAATTAAAAATTGGGATAACGCATCTACAATTTTTTAATGTGTGATCTACAATGTACAAACTCCGGGCTAATGTTGCCTGCTGTGCCATCTCCTGACAGCTAATCAGTGAGGTTATAAGCATAAGCTATAAGTTCACAGTGCATTTTATTCCATGCGTAAGGAAAAAGTGTGTTGTGAATGATGAATTTTTATGGTGTTACGTTTCTGCAAATCACAGGGTTTTAATCACTGCAGTGGGGCCACACTGCATAATGACACGGCATGTTTCTACTTCCAAGCAAGGGCACTCCTGAGCACATTCTGTATGTTTGTACTCTTGAGGAAATGCTGGTAGCCATCTGCAGACAGCACAGTTGGTATTACTATACAGGTGCTCATGCAGTATTAACGAGAGGTTTGCGAATCCATATATATAGACCATGTTCAAGAAAACAAAGAAAGGACTGCTGTTCAAGAGGCTTTTACATGTTATGGCTGAAGCTGCTTAGTGCTTATGTAGGCATGGATGTAGTTTTCAACCTGATTATTCACACTGAAGTTTATTCTTGTTGGCATTAGTGCCATACTTAAAAAATGGTCGACTATATAGTATGATAAAAATAATGGATTGCATGCATTGTTGTACACCTTTTAGTAATATCTTGTGCCTTCATATTTATATGATCTGTGCTTTTGTCTTCTAAGGTATTCCATGGGAGGCAGGAGGTTGTTGTAAAACAGTGTGCAAAAGTGCATCATCTCTGTGTAACCTGCTGTGAAGCATGAAGGAGTAATGGCTTGTCATTGGACACAATTGAGGCACTATACAGCTGCAGATGACTCTGTAGTGATACCACAGTGGTGGCTCTGTTTTGCAGCTGTGGCATAAGTGCAGCTTGTTGGCACATGTGGCTCACCTATGCATTTTTCTTATGATTTTACTAGATTTGTTTACCTCTAGTTCAGATTTAAATGTTCTCACCATTACACATGGTAATATAATAGTCTAGAGGAATGCACATGCTTATGTTGTAAAGTATAATTACCGTATGCACTCAACTGACGGCTACCCTTTCTTTTTCGTGATATTGACGGGGTGCAGCCCATACATGAAAGCAGCAGTCTTCAGTTCAGTTTTGCAGCTATATTCCAGGGAAACTACCTTATTGTACCATACAGTCTGATGTTATATCTGGTTCCTAGTTGCAGATACCTTTAATGTTCATATATCACTATTGCTATTGCCAGTACTGCTCAGATCAGGCTCCTCACCACTTCCTTAAATGAAATCATCTTCACCAATATCCATTACATTCCAAATTCTTTTAACTTCAAAACTTTTAACAATAACATCCGGTGGCACCGCACACTATGTATTCAAAACCCACGAGCAGACAAGCTGAAGTGATGCTCTTCTTAGTCAGTCAGCCAACATCATTTCATGGTCGACCGTTTCTGTCCACTCTAAGCGCAGGTGTCTGAATTCTGTTTTACATGCACACAGCTGCATAGCTGTGTACGCTGGAAGGTGATGTAATGCGTGGATCAATTAATTATGAAAAGATTAACTGTTGGCTTCCAACTGGAAGGCTAAATTCTAAACTTTCCAACTGTCTGGAAACAGTAGCTAGCTGCAAGCATGGCAGCATTACAAAGCATACTTGGTAGTTAAAATTGGCACAGTGAAGACACCAATTGGTCTGTCGATTTAGAACAAAGAAAGAGTTTGGTTGGTACCCAACTGTAAGTGATGAAACCAATTGGAACCTCAGGAACCAGTTGGATAAACCACGTAAATGGCAGAATCAATTGGACTCAGTGGTGTTTTTTTTTGACTGGGCCTCTTGAGCCACCTGCTTGCACGGGAGGCCTTTGATGTTACCTATATGTGCAGCCATCATGAGTGGCCTACTGTCACAAGCCATGAGCGCTGAGCCAGGCGAAGTGAACTGACTATACCTGTCTTTACTTGCACGTGCACTCCATTTTCCAAGTTTTGTCCCACCCAAAAATGGAATGTTCTGCTGTTGTGTTAGTTTATTGCCTGTTGCCAAATGCAATTACTCAAGGGCAAGAAACATGACTTGAGTGCAGTACTCATGCTTGTCCCCTCTGGCTTGAATCCGCTGTAGTGATGACTCTTTCACACCGTGGGGTTGGGGTCATATGTCTCTAATTGATGTCATCGAGATACTGGAAGGGGACTATCGCTGCCAGCCCATCGCACATAGTTGTCAAGAATAGCCCATAATCTTGGCACCCAAATGGGTCCACAGGTGTCACAAGTCTGGTTTGTGTATGAAACTACCAACACGCAGACTATAGCCATGTTGATGAGCAGGACTGACTTAGTCTCTGCTGATGCTGCACAGCACAACAGCAACAGAATGAAACAGCAATGATAGAGTGCTACTACCATGAGAGCTCATATATACATGGACTGCCAGCCACTGATGCCAGCCACTGAGATATCTTATAGCATTATGACCTAACAGTGCTCTACAGGAGAGGAAACAATGTTGTATATGAAAGTGCTTTTGCACACAAAGATTGACTGCAAAAGTAACGCTACTACCTATTCTACTGTACCCGTCAGCCAGTTCAAGTGCAGCCCTGCCAAAAAAAGAAACCATTGGAACCAATTAGATTTCCAACAGGTCCCAGCTAGTTCCAAATGGACCAGTTCAGTTTTCATCTGGTTACAATTTGAATGGTGTTCCAATTAGATAGTCCAATGGGCTATCCAATTGGACTAGTTGGGTTTCCAATTGGTCTTACTCACTGCATCCAATTGGTCCGCCCAACTGCGTGCACCCAATGTATCTATATGAATGTTTGTATATTGATAGACAAGTTAGAACTAATATGGTTCTTATGATAAGAGTTATCAGCAGCTTAACCTACTAAATTGTATTCATCATCTGCACCACAACTGTGGTTGAAATTAAATTAAATAATTGCTCTCAGTGGACAAGTGGCACTGGCCCACACATGAGAGCCTCATAAATGGGGAAATGGGGTATACAAGTTGGAACAGAAGTGTGTTCTCTGGATGTACATATTGAGCTAACTAATATATGCTACTAGTGTCTGAATGTGTAGTGTTTCTTATGTGTGATGTATGCATGTCTATTGGCCTTGATTTCCATAAAAGCATGCTAATTTCAATTCTGTAGAAAAATTTTGATTGGCACCATGCACAGTGTCTCCCTGCAGTCCTCACAAATCAGTTTTCCTTTTGCACATTGTAATATGTTAAGTTGTAGAAATATTTCTCACACTGTGTATTTTGTGAAAATTGTGAGTTATATTTTGTGAATATTTTCTGGGTGAAAAACTGTCTGGCCTAATGGGTCCAATTGGTTGGTCCAGTTGGATCCAGTTGTGTCCAATTGGTCGCGTGGCTTTGGAACCACACAGTTGAAACCAATTGAAATGTCCAATTGGTTTCAGTGTTGTTTTTTTTTTTTTCATTTTGACTGGGAGTGCAAATGTCACATAGCTCATAGGTAGGCCAAAGGAAAGGGCAGACGTCTGCTCACTTTCCCAGGGCGATAGCATTAACCACTTGGATAGTTTTTGCTCATGTGGGGAGCATGTTTGGCATGGCCTTGGCACACATGGAGGCTGCTTGCATTACGCTGTCTGTGCAGTGAGCATATTGGATTCCTTTGTTGGAATCCTGCTCAAATAAATTCCCTTTGATAAGGATACACATGAGCCCTTAAAGGTGGTATAGTTCCATGTATGCTGGAAGGAGCATATTTATGCATGCCCAATGATATCATTAGGCATGCGAGTGGCCCAAAGACTTGCATTAGTTGTGTCACTTCGCTGCCTGGCCTGACATGAAGCAGGATGTGATTTACTGCACATGCGTGTACAATGTGAGGCAAAAGGTGAAACTGTGTGGTGGATGGCCACCAAGAGTCATGCAGCCATTTAGTAAGTTGTGATCTTATAGGCTCTTACCCACGAGCCCTGAGTGAAAACCAATAGCTGCTGGTTGTTTCAGACCATTTTAGCAAATAGGTGGAACTCTGTCCAAAAGCTGATGGCTCGTATATTTATGGAGAATCTGATCGAGATGTTCTCATGATACAGCTGCCCCGACCAGCCGATAATGGGTAGTGCATCATACTTCGCTGCAAACTTTTTATTAACTCCTTTGCAGCAATTCACATTAAGCATTTAGAAGACAACCACATCCAGGTGAATCCCATGGAACACACATGCTTCAACATCAAGCACATGCTCGCTGCATTTGTGGAGGTGCACAGTGGCTGAGACACCTATCTCCCCCAAATTGGATTTGCTTTCAGGTTGACTGCTAACTGCGTGACTGGATTTGCATGTGCCACTTTCAACCTTGACAGGGAGCTTTTGAATCTGGTAGAACTTACTATAGCAGGGTTACTAGTTTACTGTACCGGGTATACTTACTATGCTATACAGGGTTGCAGCATTACCACGTTTGCTTCACTGGCATATGTTAGCTGTGTGGCTGGGTTGTATTCAGGGGTGATGGAAGCTTTACGTAAAATGCGTAAAAACCTGAGCTCAAGTTTTGCCAGGGTCCATGTGCCGAACAGAAAGCACAGTACGACTGCTTTCACTGGAAAGCTCAGCGTACAGTGGGCGACAGGGTGAGGCACAATCACATCCTAACTATAGTGCCAATAAGAAACTTTCAGCTTTTCTGGCATTTAAATGTAGACTGAACTGTACCAAATGCGAGAGTAGGCATCTTTGCTCATGTACAGGCTGTCGGACGTGAAGCTAAGACTGACTAGCAGACTGGTGCATGTTTGCAACCTCAAACCCTACTTTGGCAGAGGGACCAAGTGGACTGTGAAGAACAATCTCCGCACAAGCTGTACACCAGGAGGCAAAGCTCGATGACTGAACCCATTGCCTTGCTACCACTTGCATCCATGACAGAAATAACGGTGCCCAAGGTGCAAGGGCTGATTTCTTTCACTTCATTCAATGTTAGAAGGTTGTGCATCAGCTGAGTGCTGTTTTTTTTATTAGTGCTGGCAGCTTAATTCTCCATAACTCTCACAATTAGCAGATTGACTTCCTGAGCAAATGTGCTTTCTGTCTAGAAAGGCTTGAGAAGGGTTAGATTAAAAACAAATGTAAGGAAAATGGGGGACTAGAAAAAAAACCTTGCAGCCACAGACCTGTCTGTGCTGCAAGTATGGGCAAAACTGAGTGAAAGCAGTAGCGACCATCCCTGGCTTGCATCCAGAGAGAGGTTATGCTGGGGAGCGGCCACATGCAATTACTCAAAGCCAATCAACGCAGTCATTGTCGTTGCCAAGCAGCACCAAAGAAAACCAACTTGCGGTCATTAATGGGACAGGTCACCAAAAATATGCTGGACTTTCCCTAGGGCCTGACCCCAGTGAAAGCTACAACAAAGAACTGATTTAGAGCTCCCCAGAGTTCGTGGCTGAGGCTTAATTCACTCACAATGGAGGTTTCATACCTCATTGGACATGCCCTAGAGAGCTGCTAGAAGCAGTAGCATCAAAATATGTGAGCATCTTAGTGTCATAATGCTCCTTCAGGCCACTTCACGGGGATCAACAAATCGGACATCCAAATGTTCCTGGAAAATTTCCAGACAAGTGCCTAGAGGAATTCCAGCATTGCATTCAGAGCACCACCTTGAAAGAGGGGAGACTGCACAAAGAGTAGGATCTTAGGCAAAATGGCTCAGGGTACCGTCAACAGCAACTGCTGGTGCACCTTGGAAATCAATGTCGGCAGGTTGTGCATCATCTGAGGGCTGCTTTGTTAATGAGTGGTGGCAGGTTCTACATTCTACATAACAGAAGCAACCATGTCCTGGGAGAGACAGGCTCTGCAGTTTTAAAAAAGCATGTCCAGCACGGTCAGAGATACCGTACATTGCCAGTTATAAGTTGACTCTGATTATAAGTGTACCCACCCAACTCGCCTCCCCCCCCCCCCCCCTCCCTCCGGGGTAAAAAAAAAGTTTGATTCCAAATATAGGTCAAAATTGCCTCACCCTGCAGCCTAGGTCGTCAATAAGTTTTTCAGAAGGCTGAGTCATGCAAAGAAATTTATTTGTCCACAAGACATATCCTGCAACTCGTTTCCGCTGGTGAGAAGGACACATTTGCGGCCATTGCCATCTTGTGAGCCACTGCTGCTGCTGCTGGCGTCGGAAGTGGTACCGAGATGCCGCACATGGAAAACGCTGCACAGACCAGATCGGTTGGTAGTCCACACCAGGCGTTGTTGACCCATTGTGCCACTTCACTCAAAGAAGCGTGCTTTAGCCACCCTGTCAGTGTCTTTCGGTTTTCCTGTTGGAGCCATTCATTGTAGAAGGCACTGATGCAGTCTTTGAACAGCTTGTTCAGTGCCACATCCACTGGCTGAAGAATAGGTGTCAGTCTGCCTGGAATTAGGACCAGGTCACATCCTGCATCTGCTACCACTTTTTCACACGTTCCATGATGTGGCCGCGGAAGGAGTCCAGGATGAGCATGCTGTGGGGCTTCAGCAGTGCACTTGGGTGCCTACACAACATGAGACGAAACCGTTTGAGGACAGTTTCGTCTTTAAAAAAACCCTTTTCATTAACCCACACAATAACGGAAAGTTTTCTTTGGTCGGCATCGTTTTCCTTTTGAACAAGAAAGGGTGGTAGCTGTTTTTTAAACAGACTCGCTTTTACACCGTGTCTGACAACTGTTATGTAATTATGTATGCATGCGGCATGATATACCTGTGGCCCAGTCGAAACTATACTTTTGACCTGCATATAGGTCGACTTTACGAGTCTGTGTATAGGCCAACTTCGATTATAAGTCGACTGCTTACTTCTGGAAGGTCATTTTTCGAAAAAAACATAGACTTATTATCGGCAATATACGGTACTAGGTTTGGGCTACCTGGTTCTTGCGAAGAAAAGTTGCCAGTGCAAGGACACACTTGCACTGTATGGGCACGCGGTCAATGTGTAGTGGGGACCAATCCTTCTTCGAGGAGCTTTGACTGCAGTCAGCTGTGTGAGCTCACTATGCAGCCTGTCTAGGAAGGCTTCCTAGACAGGCAGCATAGTTTCAATTTTGACAGGCTGCACACACTGTCAGTTTTGCTAGCAGGCTGTTCCCCAAGTGGCACAGGATGTAGGCTGTGTATGTGATGCATAGAGTTTCTCATACATAATTAGGGGAAGAACTGGTGGCGCTGCACTTTATCCACCAAGAGTATGCCTAGAAGATAAGATTTCTTACTTGGCTTGGCTATTGTTGGGTCAAAAACATTAATTGAGTCATAAAAAAACAAGTTTTCCCGAGGTAAACCTCAGAGGAATGCTTTCCTGATTTCCGTATGAGCCTAAAACTGAACATTCACTCATACTGAATTCGTTGAGTAAAAAACGCTCTATTAAAAGAATTTATTCTGCACATGCCACTGTATCGTAATGCAGCTATGATTCACGGTAGAATCCGTGTTTCAGCCCAACACGAGCCAAGCCAAATATGAAACCTCATCTTCCCGACATTCCCTTGGTGGATGAAGCGCTCTTTAAGGAACTTGCATAGACTATGGTGCCACTTTTTCCTCTTGGTAATTTTGAGAAACTCTATGAATGATAGCTTTCTTTCTTTCTTTGTGAATGTATGCAGCCTTCAGCTTTGTCAGGGTGCACATGCACTCAAAGATGTCTTTCACAGAAGGCTCAAACCTGAATGAACATTTCTTGTCTCTCGACCACTATAGTCCGTTGCCCATAATTATCAGGAATAACCCCCATATAGTCTGTGTTATTTTGTATGTTTTCTGTTGTTTCATGTGCTCAGCAATTACCACAGGTGGAGATCACAGCAGACCAGTACTTGCCAACAATATATCATGCTCTTGACATGTGAATTAACTTGTCAGCTAACCAAAAAGCTCCTTAAAGAGGTTGAAGAGGTTGACCCCTTTCCTTGAGATACCTGAAAATTCTTAAAAATACAGCTTTCCTTTTCTCAGCTTTCAGAAGCTGCACCTGTAATGCATGGTAGTATATTCATGGTCTCACATTTATCTTGGTGCAAACAATTCTTCTCACTGGCGATTCTCTTCACTGTAACACTGCCCAGGCGAAAAAAACCATTGGGTCCGATCGGAACCAATCGGAATGCACTATTGTAACCAATTGGAACATCCCAGCTGGAGCTTTCAGTTGGTTTCAAATACACATTAGGAACCATTTGAACATTCCAGTTGGATCCAATTGGAAACACCAATTGGAACCAATGGCTTTTTATCACCTGGGTGGGGGCACATCTTAGCGAGTGTGATTTGCCAACATATAGTTGCGAAAAGAATGGCATCTTTTCCTGATTCTTGAAAAGCTCATATTTTGTCATGTCCAGCAGAGTTACAGATAAGTACTGCATATGAGGTGCTCTTAGCACTTGTTGCTGTTAGTTTTCATAAATGTGTGAGTAGATAGCAATACTGTGGAAGCATTTCCCAGTGACTATGTGTACCAGTGCAGTAGGGTGCCATGTTTTGTGTATTTGCACTGCTTGGCTCTGTGCTGGGACATTTGAGAGCTACTATGGAGCTGTTTGCTGAGAGTGTTCCCAGAGACCACATTTAAATTTGGTCACTTCGCTGTAGATTTAGTACGCAATATGTTAAAGGCCTGTGAAGCTCTCAAAAAGTTCTGTTTGATGCACATTAAGCAAAAAGTGCACATTAAGAAGTCTGAGCAAAACGTTTTTATTTTGTTTATTTAGTCATGAGGATAAAAATGACTGAATAATTCTTTAATGTAATTTGAATGTGCATCATCCTGGGCAGATATTTTCACATCATGAACAATTATTGTACTATTTTACCTGCAGGCATTTTGTGATGGTAGCAATGGAATTCTTTTGGAAGACTTTGCCCTGTTCGTCTGGATTCTTCTTGAGCTCCCAAAGTCTGCAGCGATGTCGATGTTTCAAAAAATTAACACTGCTTCACTGGGACGAATTTGCTTTGGTGAGTGCTTTCTATTATGTTGTATATCAGTTGTTTACATGTGTGGTTGACAATGTTGTTACTAAGTCGTGTCCAATTGCTCTGTTACTTTAAGAGCCCTTTACAAATTTTTTCTATTGGAATCCTTTTCCTGATAGTGGAAATAAACCTCTAACTTGGGCCTATTTTTGAGTTGTTAGTAGTATTAAAATAATATATAATTTGTAGGATTGTTTCTTTAGTTAGCAGATGGCAGTAATGAATGTGCTGCTGTTGTAAAGGGACAGTGAGGGTGAATTGAAGTTGGCCTGTACCTTTGATGCCATGATGTTGATCATGGGTACAGCAGGTCACATCCTGTCAACTGTCGGACACCCTGTCAGGTGGCATATTGGCCTCCGCCAGCATCTTGGCCCATCTAGCGCCACATGAGCTGACAGGATGCAACCTGCTGCACCCCTGATCAACACCATGGGACCAAAAGACTTATTCGCGCTACCTTAACCCATGAAGATGTTAGCTCAGTCAGTCCAATACCACATTTTGTCAATGGCATATCATGACATCACCTCAAGGCCTGAGCATTCCCCAGCATGCCGTAGCAGTAGAAGACAGCAGTCGAGGAATGGCAGCACCTCTTGAAGGCCAAAGCAGCCACTGCTTCTGGGTCAGAACAGAACATCCTTGCCAGCTTCAGTGATTACGTCACTGGCGAGGCATTCAAGTGCTGCCTTACAGAGGTCTGCGAAAATGATGAGTTGTGGGGAAGATCAAGGAAACAGTGTGCGACCACTTTGCATCCAGTCCCATCAGACCACTCAATGCATGCCTGGAGTGCATGCCAAAGCGTTCTTAAGCCACCTGTGTAACTCGTTGCCGCATGTGCACAGCCATCCGCATGGTGTGACTTCAAACTTACCGCAGTAACATAGACCTGACAGAGCTCCATAACTTGCTGTTGCAACCAGTACCATGTCTCGGCTTCATGCGCAGTGTGTGTGCTGCTGCTTTCCATCTACGCACCTCCAGCCACAATGAAAGTGAACCGACAAAAAGCCTCTGTCTCCTCCCAAACGTGCAGCATTAAGAAAAGGAACCTTGCAAGCCACCCTAGTCACTCCTCATTCAGAAAATCGCTGCAGATCTACCAACAGTTCATACTTCCCAGGATGAGCCGTCCTCCAGTCTTCTGAAATCGCACATCAGCAATGAGCATTTGGGTCCACCTGAGACTTCCCACATCCAGCAGAAGCAGCCAGCCAGTTTTCAGCTGCTGCTCATTAGCTAAGGACCACAACAATCTCCACACGCTTTCCATATTTGCCATAAACCACCCGGACATCATCACAGGTTCAAGTCATCGCGTAATGATGCTCTCTGCGGTTACTTGTGCATGTCACCAAGAAGTGAACCTCGTCACCCAAGGTCCGCATCTGCAAGCTACCGGCCCCGCTATAGAAAATGTCCAACGTCATACAGACTTATACTACACCATTCCCATCATTGAACATCGCCATTCAAACTATGCAGTCACCACTTGAATGCGTCATGCAGACAGGGTCCACTTCGCTAGTGCAGCTGCACATGAATAAGAAATCACCACAACCCTTCACAGGGGTCACTGAAACTCCCTTTGACGTCCTGAGGACGTTTGAGACGTCTTGCGGACGTACAATTGTGTTTCAGTGTTCATTGGGTTCAACTGAGAGAGCTGACGTCGAGCCTCATGCTCTCTTTATGACAGGAATAGCCCGACTCCATCAGGAAGATGCAGGCACGGGGTTCTCTCAAGTGACTTCCCAGGTTTTTGATTTGGACTATCCATGACACATGGTTGATGTTGACACGAGGACATCAGTGTTTTTGGGTTGTGCACCCGTCACCCGTCACTTCACCTGGGAGGGGGGACCTTGTGATGGTTCACTTATGAACCGTGATTGTAAGAAAAGGTACAATGAAGACTAAACGAAAGGTTGGGTGGTGATCCTGGCCTCTGCCTGCATCTCAGTCCATATTGGTAGATAACTGCATTCAAATGATAAAGCTACTGCTTTCACTAAAAACAGAGATTTCATAAGTTAAAAAGGGCTGAAAAATGAAATACTGGTGTCGCCACAACCAGCCGATTTCATAAGCAAACTACGGTGTGTTGACAGTTTTTTTGCGCACAGATCCCAATAGGCTAGGCGACCCAACATGCACTTCAAAATATTGGTTCAGACCAATAATGGTACATCACAAGTTTCAATTGAGTGGCGGGAAATTTTTTAATAAAATTTTCTCAAAAATAAATGTCTTTTGCTGCTGAAACATACACGGAAAGTGCCATAGATTTGATTTTTAGTAAGAACCAAGATTGGGTAAAGTTGTCCTCAATGTCTCTTTAATATTGCACACCACAAACCACAACTTGTGGCCAGAAAATATTTTTGTTACATTACACCAAACTATTAATCAAAACCAGCCCCTTTTAAGGCAAAAGCCTTTAATGCCTCATTGTTGTCGACAGAAGGTTGTCAGCAGAAGGTTGTCAGCAGAGGTGTCATGCTTTTTCTAGTCAGACCAGAAAAAAAATCTTTGTGCACGATGGGATTCGAACCACCATCCTTCCGTTCTGCAGCTGAGCATGCTAATGGCTACGCTACTTCCTGCCAACGTATAAGTAGTTCTCCTTGTCTAGGATGCTGGAGAGTGTTTGCAGAAAGGCGTTGAATCAGACGGATGCCTCCTAAACGCCCTCCAGTGTCTCAGCATTTAAGATTCACAAACAATTGTGTACTTAATTAACATCTAAACCGCATATCAGTGGCACAAGCAGCAACACCACGCTAAAGGCTTTCGCCCCACCGCACTTTAGGTCCTCAAAGTCCCCCCCTGAATTTTTTTGATGCTAGTACTATACCTTTCTTGGTACATTCAAGCTGCAAATTAAGGATATCCTTATTACATTTCTCTGCGATGAATATGTGTCAGCTTTTTGCATATTGTGTTTATTATGTATCACAATGCTGGTGTCTGTTTACGAGTTTTTGCTTCACTTAATTCCATGTTGGCACATGCTGTGTATATCATATGGTATAGAGTTGGGGCTCTTTTATAGCTAATTTGTAGAATTAGTGTTTTAAGCCCTACTCTAGAACAGGTACTCATGTTTAATTCTTCTATTTTTTTTGTAAAAGTAAGTCACCCCACCCCTCCAAAGAAAATATCCATATTGTGTAGCAGTACATCTTGCTAGGCTAGTTGATGGAGCATTGTCAGGATGGGCGCTGCCCTGTTCGTCTTTCTGTGTGGTTTGTGTTAAATTTAGCACTGTTCTTACCTTTTGTTAGATATCGTGTAGCATTTTAAAAATAACCTTGCTTCATGCTTTGTAAAAAAAAAACACTTTTCATTACCCTGTGAATCTTGAAAACTAAAACTCCAAAACCAAGGACCTTTACTACACAGGCTGTTTCAAATACCTAAGTAGTACCAAGCTTTAAGAAACAGCCAGCTCTATGAAAATTTGGCTTGTGCAGGGTTGTAGGTAGTTGTGACCTGGTCAGCATATTTTTAGTGTGAAAGCACTATTTCACTAGCAAAGCTGGAAAACCCGAGGTATATGTGTAACGCCTCAACCTATGAGAGAGCGCTAGTGGCAGAGGCTTTGCGCAGCTGCTCCACCAACGCGTGGAACTGGCACCCCCTACTCATTTCCCATGCGCAGCTGCTGATAGTGGCTGACAGTGAGATCTTGCATGCGGTTGCCTTTGAGGTGGTGTCGCCTCAAGTGCTTTCACACGTCCTACTCAGTTTAACTATGTTAAAACCGTACCAATGTTTTTAAATGCTCCTAATTAGCTAACAAAGGTAATTAACTGGTTTGTTGTTACATAGCACAAAATTTTTAATGGGAATGCTGTAGAGCATGTTTAGAAATGCCAATTTCAGTTGTTTTCTTCAAGATAACATTAGCATTGGCTCCTTTTTTTGAACTTTAAAGGATACTGAGAAGATTTCCATCTAATATTTTTTCATGGCAAAAAATCGGTTGTTTGGTTTATTGGGGCCGTGTTGACGCTTGTTCAATAACAAAAGATGCAAATATTTCTGACCCAGCAAACCAAAAACCTCTCAGAGACGTCTAGCTAGATGTCTCTGAGAGGTTTTTGGTTAGATGGGGAGGAAATGGGAATTGAAAATGAGACATTTTTTTTTCCCATCACTTGATTCAGACATGAGATGACGATGATGAAAAGGACTCCATAACCACAAATGGAAGTGGATGGCAGTGCAGTCTAGCCGTAGAGTTCCTCAGCCAAAAAATAAAAATAACAAAAAAAAAACATTGTTGCAGGGACCCTGGAACAGGGGGGACAAGAGGAATAGTCATCCCCCCCCCCCCCCCCCCCAACATTTCTCCAGAAGGGGCAGCGCCTACCGCCTCACAACTGCTTGCACTCAGATTAGATTTCAGGCAAACACTTCAATTCTAGGACGTTATTAATGCAAAAGCACAGTGAGGCATAGCTAGTTGGAATCGTAGCCAGTCGTAAAACATTTAATTTCAGTAACCTGAACTAAGCATGCCCCAACAGAAATCATAGATTGTCTTCTCCTTATTCATGAGCAAGATTAGCAGTATTAGCAGTATGTATGCATTTCCAGGTACACCTTGGAACAGTGCTAAATAAAAAAATATGAACAAAAATATAAAATTTAATTTGTAAATATAACATGAAATAAATAACTGGTTTGGTTTGGTTTATGGGGTTTAATGTCCCAAAGCGACATCAGGCTATGAGAGACACCGTAGTGAAGGGCTCCGAAGTTTCGACCACCTGGTGTTCTTTAACATGCACTGACATGGCACAGTACACGGGCCTCTAGAATTTCTCCTCCATCGAAATTCAATCGCTGCGGCCGGGATCGAACCCGCGTCTTACGAGTCAGCAGCTGAGCACTGTAACCATTGAGCCACCGCGGTGGCTGAAATAAATAACTAATTTTTGTCCTCCCCTCCCGAACTCAAAAACAAACAACTCAAAAAAAAAAAAAATTCCAAAGTCCATTGATGTCAGCACAGTTGGTATGTGAAAATGCCAAGTGGCAGCAATACTTCTATTTATTTATTGGTATCTTGTAGCTTATAGAAACTTTCTAAAGTGAAAGTAGCCTCTTTTTCATTAGACTGCTCTAATCAATTTATATACACCAACTTCAAATTACCCTCACTGTCCCTTTGAAATTAAGCCACAAGATTAAAAAATCGTGTTGGGACTATGTGCTCCCTTATCACGATATTAGTTAGCACCCTCGAGCATGCCCAGATCATGATGCAAATAGGCCTTTCTATTGTCTAATGGCATACATCGGCAAATTCATGAGTGCTCATCCAGGCTCACTCAAAAAAGCTTGGTCAACCTATGGGCTCACTCGTACTCATATTCGCACAGGCCTGGGCTCACTCGAACTCATGAACTCAAACTCATTTAGGCTCATAACTCATTTTGGCTCGCTCCAACTCATGTCTCATTCTGGTCAGCCACTCATTACAACTCACGACTCACTTTGACTCACGACCCACTGGGCTCTCACTCATGTCGACTCGCGAATAATCTGGACTCACTCACTCGTTTCGACTCAAGACTCATCTGGACTCACTCATTTCGACTCATGATTCATTTGGGTTCACTCACTTGTTTCGACTCATAATTCACACATGGACTCACTGAAGCGCTCAAGTGACACGCCCCCAGAACTGATGAAGACACGCGACAAGAGACCCCTGCCTCTTCGCGTAGCAACATGATGGAACTGAGTGAAAGCTTCCACCCCCCTGTGGCTCGTTACCGCACCCATATAAACTAGAGAAAAGAAAAGGGCAAAACATGGTCTCTCCGTTTACACAGAATGCTCCTCTTTGGTCGCCCACAGGAGTCTTTGGTTACAGCCGCAGCTCAGGTGCCCCAGGTTTCGATGGCAGATGCTGCGGCTAGCAGCATCTTTTTCTTCATTGTTATTTTTATTTTTATTAATAAATAGCCACTAACAACAACACTTTCAGCAAACAAGGGGAAAAAAAAAAATCTAAGCGCGCACCGTCATCACGATAACACAGACCATAATCTCAGCCTGAGTCCGGACTCACTACTCAGATTGTGATCTGAATGCGAGTCTGTACGAACTCACAACTCAGACCATGACCTGATGGGGAGTCTGGACTCACTCACCACCCAGATCATGATCTGAATGTGAGCCTCAGTGAGTCGACTCGTGAGTAAGTCCGCCGACATATGCCTATGCATCATCATTTATTTGAAGGCTCCTCCCCTACTTGCATCTGGGAGTAGCTGTAGGGGCAAATTGGGACATAAATGCACAAGGCACACAACTTGTCAAGCAGGACAACTGGGCAGACTCCAGATGCTAACCATTGCTTCATACTTTTGCTTGTAGCAAATTTTTGCATAGGAAAAGGAAAATAATGTAGTGTCATTGAGTTCAGATCACTATCTGCATGTCCTCATGAAATACAAGGCTGAAACGCTTAGAGTTAACTGCACAGGATTGCCTAGTTCATATTATTCATACATGTGGTATTCAGGAATGCAGGCAAATTATTTGACTGTTTGTCATTCTATTTGGATTCAAAATTTGAATATCCGTGCTCCTGTAGAATGAATTCCATCTCTGGTGAAGTAAGTGCAGCTAGCTACATAGGGCAGCATAGCTACCTGCAGGGTCTGCTCCTGTACAGTGCGGCATTTGCTCCTATTTTCTTCACTCATTTTTTAGAGGCTGGACATACACATGATAATTGCCTAGTGTACGAAGTATACTAAGCAATTATCTAGGCAGTAGTATACAAAGCGATTCAGGCAGGTGCCAATGCTATATGCATATCAAGCAAAAGGAACTACAAATGTGACCTTTATTCAAGGTTTAGACAAGGCAGAGGTAGGCACAAAACACTTCAAATGCTGTATACTTTTCTGTTAAGGCTGCACCTGTTTTCTTCTCATGGTTTTGGTGTGGTGCACACAAGGGCAGCCTCTTCAATTTTTGACCACACATAACCATATATAATGACACAGTATCTGGCATCTCGTTGGGGACACCTTTGCTAGGACTATAGGTAAAACCCTTCAGCAACAGTGTCTAGGTACATTGCATGTCATGTGTTCAATATCCGTGAGAAAATCAGCTTAAATGATTTCTTTAGTCACATTGTTGGTGTGTTGTTGTGGTCACCCATTGCTGTGAGATCTTTGTGCTGCGAGGTCAAATATGATACATGTTTTTTTGTGCTAGAGGCAATGCAGCTACTGTTGCAACTAATCGTACATCACCTCTTTTCAGAGGACTTCAAGGAATTCATTTCAACGACCAAATGGGCTGATGTGTTGCCAGCTCCATCAGACAGCAGTGATCCACGAGATGAAGACAAAAGTGTGCCAAGCAAGGAAGACTGATCACAAGGGGCAGTTCCCGTGACTGTAGATATGCACCCAGTGTTTGTTTTCCCTTGTAATTTTACCGTTTTAATCAAGAACTGCCAGCCTTCATTTAGTCACAGCTTTTGAAAGCATTGTGTTTCACTGAGTGTAAGATATTTAAAGTTTTCATTGTCAAAGAGCTTTCTCCAACAAATATTGCCAGGACCGACCTTGGAGGCTAGCACTGGTCACTTAGCACAGTGCTGCGACCCTTACATTGGGTGAGATACCATTTAGGCTCTGGTTTTTAATTTGTTGCAGTGGAACTTTTTTTTATATATATATATATATATATGAAATGGAAGCAGTGTAACAGCATTGCACTTGGCTTGAATGTTTTGTTCTATGTACACAAGCCGTAAACACCACCCATACTGAGGATGACCCTCAGTGGTGTACTTACAAGCATTGCGGCCAAAGCGTGTGGTGGTGTTTGAAGGAACAGCTTCTTGTGCCACTCTTGCTTGCGGTTCATCCTGGTTGGCCTTGTAGACGTACCGCTGCAAAAGTGATTGGTAGACCTTTCTAGTATTGGGTGTTTTGCCCTGCAGAACTTTTCACCTCTTTGCATTTTGATGTCATCTTTCATCATTTGATAAACAAACTGTTTTGTGGTGAGGCTGTGCTGTAGCACCTGCAAATGCTCCGAGCTTGGCTTTAGTTTAAAAACAGCCATATTTTATTACTATTTAAATCTTGGAAGTTACCTTTACAGCTTATACTATATACCAATGGCCTTTTTAAATATTTTCAGAATGGAAAGTAGTGTATAGCACTGCTCGGTACTGCGTGTGCCTAAAAAGGAATGCAGTGGAAGTAGTTGCCCAGCGTGCTTCTTCATTAACACGCCTTGGTGTGCACCCATACTGCAAACTTTGCCCCAAGACGAAACTTGTAGACATGGCCAGTGTTTGTTGATGGCTGCCTTTGAGTCAATGGCTTGGTTCCCTATTCTGGGAGCTCACTCTTGCATCAAGTCTAGTGACCTGCCCGAACTCTTCTGGCTGG
This sequence comes from Amblyomma mixtum, assembly GCF_055824585.1. Lineage (NCBI taxonomy): Eukaryota > Metazoa > Arthropoda > Arachnida > Ixodida > Ixodidae > Amblyomma > Amblyomma mixtum. Next base: position 119,721,976 of record NC_143014.1, read on the forward strand.
AGTTTTTGTGAGCGCTTATGTATGAACCATTGAGGCTTGAAAGGGTTAGCAACAGATAAGTGCACTATGACCATCACGAAGTAGGTTTTTGCATTTATCTACGGCTGTTCATGTTTGTAGCCTGTCTTTTTTATCTGTCTAGATGTTGCAGTGGATGGTGAGTGCTGAACGATGCAAGGTTTCGTCAGTGTCAGAAATACTCGAAAAAGTGTTTCCAATGCACTCGCATACACTTGCTTTACAGTGCATTACAGATCAGGTAAAGCTACCTCTGAATGAAATGGGGTTGGTGTTGCTGATTTGCACTGAGGCTTGTATACCGCCTAGTTTCTGGAAATGATTGCTGCAGGTGTGTGTGTGCTTGTGGTTGATGTGCTTAATATTGGAAGTAATACTTTGATTTGGGCTAGCTGGTTCATAGTTGAAGAGCGCACAGTGCTACAGGGGACGAGGACACAGACATGCACTCAGAACGGAGGACTGGCGCCATTTACAAGTGGTTTATTCTTTACACATGCCTGCCTTTATATAAGTGCATCCATAGCCACATCAGGAATGAAAACACACAAAATACTAAATATAGAGGTTGTCCTTGAAACTCTCTGTATAACACTATCATTTAGGAACCACTGCTAACTGGCTACAGTGCATCTCTGCTTCTAATTTTTGCTTCTGCTAAAAATCATTACTACATGGCTTGTCCCCTATTGTGCTGTGATCTTTTCATCTAATATGCGAAGGGCTTTTTAGGAGACTGACATTGAACGGTTGTACAGGTAATACACAGCAGGACCTTAACGATTGCGTATATTCCTCAAGTGGAACCAGACCAGGTGACATCTATTTTGCATTGTGTGGGGAGCCTGTATGCTGCTTAGCTCAAGCTGTCTTGGCTCAAGCTACAACTGAGGCCAAGGTTTTTACTGTTGTCTCAAACCCTGGCTGCTTTTCTTAGGATTATATAAGGCTGTAGCAGTGAATGTTTTGACTTTGTCAAGCACATTCAATGGCTTTCAGGTCAATTCTGGTGTGATGGATGTTGGCCAGACTTGGACAAAACATCTGCTTGTAGCTTACCCTTTGTCACATGCTTGTCCCAGTTGTTTTTATCAACTGAGAGGGATCTTTTTATGCCCATATTTTTGTACTAGCATTCATCATTGGTGTGTGTGGAATCAAATGCTTACAGAAATTTTGTTTTGATGTCACCATCTATGAAGATTTAGAAACTAGAAGCGTCTTTCACTTAATTTTGCTTACTCGCTCTAATTGGTGTGTATGTGGTTTGGGTGATGACACAGCTGGCTCATGTTTTCTTGTTAAAGTCTCAACAGCTCGGTGTTATATGCAATGAAGTTTGTTTGCATTGTGCATTTGATGTTTGTGAATTTGCAAAACGATTGCTATTAGTAAAATCTGGATGCTTGGAAAAAGTTGTAATGCTTTCAAATTTCATTTCCAGACAGTTTGTGTCATTGCATGAAATTCATTTGCTTGAATGTGGTACTAAAAGTAATTCAAGATCAATTTGCCTGTGTGTCTTTTGTCATTATGAATTCCTTCACCAATTCCTGGAAACTGCTGTGAAAACATTTAACCTTGCACTGAGTGTGAGTTTCCTGGGGTGCTAAAAGATATACAGACCGCAGTGCCACGGCCCTAGTTAACTGTATTCTTGCTATTGGGATGCACAAAAAGGAAGGACATGGCATATACGTATTTACTCGCATAATAGGCGCACTTTTTTTCCAGAAAATCCGGCTCAAAGTTCGGGGTGCGCCTATTACGCGGGGTAAAATTTCCGGAAATTTTTCGACTCTCAAAATTGAACACACGGCGTAAACGCACTCGTCTACGCATAGAGTTTCTTACTACTACCTAGAGGGAAAGCTGGCGGCGCTGCACTTCAGCCAACATGGACGCTCAAAGCATCATGGGGCGGTGAGCTACTTGTTGCGGCACAGTCGTAGTTTTTCGGGAACACAGAGTGGCAGTACTAAGGCGTTTCATTCCGAAAACGTAGTTCGTGTGTGCGCAGACGACTTTCGCGCGAACGCAGTGTGCAAAAGCCATAGTAGTGAAGACGCGACGACACACGACGCCAATAAAAGGTTTTACTCTTCCAAAATGCCATTAAAAAACCTCTTAAAGTATCTAAACAACAACATTTTTTTTGAAAACATATTTACTTTTAAAAGTGCGCCTGTTAATTACGAAATATTAGTTTTTTTAGTGTTCATCACTTGGCCAATAGGAAAGCTAGTAATGTCTTATTTTAGGCAAACTTTGCACTTAAATGCTTTTCTGCTCGTTTGTTGCAATCATTAGACAAGATATTGAATGTTAGGACGTTTGTAGTTATCAAACAGCTTTATTTTTCTATTATTTTTTGGCCAAAAGTTGCAGTTCCGCAACAAGTAGCTCACCGCCCCATGATGCTTTGAGCGCCCATGGTGGCTGAGGTGGTCACGTGGGGTCTCCATGCAAACTCCCATAGACGGCTTGCCAGCTTTCCCTCTAGGTAATAGTAAGAAACTCTATGCGTCTACGGGCCGCACCCCGTTTTCCCGAAGAAAATATAAAAAAAAAAGATCCGTGTAAGGGCCGCACCGAAACTTTCCACGACCCACGCGGGAATAGCCTTTGGAATGCACGCGCCGAGGCCTCTGCGATCGGCTCCGGCTGCGCGCAACGGGCGCTTGATCGTGGAGGCCACACACGCGCACAGGAGCTTCCAGACGCCACCCACGGAGGGCGCCCGAGGTAGAGCTTATCATCATCATCAACGTTTTCCTCCGGCGAGCTTTCGCTATCCATATCGCTATCAGCATCTCCAGCTCGTTTTTTTTGTTTTGTTTTTTGTTGCTGTCAAGTGCCGGGATCTGCGGTAGCGCGATAGTTCATCGTGGTTTATGGCTTTGCCGCAGCTTATCATCATCATCAACGTTTTCCTTCGCCGCGAGCTTTCGCTATTCATATCGCCATCAGCATCTCCAGCTCGTTTTTTTTGTTTTTTTTTGTTGCTGTCAAGTGCCGGGATCTGCGGTAGCGCGATAGTTCATCGTGGTTTATGGCTTTGCCAAGGTCAATTGAAATAGGTCGCGAAGCCGGAGCTCGAATGCGGTCCAGAACCAAGTGCTAGCGACATCAAATTATGGGTGGAACTAAAGCGCCAAAATGAAATGAGTGGACAAACACGTCTAGAAGAGGAAAATAATTAGGACATATTTTGTGTTTCAAAAGCATTCAAAAACAATTGCAGTGATTCCTTTTTAAAATGTTTTAGTTGTGTGCATTTTGTTAGAAAGTATAGCGCTTGCTTTGTAAAAATTTTATGACAGCGTTCGCTCAGAGCAGCGGCAATGGCAGCGGGACGATGCACAAGGTTGACGGTGCTCTGATGTCATACCCTTGTCATATCTTTTGACCATTCTGCTTGCTTTTGTTTGAAACTCGATTCTGCTAGCCCTACTTTTTCCTCATTGCTTGTTGCTCGAGTTCTTGGTGTGCATCGTTCGTGTACAGTTTCCGCTTTTCCCTTTTGCAGGCGCTTCTTTGTAGTTTCGTTCGGTTGGGTGCGGTTCTGTCGCGTTTGCCCCAAAAGGGCATCGTCTGTGGCCATGGGGCCCACCGGCCCCGTACGCAAAAAAGAGGTGTGTGGTTGCACGATGTGCGAGCGATAACCTGTCTGGCGGCGTCACATTTCATCGCTTTCCCAAGGACGTGAGCGCGACACCTGAGGCGAGGACGAAGGAAAAAGGTACAACGAGAACTGACTACCTAAAAATAGCGTTGGTGGTCGGCACTCGTCGTGTCTTCTTTCTTCGTTCTCGTGTCGGGTGTCGCGCTGAAGCCGCGGCGTTCAGCAGTTTATTTTTCCCGCCAAGCAGCACGTGACGCTGACGTCACGAATATGACGTCACTAAAACACGTGACTGACGTCGCGTTTTTGTTTTATTTATGACGTCACTTTTTAGTTGTCCACGCATTTCGAAGACGGCGCTGGCTGCGCACCACAAGCCGCCATGTTTTGAACGTATGGGCTTCTATGGAGCCTACGCTACCATAGTACATCTACCTTGGCTTTGCCGCGGAGCGTTGCTGTTTTAGCTCGACGGCCAAGCACCTTAACAGCTACACGGCTGGGAGTTTGCTCTCGAACACGGCTAGCGTGCGGCAGGTCGGAAAATACGACGTGACCGAGAAGTGCGGCAGTTGCGACTGAGGCGTCCCTAAATTTTCGTACGCACTCCAAGCGCAGAGGTTTTCGCGGGCCTAGTCTGGAACGTTTCCGGCTGGAGATGAAGCTTTCCAAACAGACGTTTAAAGTGAGCATCCCTGAAAACTGTGTGCGGCTGTTCTACGCGATGTCGTTGTACGTGCTGTGGGTCCGCAGCAGCACTAGTGAGGACTAGTAGTCAGTTCAGCGAAAACTTTGTTAAAATAAAGATTGCGGAGCGGGGGGTGGCGAGGTGTCGGCTTGCAATCGTGTAAATACAGTATTGATCACAGTGCCAAGTTCGGGGTGCGCCTTTTATGTGCGGAAATAAAAAAAATCTGATTTTTCGCGCCCAAACTAGGGGTGCGCCTATTAAGCGAGTGCGCCTATTATGCGAGTAAATACGTATATTGCACAGTGGATAAACTAGTACTCCATGAAAAAAAACAGACACATACTGTTCAGGAATAGTTCAACCACAGTGGCATTTTTACGGCTGCCATAATTCATGTGTGCGTGATGCTCACTCAGCCATGATATAATGTTTCAGCCCTGAGGGTATATGTTAGTAAATATATTGCAATCATGTGTGCAAGCCTCCATGGACCCGCTCTTTTAGGCGGCTGATCTGCACAGCATGCATACCATGCTGACGGTTATTCAGTAGCCCAAGCACATGTGAGCATGTCTAAAATTCTGGGCTGTGGCTGGTGCTGAGCAATATTTTTCATTGTGATGGTTCATGCCGTAACTGAAAATTCCATCAATTAGACCAAGAATTTCCTATTTCAGGTCCCTTTTCCTTGCAGCTTGAAAGTTTCATCAGTTTGGAAAAGGGAGACAGGGTTCTTTAACGTGCACTGGCATCGCCCGTGTGCTGTGCGATGTCAGTGCACATTAAAGAACCCCAGGTGGTCGAAATTTCCGGAGCCCTTCACTACGGCGTCTCTCATAGCCTCAGTCACTTTGGGACGTTAAACCCCAATAAACCAAACCAAATTTCAGTCTTTAAGATTCACCAAAACTCTGTAAAAATTCCCTGTTTGCCAAATTTCACCCTTCGAATTCTCTAAAAAAGGAAATTTTTCCTGCATGGAACGCCACCAATTCTCCATAAAATGGTTTCAAGAACGACAGTATTGGACTTTGCTTCTTGTGCATGTCAACTAGCATGACTGAATCAGGTTGGTTGGTTTATGGGGTTTAACGTCCCAAAGCGACTAAGGCTATGAGAGACGCCGTAGTGGAGGGCTCCGGTCGAAATTTCCGGCTGTGCCGGCCTCCCGCGTTGTTTCTCCTCTTTGCCTTGCTCCCGCCTCAGGCGGTGGAGAGGCGGCTGGGTGACTAATCACTGTCATTTAGCCACAGCTCCGCCCCGGCTCCCCAAGGGCCTTTGCCATTGGCGCCTTTTGGCGGGAATTCGGGACCCGCTTTGGGCGGCCGCGCGCCGCGCGACCGTCCGAGCGGGGCCCAGAGAGAGATCCCTCCGAGACAGCGTAAGGTGCGTACGTTACTGTTTGTCCGTGCCGGCCTTTGCCGTTCGGACCAGTGCTTACTCGAGCTCGCCCGCACGTGTCCTCTGACCTGCAGCGGCTCGAGCCTGTCCAGCGGGGTCCAGCGACCTCCGACAGGCGTACCTTGCGTTGATTGCCCACTCTCTCTCGCAACCGGCCCAACGGTCGACACGAGTGAGAGATCACAGCACTGCCGCGGGGACATTCTCCTGCAGCGGCGTGCTAGCGGCGCGCATTGCTCGAGTCGCTTCGTGCGCGCAGCGGAGCCTTGCTCCTCGCGCGCCCCCGGGACGGGGTGACGATTGAGTTTGTGTGTACTGCTGAAGGACGACGTGAATAAACGTCTCCTTTGTGAACTTGGAGGCCTATTTCTTTGCGGCGAATCGCTCTCCTCCCAGCGGAGGTTGAGTGCACCGCATCGGTGTCCCAGTATGTGTGTGGTGACGGCGGATCGGGGGGGCGCCAGTTGTGGGTTTCTAAGTGGACACAGGCCACCACCCACCGCGGGTTCGAGCTTCGCGCGAGCCAAGGGCCCCGATCCGCCGTCACCACACACACACTGGGACATCGGTGCGGCGCACTCAACCTCCGCAGGGAGGAGAGCGATTCGCCGCAAAGAAATAGGCCTCCAAGTTCACCAAGGAGACGTTTATTCACGTCGTCCTTCAGCAGTACACACACACTCAATCGTCACCCCGTCCCGGGGGCGCGCGAGGAGCAAGGCTCCGCTGCGCGCACGAAGCGACTCGAGTAATGCGCGCCGCTAGCACGCCGCTGCAGGAGAATGTCCCCGCGGCAGTGCTGTGATCTCCCTCTCGTGTCGACCGTTGGGCCGGTTGCGAGAGAGAGTGGGCAATCAACGCAAGGTACGCCTGTCGGAGGTCGCTGGACCCCGCTGGACAGGCTCGAGCCGCTGCAGGTCAGAGGACACGTGCGGGCGAGCTCGAGTAAGCACTGGTCCGAACGGCAAAGGCCGGCACGGACAAAACAGTTGCGTACGCACCTTACGCTGTCTCGGAGGGATCTCTCTCTCTCTGGGCCCCGCTCGGACGGTCGCGCGGCGCGCGGCCGCCCAAAGCGGGTCCCGAATTCCCGCCAAAAGGCGCCAATGGCAAAGGCCCTTGGGGAGCCGGGGCGGAGCCGTGGATAAATGACAGTGATTAGTCACCCAGCCGCCTCTCCACCGCCTGAGGCGGGAGCAAGGGAAAAAGGAGAAACAACGCGGGAGGCCGGCACAGCCGCGCAAAGGCGACGGCGGAAAGCCAGGATTCCCACACGTTAAACCACATAAACCAACCAACCTGATTCAGTCATGCTAGTTTTCATGCTTGCTTTTCCAGCCAACCAAGTTATATCCCATGGATATTTATTTAATGTCCTACTCAAGAAATCAGATGTCTATATGATGTTCATATTATGTTCTTATAATATCCACACAGTCTTCACTTTGACAACAGTGGACATCTATATAACATTGTATCATGTTGACACATGATGATTCTGAGACATTTAGAGGATGTTCACCAGATATTCAGCCATTCTCTCTTCAGGTTGAGGGCAGGGGGGGGGGTTGATGGTTTATTTATTTTATGCTCTATGCAGCTTGCAACAAAATAAATATGATGCAAAAGACAGAGCAGAAACAAACAACTGCTGATTACACAGGAAATTTCTATCTTCTGTGCATGATCTGGGAATGACATTTAAATGATCGACAGATGCATTGAGAGAAAATCACTCATTGGTCAGTGTAATCAATCCGATTGCATAAGCATGTCACAGAGAAGTTCAATTTTCCTGCTATGCAAGTTACCTGAAATGTCATTCCCAGTTCATGTAAGATAAGCAGAATACTTGTGTAATGAATACACTAGTTTGCACTATGTGTGACTTAGTATCTTTCATCATACTCATTCTATTCCTTTTTTTTTTAAACATCGCAACAAAGACGGGACGTGAAAACTGAGGGGTAAAGACAAACAGGCGCTGACTAACAACTGGGTTTATTGATAAAAAAAAACACACAAATATATAGACAGAGTTAGGAAAGATTACTCGCCACTAAAGTCAACTCATGCCACATGGGACGCCAGATACCCAATCTCCCCTTCGGAAAGGACAACCGATGGGCAACTAATGCACGTTGCGCCCTTCTCACGTATAAGAAAAGCTTCAATAACTTCTCGCGTCATCTTATCACTATGGCGGAACACGATGTTGGTGTTCTTATAGTCGGGGGTACATTTGCATTTCTTGCAACGAAATGCACATTTAGCGAGAGGGTCTCCTTCTGATTTTCTTTTTTCGTAATCTTTTTCATGTTTACATTTGCACTTTCTGCAGTGGACCGCCACGTGTGACAGGGGGTCTTTTTTTTCTGGTGTTCTCATGTTCCATGAGCCGCTTGTTGATGCATCTTCCTGTTTGGCCAATATATGTGGCGCCACACGAGAAGGGAATTTGGCATACCCTACCTCGCAAGGTACAGTCAGGGACAAAAGTCTCCGGACCACGTGTTCCTCTAACGAAGCCGATAGCTCTGCTATTATTCGGTGGATGGAGACCACACTTGTGGAGGTAAAAGTTAAATTTTTGCTCTTTCATCTCCACAAGTGCGGTCTCCAGCCGCTGTCTGATAGTAGAGCTATAAGCTTCGTTTGAGGAACACGCGTCTGGAGACTTTTGTCCCCGACTGTACATAAGGGGAAACATGGCGCACCTGACAAGCCCTTTTGTTTCCCTCCTGCCTCTGCCTTACCTGCTTGCACATCCTGCCTAATTAGGCAGGATGTGCAAGCAGCTAGGTAAGGCAGAGGCAGGAGGGAAACAAAAGGGCTTGTCAGGTGCGCCATTAGGCAGGATGTGCAAGCAGGTAAGGCAGTGGCAGGAGGGAAACAAAAGGGCTTGTCAGGTGCGCCATGTTTCCCCTTATGTACCTTGCGAGGTAGGGGTAGTATACCAAATTCCCTTCTCGTGTGGCGCCACATATATTGGCCAAACAGGAAGATGCATCAACAAACGGCTCATGGAACATGAGAACACCAGAAAAAAAGACCCCCTGTCACACGTGGCGGTCCACTGCAGAAAGTGCAAATGTAAACATGAAAAAGATTACGAAAAAAGAAAATCAGAAGGAGACCCTCTCGCTAAATGTGCATTTCGTTGCAAGAAATGCAAATGTACCCCCGACTATAAGAACACCAACATCGTGTTCCGCCATAGTGATAAGATGACGCGAGAAGTTATTGAAGCTTTTCTTATACGTGAGAAGGGCGCAACGTGCATTAGCTGCCCATCGGTTGCCCTTTCCGAAGGGGAGATTGTGTATCTGGCGTCCCATGTGGCATGAGTTTACTATAGTGGCAAGTAATCTTTCCTAACTCTGTCTATATATTTTTGTGTTTTTTATCAATAAACCCAGTTGTTAGCGCCTGTTTGTCTTTACCCCTCAGTTTCCACGTCCCGTCTTTGTTGCGCTGTTTCAAAAATGAATACGTACCAACTTGCACAAATTTCTGCTTTACTCAATCATTCTATTCCCATCAACTGCACAGCACATAAAATCAACAGGTATAATCGAACAGCTGCAGTTCTCGTTTCTTGAGAATATTGCACCTCGTGGTAGTACATGGGCAAGGAATATTCGTGCACTGACTTTGAGTACGGAAGTATATCAAAGAATACAATCGCTTGTGTTGTGTCCTCGGCCACATTTTATTGCCCAGTAGCAATAACGATGAGCGCCTAATTTCGTTTCCTGTTGCTACAAGTAAGCCACCATGGACGATCGCCCTACTACGCTAATGTGCAGTGATCGAATTTCTCCGTTCGTCAGTGCAACTGATGAAAATTCGTGAAAATAGCTAGCGCAGGAAACAGGACAACAGAAAGAGGACACACCACGAGCGCTCGTGGTGTGTCCTCTTTCTGTCATCCCGTTCCCTGTGCTAGCTGTTTTTATAGATAACCAACAGGCCCAAATTCATGCCTTGATGAAAATTCATTAGCCATTCATGCACGCATTCAAAATGACAGATGCATCCACTAGACAGATCATGGAATGCACAGGTATGGCAAAAGGGTCCGTCTTTACGCTAATCGAATGATTGAGAAACAGAAAATTTGTGCTTGCTGCGTCCTGCGGCCCTTGACAAGGGAGATGATGCAAATCGGGAACGATGGGTGTGATGATCTTCTGCAAAGTTTCTCCGGCGATTGTCCACAGTGCTATCACAGAGTCATTCGTTCATGAAGTGCTATCGGATTTCTACCCGTTTAGACGTTTGTACGCTCATCTGCATGGCAAGCAGGTTTGAGATGACAGCGAGCAATGGCCTGCGTGAAAAAATGAATTAAAACCACCCTCAAGTGTTTTATGAACGTGCATTTGTGTCCTGAAAACAGATGGCTGCAGTGCAGGGATTCATATAGATCAAATGTTCTGTACGTAGCATTTCAAAAGAACAAAAGCTCCAGTGCTTCTACATACAAAATTTCATTTGCCTAGTGTGCACCATTTGCCGAGCTACGGTGGAGTGTGCATTACTTTTTGACCGACCTTCCTATGTAGGAAAAGCCTATTCTTATTTCTACTGTATGGTGTGCTGATCATATTATTCCCTTTATTCCCCTTAAATGTATGAATATACATATGATCGGTATGTATTTATTTCTGTGCTTCTGAACCATTTTTACGTGTATTGTATCGCTATCGTAGTGTGTGTATATACATATATATTCATTTAATATTCTTTTTTTGGTGACATTGAGAATAAAAACACCTGCAGAGGAGGGCGGTTAGCAAACGCGAGTTACTGAAGAGCATTACACTGCGCCGCACCCTCCAAGAGTCGCCCACTTGTAACGAACCTGACGGCCGCGGGGATTCCATTCGTTATACGGGGTGTTCGTAGTAAGTGGACTCTGTATAACAATCAAAAATATTAAGTTCGCCAAAAGTGGCGTTTATTACATTAAAAACTGTGTTATGCGCGTATCTAAAGCAGAGCCTACGGTGGATCTTTCCGGGCTCTCCAGGGCAGTCAGTCATGTTCTCACTGAGACCCTTGCTTCCAACCATCAACTTAAGGAACGGTATATATTTAACCGTGGTTTACGCCTCTACAGTTGCGCCTCCCCTGCCAGCGTTTGGAAGGCGAAGATGTGGTGAGCGCTACTATTTATGGAACGTCCATCTGCCTCAAGAGCTGACGCGTCCGCATCTGGCTGCCATGCTCTTCCCCAGGCATTGTGGGGCTCCTTCAGTAAATGCCAACAATTCTCAATATGTCTACGGCAGCTGGTGGCAGGTCGGCCACATTAATCAGGTTCCTAGCGGTAGGGAAGTGCTCGTACTTGGCATTCAGCAGCTTCGTCAGAGCACGCGGCTCTGCGATTTTATGGTCTGCGGGAACGCATACTCATCCGAGCAAAATCTGCCCAGCTATTCACGACGCGTTGCCACGAATATGCATGCATCTGATCGCGTGTGTTTTTGAGAACTTCATCTATTGTTCCTAGGCCCATGCAGCTACGAAAGTAGCGCAGCGCTCGTTGCACAGAATATGTGTCAGTGGCACTGTCCACTGTCTGATGCTGCCTGCACGTGGTAGCAGCACTAACATGTAGCCGACTGATCAACCTACGTACGCCACATGACCAACATTGTCGGCAAGTCATGTTCAGACTTCTCATATGTCTGCTGTTGACCCACGACTATGGGCAGTGGCTTCGCTTTCGGCGATGTCCCTGTTTCGCGCCCACCGTGCTTCCCTAGTAGCACAAAATGACGACAGAACGTTCTGGCAATGTCACCAGTGTTTTGTAATGTTGCACAACATTGCAGCAACGTGCCCATAAGTTGATCAGGATGACACTATTTGCTAACAACAGCCACGTGCTCAGAAATCGGTTAGGATAACATACCATCTGCCATCGTTGGAAGAACATCGAGAAGCAACGTTGAGGCAATATAGCCTGGTGAATTATGTTTGAATCATAACAATAAAGCAACATTACAAATATATTTCACGCACACGGTTCGAGAACTTTTCCAACTGTTGTTACAGTAAGCATTTTTTTCAACTAGCAATACTTTGCAACTAAACCTCTTCTATTGCGCCTGCATTGATTGTATGTACAACCTTACTAATTTGCTGCAAAGCTTTGTTTATTACCTATATTTGCCACTATCACCCTTGGGACACCCTTCAGTGACGGCTATATAAGCTTGACTTTCATGCTATCTGTTTGCAGGTGAGTGCATAAGTTGCATGTTGTACTGTATTGCAGAGCTCAAGTGTTGCTCGTTCGCTCTCGTTGGTCCTTGCAAAGCGTTGTGATACTTTGTGAAGCACACCAAGTGGCAGGCCTGTATGGTTGTGCAGGGTTGCTGAACTTTTCAAGAATGTGACATTTATGTTACGAAAAATTGTGGGAATGTTGCAGCAGTGTTTTACATATGTCAAATGTGGACGCAACATCGCAGGTAATATTGCAGCAATGTTTTTGTACATACGTTGTCTTGACATTGCCAAAGGAGGACACTAGCCACGTTAATGCAACCTAAAAAGGCAATATTGGTGCGACGTTCCAGCAGCAATTTGTGCTAGATCTGATGCTTTGCCCGGTTGGCGAACACGCAGGCAATGATTGCCTTTGCAGGCCATTGGCGCGCACTTGTCTGGTGGGTAGTTACTGCTTTAATGACACCGTTTGGGTCCACATATGTTCTTTCCAATGTGGTGTCGCGAGGGCTGAGAGATGCTCTTCGATTTCCGTGCTTGCTGGAAGCCCGACCACTTCAACTTCGGGAGGAGTTTACGGCGCTTTCTCTTTCGCTGTGCGGCCAAAGTTGTACGTTGTATCAAGTGCCATTGCCTCATAATGTATATTTCGACGGTAGCACCGCACTCGTTCGTAATAAGCGAGCGTTCGTTATATCTGCGGCCGTTATATGTGGCTCGACTATAGCGTACTTGGGATTCAAAAAGGGGGAGGTGCTCGAACTAGGGGATATTGCAAATGTGGCAAACGCCGCGGGCAAAACGCAACGGGGCATTTGGAGCAGAGAATTCGGCTCTGTGCATTTGGCGCGGGACATCTTGAACGCGGCAGCTGTCGCGACAAATTCGGCTCTGTGCATTTGGCGTGGAACATACCTCGAACGCGTTGTGAAACTGGGGCTTTTGAAAACGGGGCAAACGCAATATGGCACTCGGCGCAGGGCATTTGACGGGGGGCATTTGACACGGGGCTTCCGACATCGGGTCCTTTCGTGCATCGCGCTAGCGGGCACGCCTGATTTCTTTGAAGCTTGCCCTCACTCGCATTTCTCCTGTAAAAAAATAATTAAAAAATGTCGAGGGTTCACTGGAACTTTTTCTAAGCTCAGCTTGTTCTTTAGCACCAGTAAGCCGAAGCAAAACAAGCGCAAGGTATAGATTTTATTAACCGCTAGTTTACGCTGTGCCCAGGTGAAAAGGTTTAAAGGGGTAGAGACACCACATTTTTGTGTTGTACCTCTGGGTTGTAAATAATGCGTAGCGATTCAGTGAGCATGGAACACGATCTTAGAAGCATGAACTCGCATTATATAATTAATAATCGTATTATTTGTACCCAGCAGTTTCGGTTTCGGTTCGTAGTTGCCAGGTTTTGCCAGGCTTTTACATAACGTGAAAAACCAGACAATGCGTTGTCACGTGGGTCCGGAAAGCTGTGACGTCGTCGTAGGCATGTCGTCTGCTCATGCGTCTGCTTGACACGCACGTGGTGCGCGTAAACACGGAGAGCCGGGCGGAGGGCAAGTCGCAATGCCGAACAGCTCCGAGTCGGAAAGAAGAGTTTTATTTCGGCGAAGACACCGATTATGAGGAATCGCGGGATGACGCAGACGAGGAACTACACTAGGCCGACGGGACCCGATGCCGACGCGACAGCGACGCCGACGGTCGCGTCGGCCAACCTGGTCGTTCCCCGACTAGCCAGTCACACTGCACCGACGACGACGACGATGCGCCAACGACCAAGCGTCGTCCTAGTGCGACAACGCCGCCAACCAAAGATGCCGACGAGACCCGTCGGCCGACGTGCCTTGGACAGATCGGTGGCCGAGCGAGAACATTCGCCGACCAAAAGCAAGTAGCGAGCTCAGAGCGCGAAGTGCAATCATTATTTAGGCAAATAATGCACGCGCAGCAACATTCATCAAGCCATATGGCCACTTGGCCGACGCGCCGCACCGATCGTCGCTTGCGAACTGCCGCCCCACTGCAAGCAGGGACACGGAGCGATGAGCATCGCTGCGCCGCTCTACCCAAGCTCCGCCCACAACCGGTGTCGCACTTCGCCGCCGTGCAGCAGTGCCTGAGCGCTGCTTGGGATGGTGTACAAATCTCATAAGAAAAGACAAGATGGCCTTGTTATCAGAAAGACTGCTCGAGCAGCGACAAAGCATGCCTGCTTATGTTTCGAGCTTTCGGCAACGGCATCGCTCGCGGGCGCTCCGGGCGACGAGCTCTGCTGCTGCCTAGCTGGTTGCCGTGCTTCGGAAGTCGCCTGCGCTATAATAAAAGGCCTACTCTACACATCGCTTTACTGCCAACAGCATCATCTCACAATAAAATAATAGTGTGGTAAATCTCCGCGACGCCTTCAGCAGCGAAGCGAGCGGGCGCCAGGCGAGCCGGACCCCAACGTCGGGCCAGCGGCAGCTGCGAGGCGGTTGTGGCAAGAAGTTTGCTCATATCACAGTCATTACCTTTGCCAGCAGCTCAGTATTGGTCAGCGATCCTCAAAAATGACATATTTTTCAGATTTCTTATCCCAGGGTTTATTATTTACGTCAAGAACACACTTTAGCTCGTTTTTATGACGCCGGCAGACGGGATCCAGGCTGGCCGGCCGGCCGGCATGATCGGCGTACTTCACGTTCGCACAAGAAAATACATAACATCCATGATACCAGAGAATGCTTCCCAGATTAGGGCACCGGCAATATGCCTGTGCAAAAGTGGATCTTTCGGCAACGACATCGCCTGCGGCAACGCCGGGCGTAAAGCACCATCGCACTCGCGAGCGTGCAGAAAAAAAAAGACTCGTGAGCACTCGTAACCAAGGTCGCTAGGCCGCGAAACCGCAAAACTTGGTCCCGTACGTCAGAAAACTGTGCAATGACGTAGGAAATACTTGCTTGTGTTTTCTTCTCTGTCCCTACGTCACATTGATGCACTAGCGATGGCTCAGACTTCAAGAGTGAGCATTTTCACAAACGTTAACATTAAATTAAAATATGTTCTAGACTTCCCTTACATTTAATACTTCGCTCTTATGGTCCTCACATACAAAGGAAACTTATGGCAGTCTTTTGTACAACCTTGGAATTTGATGTAGGACTATATAAAATTTTTTTTGTTAGTAAAATCTGATAGTTTAGCATTTCGTGGCTTTGTTGTTGCTTGTACGGCAGCGAAATATGCATTTATTGCTAAAATACATCTATTCGAAGTTGAAAAACTTTCCCGCTGATGTGATTTGAACGTGGACTCCATGATTACTGCCGGCGAGCGGTGCAGTCTCGCAGCAGCTGAAATGAAAACTACCTCATCAGCCGTCGCTTCGCTTACGTTTGCACCAACATACATTGGATCCCGTTCCTGATCCCGACAACAGAATCCTCGCAAAAAAGTGCGGCCCGCAATTCAGCGACCTCAACCCCACACAGCGTGCGATGCTTTTGAGGGCTCAGGCGACGTGTCTGGCAGGATAGTCCGAGCGCCAAGGAATCGGCACCGTCGACAGTAAGCCAGGCTACATGAGGCAGCTGGCTGTCACCGCCGAGCCACCGTCACGACGAATGAGGGGAGACTGGTACCTTGGTACGTTCGGACATATAAATTCTGTAATAATAGTCCTCGTAGCGCTGGCTATGGAACCCAACGTCTTGGTACGTTGACGAAGTGAACACGCCGAGCGGTGCGTTTAATGCTAACATGGGGGCTCGTGCACCATTAGCTAGCCACAGGTGTTTTCCTTGTCGCAGATGCGTACCGCGGCATGAACTTCGTCCGAAGAGCACTTATAGGAGCACTTGGAGTTCCTCTGCTGCTCTGTACTTGTAAATCGAGGCGTGTCGACAACGAAACCACGCGAGCACGCGAAGCGCACAGCCGCGAAACACCAAAACATGCAGAATTTAAACTCGCTGGCCGCCTGTTGCCCGCCAAGTGTAGGTTTCCTTTGGCTTCCAACATGTCTTGTTTCCTTCTTCCTAAAGTGATAAAAGTGAAGTAGCGGTTTCAGAACAAAAGTTATATACTTCAATAACTAAAACGCGCAACCTTCGTGCACGTCTGTCAGCCTGAAAGAATCTGTGCTAGCTTTCGGTTATTTCGTCATCGCGTTGTACTTCAGCCTGTGGCGGCGATACCTGCCTTTTAGTTCTTGCTCTTTTCTACCTTACAAGAGCTTTATATTCAGTAAGAGTGGTATTTTTGTGGTTAGGAAATGATATTCTGTGGATACAACGCAACATCACTTTCTCCTCAGTGTCCCTTTAAAGCATAGTGCAGAGCCATAGTTTCCACAAATATATGCACGAAATACTGCAGATTTCTTTGTCAGATAAAAGTACACGGTCTACTTATATTAAATCCGGTATCTGCTGCTCCACAACCGTTCCGCCTAGATTATAAACCACGCCGTAAATGACATCCTTGTAGCCGTCTTTACATTGTTATCATGCAAATCATCAGTGTCAATGGGGATAACGGATAACCCCATCTTAATACTTTGTGAACTTCGACGATACCTTCGTTGCTTACTGCTTCCCATGCTATTTGAACTTTATTATCCCGGCACCTCTATTTTAGTAGCTCTATTATCTTGTTGCATATCGACGACGGTCATCGCTGCAGATCAGATATTCAGCTCTTTAACGTTCAAATAATGAAAGATAATCTCGCAGCTATCATTACAGAGTGCGCAGTAGAAGTAGGCGGTAGGATGGTTCGTCTCGTCAGGATACCGGCAAGCTATCTCAGGAGATGAAAGAGCTGATTAAGAAACGCCAAAGAAGCATCAAAGTTAATAAATAAGCGCAAGGTAGACGACATGTATGTAATAGTATGTAAGTAAAGTAATGAAGTAAGTAAGTAAAGTAAGTAAGTAGTTAAAGTAAAAGTGCTTTATTTTTCCGTTAGCAATATGCAGTTGAGAATGGTCAGGTTTAAGGAAAAAGCCGCAGAAGCAGCTTGACGACAAGTCCTGAACATTGTGTGAAAAAGGGCAGCGATGGCGCAGAGCAGTGATTCAATTAAATCTTTATACAGATTTTTTCTAGTGACATTGGAGAGGTACTGCATTGAAAATCGCACTTGTAACATTCTGTATACGCAAGCACAACTTCACGCAGATAACCTCTCACTGTTCCACGCATGTTTTCAACAGAGCATACTACAACTCCTGGTAGCAATCGACATAAACGAACTTTCATAACTGTGCGAAGAAAAATATCGTTCTGGTCGCGAAGAAACATAAAGCGGGACACGATTTGTCGTACAAATAAATGAACAAGACCGAGACCTCCTCTCTTCACGGGCAAGAATAAGTTTGTTCGACTGGTTCTTTCCCATGTCGACGCCCAAATAAATACAGCAAAAACCCGATGAATCCTTTGAATATTGATCCGCGAGGCGCTCAACACATTCATGACATACCATATCTTGGAGATGAGGAACAGGTTACACACAGTGGCGCGCGAGAACATTGATAGTGGTCGTCCCTGCCACCCACTGGCCTTTTCCTTTGCCATTGACACCTGTTCATTCCAGTATGGTTCGGGGTTGCTATAAGTTCAGCGGTACTCCAAGATACGTCGTCGGAGTTGTGGCCCACCGAAGTCGGGAGTAATAGGCTGGCGTTTCCTCCCAGTCACCATGCCAGAATCCATAACTCTTCTCCCAATTTATTTGCGCCCCGGTGCATTTGCAAAACTTCTCAACAACAGCCGTGGCTTCACAGATACTCTGTTTACTTGAGCAGAACACGGCGATGTCGTCAGCATAAGCTAAGATTTTAACATGCGCTGACAGTAACCTGAAGCCAGTTATACACTCAGAGTTTAGTATAGCCAGACAAAGGGGCTCAAGATAAATTGCAAACAAGAGGGGTGACAAAGGACATCCCTGCCTCACTGAAGATCGTACGTGTAGGCTTTCAGTCAGCTCCCCATTAACAATGACGCGCGTTGTGCAGTTCGCGTACGCCATTCGTACGCCCTCCGTTATTACACAGCCCACATTAGCTTGATCTAGCAAGCTGAACAAAACCTCATGAGATACACGGTCAAAGGCCTTTGCGAGATCTAGCTGCATCATTGCCACCCTGTCGCCTAGTGCATCGCTGCATTCAAGCACACTTCGCGCTATGTGTATATTAGTGGCGATGCTCCGACCCTTGATACCGCAAGTTTGATGACTCCCCACTAGCATGGTTATGACGCCCTGAATTCGCTTTGCCAGAATCTTCATGAATATCTTATAATCTACGTTGGTGAGGCTTATCGGGCGATAAGACCCCACCAACAGACGTTTTTCTGGCTCAGCAAACTTCGGTATGAGTACAGTGTGCGATGTTGTGAATGACAATGACGTACGATTTTTCTCGTACGCTTCGACAATAACTTTCAGCAGAATTTGGGCGATTTCTGACTTGAAATATTTGTAAAAGGCGGCTCCTAAACCATCAGGACTGGGTGTTTTACCCTTTTACCCTTTTATTGGTCCTCTCAAAAAAAGAGGTAAAAAAACATAAAAGAAAGAGAGAGGATGCCTGGACCAGCAATGCTTTGCCAGGCTTAACGCCAATTCAAAATAAATGAAAAATAACTGAATGTTGCAATGGCAGTTGATCTATTGCTTCCTGTAGCTCTTTTACGGTTATTGGCTGTTCAAGACGAATTCTGACTTCATCGTCGAGCCTTGGCATAAACGGTAGAAAATCGTTATGGAAACTGCCCTCCGCCCTTCGCGTGTGACCCAGCAAGTCACTGAAATGGTCTCTGATTACGCCCATGATAATGACGCTATCGGCCGATACATCGTCACCGTTTTGTATCTGGCGTATTTCTTTTTGACAAGCGTACCTTTCTTCATCGCCTAATGCTCGTTTTGTTGGCGATTCCCCTGCCCACAGTTTCTCGGCGCGTGCGCGCACCATCGCTGCTCTGATGTGTCTATTTTTTCCATTTACCGATTGTCAAACCGCGGAGGTTGTCAAACCGCAGAGGCCCAGGAGCAGATGTGCTCAAAAGGGTTAAAAGAATGCCAGTTTACCCATCTTTGAAAACATTCTTCTTCAAACTTCACACCGGAACACTGTCGGTCAAAACATGGATGCATGATAAAGGAGTCTTTGTCCCTTGGTCAACAGATAGTTTTCTATGTAAAAAAACCTGAAACAATAGATCACGTGTTTTTAGATTGTTGGGATGCGTTTTTCTTCTGGGATGTGCTTCAAAGAACCTTAAAGAAAGATTTACCGCTACACCCGCCTGGCATCAGGTTCTTACTGGTAGGAAAACAGGACATCCCTTATGACACTATTATGCTCCTTGGCCTCCGCAGTTTATGGAAAACAAGGACACAATTCAACAATGCAGAAGTAGTTGTGAGATCTCCACGCGAGCATTTCATTGAAGGTGTCATACGTCTGAGGGAAGTGTATCAGGCACTGCCTGATCAGCCAACTTGGTTAAATGTGTTGGATGACTTGGTTGAACTGAAAAAATTTTAACCTGCCGTGTCAGTGCAAGTGTTGCTGACATGTTTTACTTCTTTGTACCCGTTGTGAAAATGCAAAAAAAAAAGCGGCGATGGCGCAGAGGTAGAGCATCCGCCTTGCGTGCAAGAGGATCGGTGTTTGAATCCCGGGGCCACGCAATTCTTCACCGTTTTTTTTTTAAAGAAAAGAAATTTCGCGTGTCGGTGGAATTGCACAACCAGGCCTGGGGTTGTAGGTCGCAGGGGTTGTAGTCGCTGTTGCGCTCTTTCGATTTCCCTCGTGTTTTTTTCTCCTGTGTGTATCTTTTGTGCGCAATTCGTACCTACAACAGTATGTACCAAGGCACCAACTCGCCGAACAAGACGTTGGGGTGCGGCCTGGGGTGCGGCCTGATCTCGGTGACCAGAACCGACAACGCACTCCCTCACCAGAACAGGATCTGACCACCCTGGTGTAGTACTTGGCCGCAACCTTCTATGAACAAACCAATTAACCCTCGGCCCTCGGTCCTCAGCGGCTGTGGAGCAACTGACCAAGGCGGCGGTCAGACCTGTGACTCAGCGGAGGGTGCTAAGAATCACTGGCTCCGTACAGGTCGCCTTTGGAAACTGAACCTGGCAACGTTTAACGCTAGAACCTTATTTACCCCCGAATGTAGAAATGTAACTTGGCTCGGGCTTAAGCTTGGCATGGGGAAGTACGCCCGAAGTACAAAGCTGACTTCAAAACGCCGAAGTCGGCGTTCGCATTTCATAGATGCTCAGGCTGACTTGCTTCGTCAAGTTATTCAGTGAGGCTAGTTTAGCAGTGCTGTTGGAGGAATTAGCGGGTATTAAATGGGATGTCATAGAGCTTAGTGAGGTTAAGAGGACAGATGAGGCGTATACAGTACTAAAGGGCGGGCACGTCCTCTGCTATCATGGATTAGCAGACAGCTGACAAATAGGTGTGGGATTCCTCATCAATCAGGATATAGCTGGCAACATCGAGGAGTTTTATAGTATTAACGAGAGGGTGGCAGCTATCGTAATTAGGCTTAATGAGCGTTACAAGCTGAAGGTGGTGCAGGCCTAAAGCTTCTATGAAGACGTGGAATCGGCAATGACCGAAGTAAAATCACAGTACACTGTACTGGTGGGCGACTTCAATGCGAAGGTAGGCAAGAAGCAGGCTGGAGACCAGGTGGTAGGTGACGGTGGCATAGGTTCTAGGAATAGCAGGGGAGAGTTGTTAGTAGAGTTCGCAGATAGAAATAATTTACGGATCATGAATACCTTCTTCCGCAAACGAGCAAACAGGAAATGGACATGGAAGAGGGTGAGACTAAAAATGAAATAGACTTCATACTGTGCGCTCACCCTGGCATCATGGAGGATGTGGAAGTCCTTGGAAAGGTCCGTTGTAGAGACCACAGAATGGTAAGGTCTCGTATTAGCTTAGATTTGAAGAGGGAACGGAGGAAACTAGTGAAGCGGAAGGTTATAAACGAGTTAGCTTTAAGAGAGAAAGTAGAGTAACTCAGGATTCCGCTGCAGAACAGATATTTTAACTGAAAAAGACAACCGTAATGTCGAAACAATGAACCATAATCCCACAGCTATCGTTACGGAGTGCGCCGTAGAAGCCTTGAACAGTCCATCCAGCTGATGTTTCCACCGCCCTCAGTCGTTTCCCCAGTTTGACGGATCTGCCTGTCGTTAATTCCCATATGTGATCAGACCCGATGAGCAACTCAACATTTTTCGAACCGTCGTCAATTGAGACGTCCGGTGCTTCGTACCCAAGGGAGCTTAATTTCTGCAGTACATTTCCCAGTGGCGAGGGAATCGATTGGTCACAAATCACTTCTCTTTCCAGCACTTCGAGTTCGCGTTCGCATCCGCGCTTTGTCGTTAGCGTTACTCTGACTCTTCGGAACTCGCGTTCCTCTTGATGGCTTCCGAACACACCGATGGTCAACCTTTCATGCCCGAGAAGCGTGCATCCTAGTTTCCGCGAGGTGTCAGCGGTGATGTAAGAGCGCTGACTGCCGCCGTCGAACAAAACTCGCACCTGAGCGCTAAAAGCTTCTCCACTACACAACGAAGTCGCGGTCTGAGCAAAACAGTTCTTTTGTGAATGGAGCTGTCTCCCGTGGCTGTCGCTTCAAGGCTTATTTGTGCACTTGTCACTGTTCGGTCCGCTTCGGGTGGCCTATTACTACAGTACGTCGGGTCGCACATCGTGCTGGCATGTTTCTTGCGGCATTTGTTGCACTGCACGTTTACGCGGCATGCTCGTGACTGGTGCCCAGTTCTCGTGCACCTGAAGCAACGACCGGACGAACGCAGAAGTCGTTTCTTTTCTTCCACGGTTTTTGAGGCGTCACAGTTCTGCGTTTGGTGCTCGTTGGAGTCACAGAAGAAACAGGTCCGCGGGGTTACACTCTGATGCAGCATCGCTGCGGATCGGACATGCTTGTCATGCGTTTTTCCATGCGGCTTGTGACTCTCTTTCGTGCTTTCTCTGGGTTTTTGTTCCAGGTCGATGCCTTGCAATGCAGCCAAGTTCTCTCGACTTTCCATCTCTACTCTCAAAAAGGAGATTAGCTTAGAAAATGAGGAGACGGTACCTTTTCCGCTGTCATCGGTAGTGCGTGGCGAAGTTTCCGAGACGGAGCCTGGTTGCTCGCTGGCGAGGCTGTCGGTGTCGACAACGCACCTTCGGCTGAAGTCCAGTAAGATGTCCCGGGGCATCACTCGCTGTACAATCGGAAGCAGCACTGAACTGTTGCAGTCCAACTTCCGTCCGAGCGTTTCGAGGCCTCTGATGTGCGCCGCCAGGGTATCGTAGAGACGGCGAAGGCCACGGACATCTTCCGAAGAACGCACTGGCTTCAAATTAATTAGCTTCTTGAGGTGTTCTTGAACAAGAAGTTCCTCGTTGCCGAACCGTTTCTTCAGTAGTTGGATGGTGTCGTTATAACATCTTGACGTCGATGGAAGGCCCGCCAGTGCAGCTGCCGCATCGCCTGTAACTGATGCTCGCAGGTAGTGAAACCTGTCTGTGTCAGTCAAGTCTTCGTTTTTGTCCACCAGCTCTTGGAACACTTCCCAAAATGTTTGCCGGTCCGAGCGCCGCCCGGTGAATTTGATTAATTCAATTTTAGGCAGCTTGACTCTCGTCTTCACTGACGTGGTCGTTAGGGTGGCTAGCGCGGCCGTTTGGATGGTAATGCCACTGCCCGCCGAATCCACGGCAGTCTGCGTTGTTGATGAACCACTCTCCATTCGAAGTTGCAATCCAGCAAGGCAGGATATAACATGGTCTTGATACTCGTACACTTGGTGGTATTCGTTTTCAGCATCTTCTTCTGGTACCAATGGTTCAACTTCTTCGTTGACACGCTCTAGCTGTTGCTGCAGCTTGCTGAGTCGAGCGTGCAACGATACAGCTTCTGTATTTGAGAGGGACGCTTGGCTCTCCTCCGTTTTGTTGATGAGCTTCGTAATTTGAGAGCGCAATGCTCCTCGTTTCTTTAAAAGGCGCTCCATTCTCTTGTAAGGCTCGTTTATCCAATTAGTTTACCGGATTGATGACATCAGTAGTCGTCGTTGCCGAGACGTACCTGAAGTGGATGCGTTGAGCGTGAGCGTTGGAGCGATGTAGCGATGATCTCACAAAATCCACAGCAGAAGTCCCGGGTTTCGGCACCAAACTTTGTTTGTTTTGTACGTTAGAGGGTACTTGCTCTACGTACGCGTTCGCTAGTTTCGTTCACAATAAAGGAACTCCGGTAAAACTTAACAACTGGTTTAATTGGCCGAATGGGAAAACAAGAAAACTTTACAGAGAGATTGGAAGCACAGCCTTTGCGTTCAGCGTCTCACAAAGCACTGACTTTCGAATGCCGGGCCGAGTTTTCCTTTCTCCCTCTTCTGCCGCCGCTCCCGCCTCTCCGACCTTGGACAGTCAAAGAGTTCCCGGAAAACGGCGACGGGCAACCGCGCTGTCCGACCTCAAAGCCTGCCGCCCGGTTCAGGGACGGTCGCGAGGGGACGGCCACGGGATCCCCTTTCGGGCGCCTGCCGCCTGGTCGGCTCACGCACACACAGGCGCGCACACACATGTACAAGGGTCCTTGACCGAGGAAATCGCGTGTCGAATGGCGCCGCATCTCGTCCCCCTTTTCGTCTCCGACAACAAGACTTCCCCGGGCCTTGTGCTCGGCCCTTATGGGGTGAAATTTTTGTGAAAATGGTCTTTGGACAAACCCATTTCGACGGATAATCAATCCTCAAATGACCGAAATCCACCTTTTGTAGTAAAGCCTATTGTGGCCATTTTTTTTTCGTATACACGAGGTGGTTTGGTTTGGTATGGTTATTGGGGTTTAACCTCCCAAAGCAACTCAGGCTATGAGGGACGCCGTAGTGAAGGGCTACCTGGGGTTCTTTAAAGGGTCCCTGAAACGGTGTCCATGTAGGCAAAGAGAAGTCGAAGTATTGATAGACATTGAACGATCCATCATCCTACCGCAAAAATTTTTTATCTACCTTGTGCGGAACCAGAGATAATGGATATTAAAAATGACCACCAGCCTTTTCCCTCTCAACTCGTACACCGGAGCGAGCCATAAAAAAATAAAGATTACAGGCCGGGACCATGCTCCGCCCACAAATACGTCATCGACGAGATCGGTTTGTTTACTTCCGGTTGACGCGCTCTTTCGCTCGATCGCTCGCTCGCTTTCCCGCTGTCTGCTATGTTCACCTGTGTCTCGCAACCGTCGCTGCGGCTTCTCTCGTACTCTAGACCCCGAGCAGAAGGAACGACTTTTGCGGATGAGTGCCGAAATGGGATTTCAGCCTTAAGGCGGGGACACATGTGCGAAAAGTGTGTCCGATTCGCTGCGGCGCGCCGTTGTGAACGACGTCGTAACAACCGATCGCAGCTCGTCGCCTGCGTCCAACCTGCTGGATGTCTACGACAAGCCGCGCGCGGAAAACGCAACGACGGGAAGCGGGAGCCAACACGAGTGCGGAGAGCGGCAGCGTCATGATGCCGTACAGCGCGCTGCTCAGGGCGCTCGGGGCCGAGCCACGCCGGACCGGCCTGCCAGCCTTGATGCCGGCCACCGGCGACTGAAAAACGCGCTAGTATTGTTTGTTCTCGTCCATAGCAAGCCCTTGGATAGATGCATGCCAAAAACGCATAATTTATGACGATCGTTGGCCAATACCGAGTTGCTGGTAAAAGTGATGACTGCGATACAAGTAAATTTCATCCAACAGCCGATTTGGTGCTGCTGCTACTTGGTGCAGTTCGCCTACCGTCTGCTAGCTCCGTTGCTGAAGGCATCGTGGAAATCGAACATATCTTTTATTATGGGACGAGTTCGCAGTAAAGCGATGTGAATAGTAGGCCTTTTATTATAGCGCAGGCAACTTCCGAAGCGCCGTCAGCTGCGGTTTCAATGCGAAACCAGATAGGCCTAGCGACGACTAGGGCAGCCTGGGACCAGCGCGCAGTTCGTCGCGCGGCGTTGCCGCAGGCGGTGTCGTTGCCGAAAGATTCACTTTTGCACAGACATATTTTCGTTGCTCGAATCTAGGAAGCATCCTCGCTGGTATCATGGCTGTTTTGCATTTTCTTGTGCGAACGTGATGTACGCCGAGCATGCCGGCCGGCCGGCCAGCCTGGATCCCGTCTGCCGGCGACATAAAAACGAGCTAAAGTGTGTTCTTGACGTAAATAATAAACCCTGGGATAAGAAATGTGAAAAACGTGTCATTTTTGAGGATCGCTGACCGATACTGAGCTGCTGGTAAAGGTAACGACTGTGATACGAGCAAATTTCTTGCCACAACCGTCTCGCAGCTGCCGCTGGCCCGACGTGGGGTCCGGCTCGCCTGGCGCCCGCTCGCTTCGCTGCAGAAGGAGTCGCAGAAAGTGACCATACTATTATTTTATTGTGAGATGATGCTGTTGACTGCAAAGCGATGTGTAGAGTAAGCCTTGTATTATAGCTCAGGCGACTTCCGAAGCGCCGGCCGCTGCAGCTTCGATGCCAAAGAGGCAATAGGCCTAGCGACGACCACGGCAGCCAGGCAGCAGCAGAGCTCGTCGCCCTGAGCGCCCGCGAGCGGTGCCGTTGCCGAAAGCTCGCAACATAAGCAGGCGTGCTTTGTCGCTGCTCGAGAAGTATTTCTGATAACAAGGCGATCTTGCCTTGTGATATTTGTACACCATCCCAAGCAGCGCTCAGGCATTGCTGCACGGCGGCGAAGTGCGACACCGGTTGTGAGCGGAGCTTGGGTAGGGCGGCGCAGCGATGCTCACCGCTCCGTGTCTCCCTGCTTGTAGTGGGGCGGCAGTTCGCAAGCGACGATCGGTGCAGCGCGTCGGCCAAGCTTTTAAGGACACGCCGTTCAGAAATCGAGCGCTGAATCCTGACGACGACGACGACGGCTCGCTCACTTCCATCTTTCGGCAGACAGTGCCGAAGGGCAACATCTTGCCGAACCCTGGCTTTGCAACCAACGACACAGCACGGCCGGTCCATTTTGATTGCGCATGCGACGGAGGTCGCGACAGAAATCAGTAGTGCGGTGACTCCAAATCGCACCTCGATTCTCGATTCGGTTCGACGGCGGCGCCGGCGGAGTGACACAAGCGGCACGAGCAGACGAAAACATTGTAAACCGGAAGTGCAGTACTAATTTCTGACACCGAACACACAGTAACTGCGTAAACATGCATCCCAACAAACACAAAACCTCCTCAGAAACTCCAAAAAAGGATGGAATGTCCCAGTCCCAGTACAACGTTTATCAAACGTTTCCAGACCACAGAGGCACGACATAGAAACACAAGCAAAAAGGCAGTGCTCCCACTAAAGGTCTAGAAACGTTTTTTTCTGGAGTGTTAAGCAGCAACAAAAGCGAGTTAATGCATTTTCGTCCCAGAAATGTAACTGGGCATAACGTTTTGGGACCAATGATTTTCAACAAGAAATAAAAATCGACTGCTCGCGCTCTCTTTTCTCTCTCCTTCGCGCCACAAGCTGCGGGGAGAGAAGGTTTTGCTCTTGCACTCGTCGTTTTGAGAGATGAAACGGCAGTTTCATTCGAACAGCCGAAGGAAGCGGTTAACCCCGCATCTCTCTCGGTGCATGCGTTTCTCGCACGTGGGCCGTCGGCTTCATGCTGCAGGCAGGCGGCGGCGGTCTGCATTTTCATCGCGCCGCCGGCAGCGGCGGTCAACATCTTTCCCGTCTTGTAGCGTTTTCCCAGCTTGCGCCCAACTTCAAAATTGTGTGGTGGTCCCTCCGGGCGTCTCCGACTATCGGCACTCCTCGCTGCGCCGCTGTCTAGCAGAAGTGCGGTAATGGCCTCCCGTCGCTCGCCCGGCTTCCTCGCTGGACGGACGCCATTTTGCGCACGCTTATTCGCGCTGCCCCAGACGTTCGAGCACAAGCCCCAGCGCGCGGCAGTTCTTGCTCTCGTCACTGCGCCAACTGGGCTGTCGTGGACTTCGTAGCTACGGATTCACGGAAGTTTTCCCGCGCACCTCGGCGTGCCCACACCATTCCTTTTGGAACTGATGCCGCGGCTGCGCATCGCAAGTCCTTTGCGCAGCTCCACGGCCCTACTGATGCCGCTGTTCGAGGCGGCGTTCGTGGAAATAGGTGACTCCTCGCACGCACCCTGCATTCCTCAGCGCCTCCGACGACTGCAGGACGTTGGTGGTAGCAGCGTGGCCGTCTACTACGGTCTGAGGCGGGAAGGACCTTCCGAGACCCGCCACTCTCTTTCTGCGAGTGCCCATGCATGGATTAGCCTGCTCTACCAACTTCGCCACCGCGCAGCCATCCTGCCGCAGCGGTATAGTTTGTGCAGTGTTCGCGTGGTTATATTGACTCTCTCCCACTGGATTAATCGTGCCTTGATCTCGACTCCCACGCTGGACTGTGCCGCATGCGCGGTCTGCCGCACCATGGATCCGATGCAGCGCGCCACCGCACGTACCTGAGTACGTTCACCTTCCCGCCTGGCTCCAAGCAGTCTTATCTCCACACTTAGTCACAAGAAAATAAAACTCCCAGGATCGTTACGAGGGTGTAACGCGTAGTTTGAGCGCTCGCTGTGCTGTGAGAAGGCGCAGGACAGAAGCCTGCGTTTAATTTATGGTTTCAGCTGTTGCAGCCTTGTATTTCATCCCTGGGTTACCGTAGGCAACGTCGTCAAGGTATGTTGGTTTATTTTAATTATTTATTTAATTTATTTATTTAAGCATACTGCAGGCTCTTCTCGCATTTTTTTTATTTTCGCCTAGTAGAACTAATATTTTTTTTCTGTTTTGATAACACGTCGCTGAAGCTTGCTCCGAGTCTCTAAGCGTGAGGGGGGTTTCAACTTGAAGAAAATCCGTGACCTGAAACTGCGTGTCTGCAGCGTACGCCCATCTCGTCTTTTCTTTTGTCACCCAAGTTGCTCTTTACATACGTTTGCTTTTGCATGTGCATATCTGCTTTTGAAGCCCTTAGAATGCTCGTTTAAGGTGCGTCAACTTTCAGCCTGTATTCTGTTTTACTTGCTTCATATTGCAGATTTCTCAGGGCTGGAGAAAAAAGTGGCCATCATATGCATGGCGCCGTAGTGTTATGTACACTGTGTATTAAATGGTGCATACGTTTGCGTCTGCTGTTTGTATTCATTCAGATTTGCGCCGTTGAACGTAAGTTTTTCGGTACGGACTTTCAATTCGGTCTGTATTGTTTTTCTTTGACTGAAACATGAATGCATTTTGATTGTGGTGGTGTATGGTGCGGTCGCCGGCATGGACGACAGGATGCAATTCGTGCTAAGAGCACACCTAGTAAACTGAAATTACTTCTGTATGGCGCTGCTATTTGCTTTTATATGAGCCAAATCGGGTGACTTTTTGAGTTCATATTTCCTTTGTGTGCAAAATGCTAGGACACACGTAAATGGATAAGTGCAGAACGGCCGAGCCAGCACGCATTCAGACGAGTGGAAAGGTGGATTACACCACCTGTAACGTAAGTATGCACCTGAAATTTGGCACATATGTGCGCTTGGATGCCTGCAGGCTGCATGAAAAAGGAGGAACAATTTTATTGAACCAGAGCCGAGAAATCGAGCATTAACCTTTTGGGGCTTTCCATGGGACGCACAACTTTTTGGACATTGCTAGTTGTGGGGACGTTTTTTAGATGTGTTCGGGAAAAATGAGCACCTCCTGGGGAGATTCCAGATGTCCCGATGGGTCATTTTTGGGAGATTTTGAGGAGGTTTTGTGTTTGTTGGGATATAAACGACAACTCTGCTTGCTGAAATGCGAAATGTTTCCGAAAAGAGTAAGAGTGTGAAGTATTTAGAGCTTCTAGTTTGTTAAATGCGTGATTTCACGTTGGCACCGCGAACCAATCATAGCCCAGCACTTGTGACGTAAAGAGTACAAACTGACGTAATGAGTACGGATTTGGGCGGAAGTTCACCGCCGCTGGTCGCCGCGAGGCTCGGGAGAGGTAGTTTTTGAAAATGTATTGTAAATTATCTACTCGCCTTTGATGTATTGTACGCGGCATGAACGTTCAGTGGCCTACGCTCTACATAATGCAAGTATTTGTTTGCCAACCTCAGACACCCCTTTCAGGGACCCTTTAACGTGCACTGGCATCGCACAGCACACGGGCCTCTAGAATTTCGCCTTCATCGAAATTCGGCCGCCGCGGCCGGGATCGAACCCGCATCTTTCTGGTCAGTAGCCTAGCGCCGTAACCACTGAGCCACCGCGGCGGGGCATACACAAAGTGGGAGTCAAAGACCATTTACCAAGCATTTCACCCTCAAGGAGCCAACATCAGGCCTAGGTAAACCTTGTATGCAAGCTTGTATCTTTGGATCAGTCTGTGCCAGGTCGTATGTGTGTTTAGGGCGGTGTTCGCTCGCTTTGCAGCGACAGCTGTTTATGCCCAGTTCCCCGAAATCACAACGTCGGGGGTCTTGTTCACACAGGAGTGAGGGGAGGAAAGGGAAAGGGAAGGCGCGCGTTGGGATGAAGGAGCAAATGCGTGGGGAAAAGGCGCTGCCCATTGGCGCCTGCGAGGGTGAGCCTCTTCTTCTTTCTCTTCGCCACTGCTCTGCAAAAGGAAAGGCACTGCCCATTGGTCACTAAATCCCCTGGCCCTGATATAGTGACACAGCTCTTCTCCGCCCCCCATTTCCTCCTTGATTCTCACCCGCCCATAGGACGCGCGCAGCTCACGGCACGCTTTGTAGACCGAGGCGCGCTCGCCGACACGTGAGCGGTCCTACGTTTTGATGTACGTTTTGATAATGTACTAGTTTTGAACACAGCTTGAAATTGGGCTGGCTGGTTTACTATTGAAAGCGAATGCGTGCGCTTCTCAGTAACAACTCTTTACGCAAGTTAGGAAGGGACAACACGGTCAATGCTCCTAACTGTGTTGCTCCTCCTTTGTCCCTTCCTAACGTGTGTAAAAAGTTGTTACTATGCAGCACATAGTAGCCTACCTTTAGGCCCTTGGCTATATCATGAATGACCTTTGCAACCTTTTCATTTGGAAAATGAAGTTGCTGAAAAAGGACACTGGCAACATGATGAAGCAATGTTGCATGAAAGCAACAGCGCACATTGGCTTTGCTGTTTCAAGACCTTCCTTCTCTCTCTGAATGGCTTAATAAGTGCAGTGAAATGCACGAGACCACGAAATTACGCAATGACAATCGCACCCCCCTACGGCCTCCAATAATGTAGGATAAGCACATCTTGACAGAAACCAAGCTTTATGCTTTATACCGGGTGTGTACTGCGGATAGTTGGTGGGAAAAGACGGTAATTTCTTGTCAACGGTGCGCAACTACGGCTGACCTGATGCTGTCAAGCACGACAGCCAACTAATTCGGAAAGTCCGGGAGGTGCGCAAGTATAGTTCACTATAGCGCAAGAAACAGTTGTAAAGTGTAAAATACCTCCATGACTTTACGGGTCGTTACCACTCTCGGCTCTTCTTGTTTGGTTAGAACACTATATATGTGCCACTGTGCGCTTGCAGGTGCGTGCGTACGCACCTCTTTAGCGGTGTTGTTGCTCTCACTGGCAATTATTTCCGCATGTCCATGCACTCTCCGAGCGCGCTTTGATGCGTCAGGCACAACAATTTCGGACTAAACCTCATTCAAACCAAACGTTAAGAGGAGTCTCCTCTCTTCTGTCGCCGCACGCTTCGGCGACAAAGAAGAATCGTGGAGGTAGCGGAGGCCCGTTCTGACGGGCACTGAAATTAGGAGGCAGCAGCACTGCATATCCTCGCATAGATTCATTTGCTGCTCGCGGATCAGTCACACACACGCATGCGCTCTCCTTCCTCCGCTTGCTCGCCACGGCGCCAGACAATATCACTCACTGCAGCCCTGAATGGATGATGTGGCTTTCGCTTGGCACATGATGAATGGCGTCTTGGTGCATGCTGTCACCGCGGGCTACTTTTATTTTGGGACGCTGCGGTGTCTCGTGGCACTTTAATAATCGTGCGTTGCTAGCGTGAAGTTAATACCAAAGGAATCACCATGCCTTGCCATGCGCGTGTTCGTATAAAAGCCGAGTGTGCGACTGGGAACGCGTACATTTTTTCGCTAAACAGACAAATTCGCTGTCGTAATCTTCGCTGTAGGGGCGTTCACAGCACATCATTAGAGTAGGAAACCGGTCGGCAAAAGTCATCTCCTTCGTTAAAGAGGTCATTTAGTAGTCAAGATGTTCGTTGTAGAGACATCCAACTGTATTTGTCTCATTTGCGCATTTGCACACTGCTAAACATATTTCAGCGCTGATCTAAATAAAACTGCAATATTCCGCGTCTCTGCTACACCGGCAAAGACGCGGGCGTTGTGTATTAAGGAATTGTAACGTACACAACGGAATAATTCTAATATAGGAGAGAAAAAAGTACATCTTACTTGGCTTGGAGTTTCTTGATTAAGCGGGCATTTAATCGTTTATGAATACAATGGGCAAAAAAAAAACAAGGGAGAGCATTTGATGCCCCGCGCCAAAACATGTGCTAATAATAACCGGACTTGTGAAATTTCTTGCAGAACCACCTATTTCCATCCAAATTTGAACTAAAAAAATAAGAACAATTCTTGCTCCCCGAATTCCGATAAAAATAAAACTCGAAAACTAAAGGTCCTAGACGTATCCTGTATGCGCTGACAACACAAAGGAAACGGCACAGAAGCGACTCAGGAGTTTATTTCTGGAATTTCGGCAAGCCGCCTTTTTTACACGCTTGCTCTGCGCATGCGCTCCTTTCTTCTGTGCCCTCCCCCGAGCTGCACTCTTTGAAAATGTTGAAAACACACCACTAGCTTCTAATGCGCTTGCGCAGCTCATGCTGGTGAAAGATGCAAGCGACAAATGGCTGCAGCTACCTGCCACTTCACAAACGCAGTTGCCACCTCGTGGAAACGGATCGCACAAGCATCGCCCGCGCTTGTTTATTTGTGCAGCCATGGAGGGAGGAAAGAAATCAGGACGTCGCCTCTCGTGCGCTTTCCTTCCTCCATTAGTGCAGCACACGAATTTTAGCGCACTCACCAGAGGGCGCTACACCTTACGAAAACGGCGCTTTGCCCAGATTGCGTAGATAGAGCAGCGGACTTTTCTTCAGCGGGCTGCGCGGATGACTCTCCAGCAGCCGTTTCTTTGTCTCTCGAGCACGCTTGAGACGGTTGGCACGTCGTGTCTCTGACATTTGTCCTATGGAGAGCGTTCGTCCGCCTCAGTCGCGAGACTGCTTTTAAACCACGGAACGACGTGGAGTCATGCCATGGCCTGCGAATATCCAAGGACGGCTTCCTGTTCAGTCGCACATGTACATGACCGGGCCAACCAGACTCACATACACGTGTGCGCCGCCCGCGGAAGCAAAGATGGCTTAGTAGTCGGTATATCTTTTTTTTTATTTTGTACGCAGTGAAGGCGCCTTCTTCAGTGCGGGGAGAGGAGGAAAGAAGTACCGCGCATGCGTTGCCTCCGTCG
Source organism: Amblyomma mixtum (assembly GCF_055824585.1). Lineage (NCBI taxonomy): Eukaryota > Metazoa > Arthropoda > Arachnida > Ixodida > Ixodidae > Amblyomma > Amblyomma mixtum. The sequence continues at coordinate 119,754,562 of NC_143014.1, forward strand.
CTGCCGCTGTGTGATTTCTGGCCCCTCAGGTCAGTCACTGCTCACCAGAAGAGCTGTTTCGAAACGAGCTACATTCCTTTCGTAAAATAATTGTGATTGTGCTGAATGATGCTCTTTGCTTTGAGAAATTACAATGTCAACTTAGTCTGTGGGGTTTGGGGATGTGCCTCTTTAGCCGTCTTGAGCTGCCTGAGCGCGCGGCCGCTGTTGCTGTTTCGCTCATTTGGGACCCCCGTGGAGTCTCAGCGAGCGAAATGGGCGGTCGTGCTGCTGGTCCCCATCCAAGGGGAAGCTCTGCCGGGAACCTGTGTAAGTAAACCTCCCGCCCGTTCTTCCCTCTTCTCCTCGCGTTACCATTGGCTTTGATGAACCAGTGCAATGCACACAACGGACTGGACAAAAGGAAGACACGGCCGGAGCGTTGAACGGAGATTCAGAGCTCCTTCTTAGTTGTCCTCCTTTTGTCTAGTCCATTGTGTGCATTGCGCTGGTTCATCAAAATCATGAAAGTCCAGCTAGTCCAATAGCAAATGTTGCACAAGTTCCAGTTAGACCACTCCCAGGGACGACGCATACTGGAGCACTGTTTCGGCGCGAGGAGTGAGCGGGGACAAAGCCGTCAGTCACTTTCCCGTCCTTCCTTACAGTTCCCACTTCGTTTCCCTATCAACTACTACTAATGACGTACTGGAGAGTTGTTTCGGCCAGTTCAGCTCGATTTTGGGAGCGAGAAATGAGCTAGGAGACCACCACCGATCCAGGCAGCAACAAGGTGCGTAGCGGTTCATTCTCGGTTCCCTGGCTTTTGCCAAGGCCCATGAGCGCGGGCGGTGAACGCGCGCACCTTGAATGTCTTCTCTAGTTGCGTCCCGAATCTGTCGCCTCGACGAGCGACCTGTGTCTTCCAACACGTTCACCATCCTCCTTCATGCCCCGCGAGCGCCCTTATCTCCGCAGTCACACATGTGTATACTCCTTGATTTGCGCGCTCCCCAAGCAACCACAGATATCCGTCGGACGTACGAGCTAGATCCGAACGTCCTTTGCCGAGATCGGACGTCCAAAGGACGTACGAACACAATCCGATTTCGGATATCCGTATTCGTACATCCGCCGGACGTACGGACAGTGTCCACTTTTGTATATCCGCATGAGAGACGAGGTGTAGAGACGAGGTCCGAAGGATGTATGGCCGAGTATTTTCCCAGGCCATGAGTATGGACGTTTTTTATTTCACAGAATATTCGCGTCTTTCGTGTATGTATACTGTTTTATTTGCATCAGTTGGAGGGTTTGACGCGAAGATGTTTGTAAATTGGTGCGATTCCACTCCTACCTGCAGTGCAAGAGCCGCCAACGAGCTAAATTTATCTAAGAGGAGAAGCAGGTGTTGCAGAATTTTGCAAGAACTCAATGCCTAGTTTTATAATTATAAAACTTCTCCAAATTAGTGGAGTTCTGCGACATGTCCACCGTTTTGCTAGCTAAACTTGCCATTGAAACATTGAAACCATTCGTAAGTATCAAAACTCCCGTGCATTCTGCTATCACCATTATCATAGGTGTCACTTCGTGGTCAGTCCAATTCAATCCATCAGTACGGCTCCGTAGCGCTGTTGTTGTTTTGTTGCGTAGTGTTGTCGCACAGAGCTTTATAGCTCTGTTATTATAATGTGTGGCTTTGTTCGGTCTGTGGACGAAAGTAGTATGTAACTTAAGCAATTCGAAAGATACGGGAAGCGCCTGAAGCTCTTCTGGAACACCGGAATCCCGTACTGCGTCGACCTTGGTTTAAAGAAGGCTTAGTGCACATGTGATTGCCTACGAAGGTATGCATCTATGCATGCAGGTATGCAGTACACTTCTTGGAACTTGCTTCTAGGACAATGCAGCATGCTCATATAACATTCGTTCACAGGACAGTGGGAGCAGTAAGCGCGAGGAGATGGCTTCCACAAGTGTGTGCTGTTCTCACACTTTCGGGAGCCTACATCACACAGCTGCGGGAGCCCTCAACTCGCGCGACTAATTCCCACTCCTCTTCAAAGTTGCGGGACGGAGTATTGTCGCATCTTGTTAATTTTTAAGGCATCGCTAGGTTCACTGTGCCTATATAAAGAGTGACAACGCGCGAAAGGCAAACCGTAGGAAGCACGTGTAGTTCGCAGTGGTTCGCAACGGAAGCTTTGCGGCTTTCTGTGCACAGTCGCGTACAGTGCTGCGCAGGTTAGTGCCCTAAGGCCCATGAGAATAAATAAAGAACAGATACATTGTCAGATATGGTGTGGAAAAGTGAGAGCTGTTATTGCCTTATACTTGTGGAGGTGGTAAAGTGCATTGTCTGTTATACTTTGTGGGAATCCTGGCTTTCCGCCGTCGCCTTTGCGCGGCTGTGCCGGCCTCCCGCGTTGTTTCTCCTCTTTCCCTTGCTCCCGCCTCAGGCGGTGGAGAGGCGGCTGGGTGACTAATCACTGTCATTTAGCCACAGCTCCACCCCGGCTCCCCAAGGGCCTTTGCCATTGGCGCCTTTTGGTGGGAATTCGGGACCCGTTTTGGGCGGCCGCGCACCGCGCGACCGTCCGAGCGGGGCCCAGAGAGAGAGAGATCCCTCGGAGACAGCGTAAGGTGCGTACACTACTGTTTGTCCGAGCCGGCCTTTGCCGTTCGGACCAGGGCATACTCGAGCTCGCCCGCACGTGTCCTCTGACCTGCAGCGGCTCGAGCCTGTCCAGCGGGGTCCAGCGACCTCCGACAGGCGTACCTTGCGTTGATTGCCCACTCTCTCTCGCAACCGGCCCAACGGTCGACACGAGAGAGAGATCACAGCACTGCCGCGGGGACATTCTCATGCAGCGGCGTGCTAGCGGCGCGCATTGCTCTAGTCGCTTCGTGCGCGCAGCGGAGCCTTGCTCCTCGCGCGCCCCCGGGACGGGGTGACTAGTGAGTGTTTGTGTATCTGCTGAAGGACGACGTGAATAAACGTCTCCTTTGTGAACTTGGAGGCCTATTTCTTTGCGGCGAATCGCTCTCCTCCCAGCGGAGGTTGAGTGCACCGCATCGGTGTCCCAGTGTGTGTGTGTGGTGACGGCTGATCGGGGCCCTTGGCTCGCGCGAAGCTCGAACCCGCGGTGGTCGGTGGCCTGTGTCCACGTAGAAACCCACAACTTGCAGCATTAAACACTTCTATTAATTGTTTCCAATGTTTTTACTTGGGTTGCTGCATTGTGCCATTTGTTTTACATGGCCGATGTTTGCCGCATTCTTTTTATTTCAGAAATCCTGTGGGTGGGAAGATTACGGATGTGTGTCCCAAGCTTGCCACATTTGAAGAGTCACATTTAAGAAATTTTCCGAATATAACCCATTGCTCTGCTGATGTATCATCAACCATAATAAAATATGCGTGCTATGCATCAAATTGTTTTTGGTTTTATTGCATCGCGCGGAGTGAAAAAAGCACGCATGCACCATATATGCGAATATTCGAGAAAGATCCGCCAATGGACGTACTCATCTGGACGTCCGTCGGCGGGCGAACCGTATACCTTTGGCCACCTTTCGGACGGCCGACGGACGTCTATCGGCTGTTTGCGGATGTTCAGCGGACGTACAGAACATCCGAAACAGACCTCTGTCGGCCGTCCGAAGGATGTCGGTGGTTGCTTGGGTCGGCTCCGCCCGCTGGCCCACTTTCGGCTGCTGCTGAAGAGCTGTCAGTTGTACTGCGGTCTGGGGATTAGTGCAGTGTTTCTAATGCAGCTTGCTGAGTAATAAAAATTTATGCTTTTCATTAATGGCGCCTTCCTTCCTTCGGGGTGAGAACGCAGCCCCACGGTAAACGGTGGCTGTTCCTTCAGCTTGGTCGGGCCGTAACCTGCACGTAATGTCTTTATCCCACAACTTGGAGCGGTGTAATTCGTAGCCTGATATTTAGTATGCGCCAGTAGGTAGTTTCGTGATCTCTTCTAGTATGCTACTCATTATTGCAATGGTGCAAGGATTATCGCTCCTGCTTGCTAGCCGTGGCTAGTCAAGGCCCAATGCAACCAGTTCGACGTTCCGAATACGCATGTGAGCCAGAAACTACTCTTGGCAAAGAAGTACTGTTTCGTACATAAGAAGTAAAGAGAAGTGAAGTCGAACATTTCAAAACAACAGTTTATTTCCTTCGCATTGTGGCGTAGTAGACATGGCAAACCAGACATTTGTTTGGAATGTTTTTTTGTACGCGTTCTGATGGACGTGTTAACAAGACGAAAAGAGCCCAGCATGAAAATGCCATGACGCTTATGGTTGTCTGCAGACCAGATGATCTTGTCGGTTTGGTTTTCGTAGAGTGTACGGTATTAGGAGTAGGGTGATGTTTGGCTGTTTTTCTTGCTACGAGTGTTTGATGCCTGGTTTTATGAGGAATATAGATTTATCGGGGGAAGCTCGGCTTTATCTGCAAGGCTAATGAGTGTCGTTCCTTGATCGCGTCCCGACGACTTTGCACCCGGATGTAATAAATAAAACAATACAAAGGAAGAGAAACAATCTATAGTCTATGCTTCTATATACATGCATTATCATACGTACTTAAGACCTCTGGTGAAGAAAAAAAACAAGAAGGACCTGAATGTGCAGATCGACGCAGCGAAAGGTAAACACTTGGAGGAAAAAAACTTAACATGATACAAGTTGGTGCGGCATTCTTAGTCGAAAAGTTGGTGGGTGATTTCGTGCTCTAGGCAGAGCAAACATGGTCAAACTAGCTCCTCTCATACGAGTCATTGTCCTTGACTTGACCTTGCCGAGAATAACCTCAGCAGCCAACTACTCAGACGCGTAGACAACCACTACACAAACTCACAGACGTGCACTTTCATGAAAATGAAGACAAAGCCGGGAGGACGAACGGTCGGTCGGCGTGTGCTCAAAACAATGGGAAGGCAGACGCTGTGGGGAAAGAGCGGTTCACTGGGAAACGGCAACATCGTTTTTTCAGCTCATGAGGGCTACAACAAAGAACGCATTTCAGAAGTCGAAAGAGTTTCGTAGGAACTTCGTTACGTGCCGGCCAGTACATGCAAACACTGACGCGCTGCTAGCCAGTTAAGCTGGTGTAGCTTGAAGCAGCTTCTTTGTCCTTTTGTTCACGCCTGGATACGCTGACTATGATGCAAGCTGGAAATATAACGAAGGTTTGATTGTCGCTCGAGCGCCTACATTTGAGAAATGCCAAGCAGTCTGCCTTGACATTCCACAGGCACGCTCCACGGTACAATAGCGTCACTTATACCGAAAAATATGCTTTCTGCTCGTAATCACAGCGGCCTCTGACTGCCGCTAGAATGTTAGACGTTTCAGGGATGCGAAATATCGATTCAGAATGCGCTATGCGTTTACATCGCAGGGCCTCCTATATTCACAGCAATGCTTTGTAGGTTACTCACTGTAAGCAGTAACTTTTGTAGTGAAAATAGCAGAGGCGAGGATGAAGTTAACCTTGCCTGGCTCGGCTGCTCTTGTTTATCACCCCTGTAGGTTGCCGTTTCTCTCCGCCTGCAACTGCTAGGCGCTAAAGTAAAGCGAGTGCGCGCCGCAGCAGTCAACTCTTCGCGCGGGGTTTCAGCAGTGGGCGCAGAAGTATCAGGACAGAGAGAAAAGGGCAAAAAGGCATCAGGAATATGCGAAATGCGGAAGCTCAGAGTATAGTGCCCTCCAGAGTGGTCCCTTGAAGCACCGCGGCATACTGGGCCGCTTTAAGTTAAGCTACGTTACTCATAAACACAAAGAATCGTCAGGTGACGAGTGCCGCGCACTTTCGGCACAGATAGGTATATTATTATTTGATTTCAGTAGACCACAAGAAAGCTTGTCTCTGCACAGTTACCTGATTACCGCGAAGCATTCTGAAACTATGGTTCTAAGCTTCTTTTTTTTATGGAGTTCCTATATCCGTGTAAAACAAATAGTGCCGGAGTTCCCCTTAAAGTTTTACGGGGCTTTGCGAACAAGGGGTTACTAGAGTGCGTGTTCTACCTGCGTACGCTTATTCATGTTCGCCACGAAAGCAGCAGTAGTTGCACTGCGGCGACAACGTTGGAGCAGCAACGAACGAAGACACATAGGGCCATCACGTCGACTGACAGACACCTGCGTGTTCCTGAGCTAAAGAAAAAAACAGTGCGCAGAAAAAATGCAGGTGATTTCAGCCATCATCTGGGCACAAAGGGGCAAAATTCTTCAAGCTGTTCAGTGCCCCGAACTGTCTTGGCGAGGAGACGACGCGACTAGTAGAGGCATTGATATTTTTCAGCGAGAAGGAAATCGGCAGATCTCACAAAATAAGGACGGCATTCGGCAAAGTGTAAAGGCTATACGCAACGCAGCTATGCCCGGAACAAGCGCCGGCTATCGCAGTAAACTTCCTTTGCTCGAGCGACAAAGCAAGTGAATGTGTGACTAGGAAGGCTCCGCTAAGGAGGCGCCACTGCTCACCTAAACTGTTCAAAAGCGCAAACACAGCTCCGCACATGAATAAAAACATCTAAGGATGTAAACAGCACTCATGAAAGGACGACAGGCTTTTCCATTCACCTCAGGACCAGAGGTTGAAGAGTGACATCTTAATCATTTGCACATTACCAAAAAAATCACTTAGCGTTTGACAGACTAACTCATCAAACCAAGCTTGCAATGCGTTAGACACCGTGTATCACTCATTTCAGCAAGGTGCGCGGAGATATTTCAGGCAGCATAAACTGCGATGCTGCAACCTTGTTTGATGCCAAATCCAGTAAAGTCACATACAGTCCTTCTCAAACTGCTTAGAAAATACATGCATCAGCTGTACACAGCAAACCTAACAGCTCTCACCAACAATTACTGCATCTTAAACATGCTCTGAAATTTGCCAGAGAGGGGCCGCCTTGTCGATTTGTCGATATATTGCACGGTTGTAGTTGTGCAATGCAAATAATTGTGTACAGAGGCACCAATAACACCAGACTTGTAAGAACTCAGTGTGGCCTTTAAATGCATACAATTCAAATAAAATAGAACACATCGCCTGCACTAGCGACGTGTGTTGCGCACAAGTGACCACTTCCTAGCACACAGGAGCTCAAATCTAAAGACCAGAGCTACAAGTACACACGATGCTCTGCACTAATGTGGCCTATGCGCTGTTCAGTTCCCAAAGAGTACTGACCGTATGACTGCAAAGATCGTTTCATGCTCGCGCCGCCGCCTTCACAGCGCCTACAATGTACAGCCTTAAGGTTGGTCAACCTCAGGAACTACGAATTACATAGGGGCAAAAGTATGGGTGCCTTACAAATATAACTTTCAAATTGCCGCCATCATACCCGGCATCCATGTTATTAGCTTGTACGCACGACATCGGTCGCTATGGCAAAAATGAGAGCAAACAGGGAAATGGATGTATGTATTTCTTGTGACACGTTATCTAAACTCCACTGGTGGATTACACTAGAAGTCTACACTTCTTGAGACATGTGCTCAGCTGGGAACGTTGTAAGTTAATACAATCGTGCAGAAATATAGAGAACTTGCTACGTCAATATGCATTCAAAAGCCTCTCGGCTGATGATGTAAATGCTACTTTCATTAGGGTAACGAAGGTAGATGGGTGGCATGGCTCTAAATAGTGCCAAATTGTACTCATTATTCGACAATGACGATACTCGTCTCTAGCTACTGAGTAACAACTTTAACAAGGCTTTGGACCAAGTGTGTGCGCTCTATCCTAAGGGTCAACAGTCTTGACATATAGACATTTTCTAGCAATAGCGGTAACGTTGAGTAAAATAGCATCAACCCTGCATCACTCCCATATTAAGCCACATAATAAGCCTGTACAAGCTGGGAAATATTGGGGGAAAGGGCAGACGCAATAAACGCGGCACATTTGGTTGCTGTACTTAACTTGTCAGGAAATACATGGTAATTGCTCTTCATCACCACATAATGCGCTCAAGTAGAGGACGCCTAGAACTGTTTCATCAAACTGTGCGTTCGCAACTTGAGCGAAACATCTAGATTTACGTGGTCCGATTACTGGCTACAGCCACCACTGTGTTTCCTGAGTGTCTTCCGAGGCCTGCGCTTAAGCAAGCGCGCGATCGACCTGCTTAACTCAAGGCATCAGTCTGTACAGCTATAACACTGCTTTCACCGTTAGCAGTGCGCTGTTTCCGGCCGTCTGGCCCTCTTTACGTGGTTGGCCATTACGGCTTCGAGCGATTTGTCACCTCTGCTAAAGCACTCTATAGGTGCTTTTATATAAAGAGCTGAAAAAAAAAACATGTCCTGCTAAATGCACGTCAGTGCCGAGATCTCGCACATCCCAGTTGGCCGGTGAAGCCAGCTATCTGCAAATGTCTTAATAAATCACCTTCTGCAGTATAATACAGTGGTCAAAAATAAAAAGGCGTCTTTTGTTTTTGTTAAAGTTATCATTTTGCAAGCAGACGTCACGAAAATAACAGCAGGGAATGAGAAGATCTTCCCACAGTTTTTGTGCAGGAATGCGCATGCCGCATGAAAAGTGCAAAAAGTTTCGAACCCCATTCGTTTTTAGCCGTTATACGTGCTTCCAATGCGCAACTAAAATAAAATCCCGTAATTGTAGCCGGCAGCTTCACCTTTGAGATAAAACAGCGGCAGAGGACGCGCACAAAGGGCACTGACAGTTCGTGCCACTGAAGAAGTAGCGTCACAGGTGAATAGGCAACATTGTAAGCACTGTAGCTTGTCGTCAGTCGGGTCTGTCGAGTGCGAATCCTCTTACTGTACATATAGTATAGCGGTGCACAGCGTGTCAGACACGATGGGATGCACTGTCGCCACCTATTGCTGCTCGTCCTGGAGCCACTGCAACGAGGGTTCTGGTCCATCAGTTGCCTGTGATGCCCAGGGATCACAGGAAGATCAAGGCCTCCTTATCGTCCACATCACAGCCGCACATGCCTCGAACTATAGCTCTCGGAATCGTCGCTCTCTAAGTCAATGACCGTCTCTTCCCAACGAGACGTCGGAGCAACAGGCTCTGTCGATGCCGTTGACGACGGGCCCTCTTCGGCCCCTTGGGCGCGTTCGCTCGCCGCTGCCTGCGTGGGCTCCGACGGGCTGACGACCTCCGGGGAGCCGCCATCTTGCTCTTCCTCGGTCACCTGCTCCATCGGGGCGGCCGGCGCGCCCGATGACTTGAGTTGGAACACCTCAAAGACGTCCGGCGTTGAGCGCTTGTGGCGGTCCAGCCGTCCAAGAATCGTGGATGTGGGCGACTGGTAGGCGATGTACTCGCGATTGTCGATCCATGACGGGAACTCCCGCTGGCGGACGCCGCCGTCGCCGCTGCCGCAGCGGGCGCGAACGCCTGCCGCGTCAGGCACGTCGTCGCGCTTCCAGGGGAGCGTGGTCTCCGTCTCCGTCAGGGCCTCAGGCGGCGGCGGCGGCGAGTATGAGCGCGGAGAGCCTGCGCACCAAGAGCCAAAGCTACTTCAGCAGCTTTCCCACCCCGAACGCCCCGCGACTGTCTTGCACCGCGCTGAACTCTAAAGAACAAATTCTGGCCTAGCGTAAGACTCTTTACGACGATTTTAAGACTTGACAGCTCGTTACAGCTCTCCTCCAACCTTCACTCGTGAGTATGTCAGCACATGGTGAACGGTTACTATAACGATGATAATACAAACATTCGCCACCTCGTGAGGAAGTGGAATGGCCTGTGTAACTGCCCGCCGCCCAGCCACAGTGGCGGAGGATAAGAATTTCTAGCCATGCCTGAAGTGTTGGTCAAATGCTTTAGGCGAATCCCCCAAGGAGGAGTTCTGTGGAAGCTGTAGAGCTTTGCAATGTATCCGTATGGCTGCACTTGGGTGGATGCCAATGAGTAATTACTCCCCTATTCTTGGAGGATTCCCCTAAAACATTTGGCCAACACTGTTCCCATTTCGAGTAACTGGTCAATTCGCTCTCACCCTACCATATGCTAGCCGTCCCGGTTAGCTCAGTTGGTAGAGCGACTGCTCCGGTGAAGCGGTGATCCCGGGTTCGAACCCGGACCAGGACCAATTTTTCTTTAACTATGAAGTTTCTGTGGAAGCTGTAGAGCTTTCCTTTTTAGCCGCATGGCTGCACTTTGGTGGATGCCACTGAGCCATTACTCCCTTATTACACGCCTGAAGTGAAGGCCACAGCTCACAGCCAATTCGCTCAATTGCAGTAACATGCAGACACGATAGGATGCACTGTCACACTGCAGATGATAGCTCTAAGAGCCTTCTCCAACAGTTCTTCGCCATCGGCCCCACGTGCATAACCATGTGCTTCTCAACTCACCTCATATCTCGTTGCTCACAAGCTGCCACACAGAATCCTCACAGCTATATTGCTCACTACACACCGAACTCCTCGCCCCATTTCTCTACATGAGAGGCGCTATATCTGCACCACACGGGCCACGCATCTTGTTCCCTGTTAGTACAGGAGGCGTCCAGCTCAATGCGAGTGCAACTCACCCTTGGCGGGCGATTCGTCCCGCGGACGAGCCACGAATACGATGCCTTCATCATCCCCGCCTTGCTGTAGGCTGGAGTTCGCCTCGGGCTTAGATGTCGCCATACTGGACGCTGTCAGTTGGCGGCAGTCAATGTTGAGCGAGCAGTCGCCGTTCATTGGAAGACTGAAGCGCAGTTGCGGCTTATCTGAAAGTAACCATCATTATTAGTACGGCTGCTTCGGAAACCTACTGCACTTTTCAAAGGCAACACGTTCAAAAGGGCACGGACACGTTGTGTTCACAGAGCCAGAGCGACTTATTACTGCTGCAGGATGGTGAGAACGAACACGTACGCGCCCTAATTTATGTTCACCTCTCTTTAACACCTCATACATGAAGTCTTATTGCAGTGGTCCCAAACTCGTGTATAACTCCAAGCCCCATGCTTTCGTTGTATTGTTCCCCTTTCTCGCTTTCATTTTCGCTACCGCAAGTTTCTCCCTTACCCCACTCGGTTCTTGTCGCCCGCCAGTGTTTCTTTTGTTTTTTTCTTTAGTCGTGAGTGCAGGACGCACTTATGCACCCAAACGGTAGGATTCTTGTATATTGAAAAACCTTTTCAGCTTGTGTTGTCCTGCACAACTCATTTTTTCGCGCTTTGCAGGTATATAAAACCTGCGCTGTTAGAACGCCGCTATCATTGTTAGACATTGCTGCTAACAGATGCCAGTGCAGGCCGCTTGGGCATGCAGCCACGAAAATAAAGCGAAACCCTAACTGAGGAGAGACGCGTGTCTCGTTTATAGCGCATGCTTCTTGTCTCGGTGCGCACGGTGTGGTCCACTCCTGCAGACGCGAGCTGCGTACAGCTGCGGCGCACACTGCAGGCACTTGGTGTCTCAAGATTGGTGGCAGACGGCTATTGCTTGAAGTTACTTCCGTTCACAAGGCCATTGCTACGATGCTGCTGCCAGTAGAGAAAGCTCCAGCTTAGAGTCCCTATACACGCCTGCACGGCAAGTAATCGCTTCCGCATCAGTTGTTATAACGAGCCTATGACAGATTTATGCCTTTCCGCAGTGCTCCGGAAGGCAGGCCTCAATCAGACGGTGTAAACATTTTTTAGTGTGCGTGTTCGCATGCATTGCATGTGCTATATATGTTTTTCCATAGTTTTCCCCGTCGTCATCTAGAGTAGCAGGCTAGATTTGACCAAACCGCGCTAATGACGTAGGCAGAGTGTAGTGACACAAGACAAGCGCTGCCTATCACCAACTCGCTGGTTTTGCCATCGTGCCGCATGCTGCATGCAGCCGAGGCATCCAGTCCAGATTTCATTCTCTGCGCGCGGTTCTTTAATGCGCCTTCGTTCATATCTGTGAGTGTGTGTGTGCATGAATGCGTAGGAGCATCGGAGTTCGATTGCACTTGTCGCCAGGCCTAAACAGTGTTTGCAAGGACGCGCGCGATAGACGCTCTGCAGACACGCACGGTTCCGTAACGTAGATTTTCGGACAGGTCCTACTGCCCTTTAGAACACAATATCCCAAGTACCCTTTAGCGTAGTAAAACACTTTGCGGGGCTAGTTGGTGATGCACTTTATTTTCTTCAAATTTAAAGAGCGCTAACTTTTCAGACGAATACACAGATAGACATGACAGTGCCCGTCCAGTCATGTCTATCTGTGTATTCGTCTGAAAATTTAGCGCTGTTTAAATTTGAAGAAAAGAAAAATTGCGCCTCTCCCGTAACCGAGAGTAGAGTAAGCATGAAATGTTTACGGGCCTAACACAGGCTCCATTGCTCGGCTTAAGCAGCTGTGACGGTGGCGGCATTGAAATCCAGGACGATGCAGAAGCATACGCGGGCACGACGAGACGCAGGCCTGACAAGAATGTACAGGGTGGTCCACTCTAAGTGCGAACACAGCTCCGCGTAGCCGAGCTCCGCGGAGCGCTAGCGGATCCGGCGCGTTCGCGCATCGAAGCAAAGCCGCGCAGGCGCACAGGGGCCCGGGGCAGGAGCTTCGTGTCGTCTGCTACAGCGCTGCGCGCACCTCAAGCGAGGTGCAAGCGAGGTGCGCGCCAGCGCGGTAGCAGACGACACGAAGCTCCTCCCCCGGGCCCCTGTGCGCCTGCGCGGCTTTGCTTCGATGCGCGAAGCCCTTAAGAGATCACGTATGACAACGAAGTGTATCGTGGCATTTATGTGCTTTTCGCTCGCGTTATTAGAAATCGGAAATTATAATTCCGTGCATCATCAAATGCACAGCTCAAGTGATATCTTGATGAACATTGAGAAAACACTTGCAGCAGTTATTTTTTGTGACTCGTTTGGAGAGCAACCGGCGCTTGTATGCCGGTCCCGTAAGAGGGCTTAGAGAGTCTCGTTGAAACTCTTTAAATCTCGTACGGTGCCCGGATGTTCTCGTTTCAGAGCCCGGATGAGTAGAATTCAGTGCCCGGATGTTGGCTCTCGGTCTCGGCGTGACGTCACCACACTGCCGACAACGGGAGCTTAAAGAATTTCATGCTTAAAAAACCCGTTAGCGTTAACTAGCGTGGTCCTTGTGCGTACCTCCGTTGGGGATCTTGCGGGGCTCGTGCGCGTGGCGGCATGTGAGCTGGCCTGCATCGTTGCCCTCGTGGCGAGGCAGGCGGCCGTTGCGCGCTTTGCGCATGCGGCGCCGCTCCTCGCCGAGGAAGGTGCGGATCTGCATGCGCGTGTGATGGTGGAAAGCCGGCTGGTCCTCGGGCACGTCCACGCGGTCCTTGTACAGTCGCTTGACCTGCGCCGGCGGTGGCCGCAAAGTCCGGTGTGAGCCTCTCCATCCCGCACCATTCAGGCGTGCAGTGGGAGGCAAGTGGCGCATTCCCTTTCGAGCAAGTTCAGCTGAGCTCACTGAGCACACGTTTGGCGGGGATGCTGAGGGCCAGTTCTTCAAGCCCTACAGAGTGGCACTCACCCCGGACACTAATCAAACATGTAGCGGGCAAAGCCACGATGGCGGGTTGTCTTTACCGGAATACGAGATTCGTGCATGTTGCCAGTCACCTCTTACGAGCACCCTGCAAGAGCGGGCGCTCATAGAACGCGCTTGTGTCATGCGCGCACAATTGTCAATAAGCGCTTTTAGCTCGGTCGGTTGCCGACCGGTCGCAAAGGGGTGTCACCAGGGGCGTCATGACACAAAGAGGCGTCATTTTGATTTCCATGCTGACTGTTTCATGCGTTTCCGTCTTTTGTTCTCCGCATAAAGCTGCCGTTAAAAAACGACCCAATTGGAGATCTCTTTTACAACTAATACAACGTTTCGATACATGTGTAATGTACACGTGTAATACTTATAAAGTTAACTATTTACCTAGCTTATTAAAGCATAAGAATAATCTTTTGCGGCTGTACGCGATCGGCAACAATTATGCTGCAGTGCATTTTGTTTTTCGTTCAACTTTTTTCGCGTGAAAAATCCTGTGTGAGTATCATTGTGCCTGAACTCGTACAGCGATGAACAATAACGTTCCACTCGGACCTAAGATGCCAGAGAGCTGCATTCATGATATCCTGGCGCTGTATCCTCAAAACTATAGATTTGCTCAAGGGAGCTGCCTCATTATCTGGAGAACGATTGACACCTAATCACCATTTTAATTTCCTTCTTATCGGCCGGAATCTCAAGCGCATTGCGGAGAGCGGTGGAAGGGAGAGGAGGGAGCAGGAATATAAGCAAAAAAATTCAATCAATAACTGCGTAATGAAGAGCGGGACAAATCATGCTAAGCGACTAGTATACAACGTCTGGCGGAAAGTGGTTATTCTCTATAGTCGGCCGACTTACAAACCGGTTACACACATTTGCATCTTGTTCGCTTCTCGCTTTAAACCTCACTTGATGGGGCATTCCACCAATGACTTTAAGAGAAGTGTGAACCTCGCGTCTCGTATGATGAGCGGCTTTTTCTGGAGATATGCAGCCTTGCAAGCACGCACGGCGGCTCTCATCGCCTGTCGTCGCAGTGGTAGACTTTACGGCCCTTCTCGTAGCCCCCGAGAAACAACGCACTGTGCAAAGGCACTGCGGCTGGTGGCGCTCACCTTCCTCGAAGGCTTGAACATGGAGTCCGACAGGATGTGGTGCAGCTGGGCGTCCGCGTAGTCCTTGCTGCTGGGCGAGTACTGCAGCTCGTTCATGTCGAAGTTGAGCACGGTGGCCGACCGGTCCACGGGCAGGTCGAGCTCGCGCAGCGTGTCGCCGCTGGCCGACGCGGCGCCTTTGCTCAGGTTGGTCTGCGTGTAGCTGCGGAAGAGCGAGGCCAGCGACACGCCGTGTTCGCCGTTCATCACGGGCACGAGGCTGTTGTTGTTCTTCAGCAGGTTCATCGCGTCGGCCAGGTTCAGCTTGGAGTACGTCTCGATGATCTTGGGCTCACGAATGCTGTGGTCCTTGAGCAGCATCGGCCTCAAGAACCGATTGTTGTAGTACTTGAACCTGCGCGACAGAACGCTTGTGACGAGCCGCACAGCGGGACGGCACCAGACGCACGAGCGCCACTGCAACAAGGGAACGCAGACACCCCCGACCTAGGTTCAGCTTAAAAAAAAAAATACGAACCTGCCGCTCAATATTCGTTACATAGGTGAGTCGCATATCATTCAAAGAGTACAGCGAAACCCAGTTTGTCCACAGCGATTCACATGCTGCAGTGAGCGGTAACGAAATCGACTTGCTGTTGGGTTTAAGAGACAGTACCTGTGCATAAGTGCACGCCAACAGATATTGCCACTTATACAAGCTCCGCGAATTCCGCAGCATCCTGCAATTGTATGTGTATTCCTTTGGCCCCGTGACGCACTCCTCGCGAGCTATAAACATGGCTGGAGCGCTCTTCACTCGCACTCAGAATAGATCAAGGAGCGAAGATTGCACTCAAGAAACGTGCAAATAATTAAAATAAACAAAACTGATACGTCGAGCAAAGCGCGTTTGCTATTTTCTCCAAAGAAAAAGAAAACTTCATTGAAGAACAGAGGCGCTGTGAGCGAGTCTATAGGTGTGTTCGTCCCATAGCTTTTAGACTGACTTCGCGATGACGGTGCTGACTGGTCGACTTGCAAATGTTTGGAAGCTCAGCGACGGTTGTCCATTAGTAAGCACGAAAGTGCGACCCACTGAGTATAATACCGACGTTAAAGAATATCATTATCGGAATGTCGCCAAGTGTATTCGTCTTCCAGGGAGGCGGCGAACAGCACGCGTCATTCTTTGATGCTTTCTCACGGATGTCAAATGAAGAATAAAAATAACTTGGAAGTGCACTGTTTCCATTACAAATGATTCACAGTCGCCAAGTCTGCAATGTCTGTCTCAAATAATGTCTGTGGAACGACAGGACGCTGTAGACTGTATGTAACCAAGCTCGGAGTGCTCAGTCGGACTTACTTGTCTCGTATTTTGTAGTTGCCCATGAACTGACCCGTCACGTCCTCCAGGCCAGCCATTAGGTGGTCCATTAGCTGCAACAGGGACAATAATTAGTTTTCATAAGCGCAATTCATCACTAATGAGCAGCCTTACAATTTCACTGCTGCGGTATACTTACCCTGGTGTGCAGCCTTTCGTTCATAGACATTTGACCCTTGACACTTCGTGGAACATTGAGCAGGCGAACGAGAGGCCCTATTGTCATGCCCTGTGGGAAAAGAAAAATGACAATAGGTGTCAAGGTTCGGCTTGCCCAGTAAAAATTTCTTCCTTTTTTTTTTTTTTGCAACCAGAGCTTTGAAGTTTAGTCTGTTGCCTGTGTTTCTCCCTCTCGGTTAGCGAGGAATATCGGTACACGAAGGAGGGCAAAATTTCTCACTTTAATGTCTAGTCGCTGCCATCGTAGAAGGCCCAGTGCATGCATTTACATCTCGCACGTTGAAGACTTTCTTCATGAAGGGCCTTCGGTTTGTTTTTCGCGGTGATTATCACGGAACAGCCCGTTTTAAAAATAAACCGACCTAAACCACCTGAAAAGGAAGTGCTGGAGTTCATATTGCCCTTTTTTCCTTCGTAGCAGCTGGCAGTTTTTTAATCTATAGCCTTCAGAGAGGAAAAGGATGCTGCAGTAGATGTTACACTGGACACCTGGTCATTTCTTCTTTAGGCTAATTTAGACAAAGGAACATAAAATGCTGAAAAATGCTGTTTTAGATGTCGCTCAAATCAGGCATTCGCGTCACAGACCGTTCGGATTTGGGATAAATTTCTTCATTTATTACCCTCATGGCACACAAAGGGGTTTACTGGCACGGTACTGAGATCATTCTTCTGGAGCTGGTAGCCCACCTGGACGAACACGGTGAAGTAGATGACGGCGATGGTGGTGGTGACGAGCATCTTTTTGGTTGGTATAACTTCTTCGTTGACGACCAGCACCAGGGCGAAGGCCACGGCTCCCCGGAGGCCGCCGTAGGCCATGATGAACTGGTCCACCTTGTTGAGCGCGTGCACGCGGAACCGGTTGATGGGCCACGTGAGAAGCACCACGCCTGCGCACACGAGACACAGTGGCCCTGTCACGCCTGCCGCTGTAAGGCCTGGGCCGGCGGGACTGCAGCTGTGGCTGAGAGGCCCGCGCTAGCTAGGGGCTGTACTAGCAGGGAGTTATTAAAGTCGTTTGCTTCGAATTACCTACGTCACTAGCACTAGAAGCGACTACGACAGCTGTAGGAGAGAAGAGAGAAACAAAGAAGTCTGGTGTGCACGCACAAGGCGAGGATAACTGGGTGAGGCGGGACACGGCAAATATAGAAAATATGGGATGATGATGGACAAGTCGACGCGCGGATAAATTAACAAAGTGTACAGTTACGCTTTGCTTATTTATTAGCGTACAGTGAGGCGGCAGAAGTTTTTATCGGTGAATTCTCTCTCTCTCTCTCCTTCTAGACCGCTGTCGTCCGCAGTAGGGCAAGAAGTTTCCGCGATATTTCACTCTGCACAGAGGTTTCTAAAAAGGGTACTAAGCGTCAATAAATGTGGCTGCGTCTTACCGACAGAACGAAAGACAGTGATGAAGACTATGGTGAGGATGACGAACCAGGTGTTCCATTCGTGGATGTCATTCACCGTTGAGACGCCAAGGAACATGAATATAATGGTTTCCGAGCAATTGGCCAGCATCTTCATGCCATACTTGAGCGTTGTATGAGACTTCTGCGAGATGTTTTCCTCGACGTAATTTTTCATTGTGAGACCACAGAAGGTCAACCTGCAGGAAAAAAAAAAATGCGAACGAAACGCTATGGCGTGAAATTTGGACATAGTTGCACCGGAGTTAAAAGCCTACGAGCCTCTCCCAGTGATCTCCACTTAACCCTGTCCTGACATTTTTAGCAACTTCTTTTCATGCTGCTATATTAGTCACACAAACCATTTTACTTCGACGTATTGATGCTTTCTTGCTCTCCCTGCCCGCAACGGTTTTGCAGTGTTTACTGTTTTCTCCGCAAGGTGTGATCACCTGGATGGTTAAACACCGCGAAGTCCTACCTAGAAAACAAGCGGCACTCATCCTCTAGACCGTG
Source organism: Amblyomma mixtum (assembly GCF_055824585.1). Classification (NCBI taxonomy): domain Eukaryota; kingdom Metazoa; phylum Arthropoda; class Arachnida; order Ixodida; family Ixodidae; genus Amblyomma; species Amblyomma mixtum. Next base: position 119,772,645 of record NC_143014.1, read on the forward strand.
TCAGAGGAGGATGCATATGGTTATACTCACGCCAGGATGCCGGACAGATGGAACAGCTCAGCGCTGAGGTAGGACAGGTAGCCCAGGATGAAGACGAAGAGGGGCTCGATGGCGCGCACGTGGTGCGTGAAGCGAGACACGAAGGCAGCCACCAGACCCCAGAGGATGCCGACTGCCGTGCCGCCCAGCGCCACCACGAAGAAGGACGCCACGCCGTACACGTAGTCTGTCGGGATGATGTTCTCCGTGCCCATGTCCGTGTAGCCCTCGAACATCCGGTACAGAACCTGTGGCGCACCACGAACCCGCCGTTTTTTCGCTTTGTTGCGCAACCAGCCGATTCACGGTCTTTTTCATGGGATTTGAAACATGTACACACTCGGTGTTGCACAACGTATAGTAATCGCCAGCGTACTAGGCAATCACGAAGCTAGCGCGCCGTTCCAGGCAGCCACTTAGTTTTTGCGTTGGGCCATACATCATGTGCGACGATAGGTCTGCTAGTGACTATGACTCAAGTTTACAAAGGCAGCTAAGAAAGTGTACCATGAGTGACTCTGCATCGCCTGGGCCGCTGCCATCTGTGGTTGTAATCACATTGTGTTTGGCTTTCCCATCATTGAATTTATGTCTTAAAGTGCCGATTTCATTTAGAAAGTAAACGCGCGGCCAATTGAAGTGATCAAGTCTTTGCTCACCGGTCATGCACCAGTTTTTTTAAAGAACTGTAAAAAAGATGCACTCTTTTGCGCATTACTAAATGAAATAAGTGTTGATCATTTTCACACGCAGTGGAGATTTTTACGTACGTGGCTGCTAAATACACTGCATACGAAAATGGCCGCGCGTTCAAGTACATCCTTCAAAGCTAGGCCTTCAATAAAAAGAACAAGATTTGGATAGCAATGTATACATTTCGATTCTCGACGTCTTTAAAATGCTCGCGGTCACCGTAGGTGTACGGTAAGGCGCTGGAAGAGCAAAACGAATGTTCGTACTTTATATTATTTCTTCCTGGCGCCAAAATTGTACATCATGGTACTTCTGCACTATAAAACTTTTCTTTTTATTCCAGTCTGCAGCAACGGTTTCTAGCGATCGACAACATTGTTATGAATTATTCCGCCGGACTTTTTGTAATACGCAGCCGCTACAACAGATAACGGAAGCTTGCAGTTACCAAGAGCGGACAGTCCTGGAACGTTCGCATAGAATCACAATAAATTTCTAGTTTATTTTTTTTTTTGCGAATAAAATTAGCGACCGCCGCCCCTTCTGTCTTCTCAAAGCTGATTTAGTATCCGGGTTTTTGAAGAAGAAAATGCCTGCGAGCATTTTGAGAAAACGATCTTTCTAAGAACGATATTCTTGGAGAGATACACTACTGAAATTCAAGTATTCGGCCATATTAGTGGACCGTTGAGCCGCACCAAGTGTCATTTATTTATGCTAAATAGTTAATTATCTCTCTTTTAAAACAGAAGAAAAAGAAAACATTACTCATAAAAGAACTTTTGTGGGAGATGTTTGGTCCTGGAATCCCTCTCCAACGTCAGCTCTCACAGAAACATTTTAAAATAAACTATACTACATTTGTTCACAAAACAATTTTATAACCGTGCCCAGTTTCAAGTCCTTTCTACCTTCCATCAGCGACCTTCTCACTCGATTTTGAGTGGTCCTTGCCAGTGCCTCATTGGTACATTTTTTTTCACTCACAAATTTGCTTCATACACTCGAAAGCTACATGTCTGCGCTCATTTCTCAAGGTGAAAGACAGCGCGAGCGCGAAGAAAGGGGGGGGGGGGGGGGGGGAGCAGGGGAGCAGTGGTACACAGCATGCACAGACTGCTGTCGACTGCGCAGGTGTGACTGACCACTGTGACGGCGTCGTTGAGCAGGCTTTCGCCGAATACGAGGATGTAGAGGACGTCGTTCACGTGGATCTCCTCGAAGACGGCCAGCACGGCCACAGGGTCCACGGCCGAGATGATGGAGCTGAACAGCAGTGCGTCCAGCAGCGGCACGGGCGTGCCGTAGAGGCCGCTCAGGCCCACCGCCCACAGGCAGAGACCGATGGTGAGCGCGTTCCACACGGTGCCCAGCACGGCGTACGTCATGATCGAGCCCAGGTTGTCGAAGAAAGACCGGTTGGGCATATAGTAGCCGGCGTCCAGCACGATGGGCGGCAGCATGAACAGGAAGAACACGTCCGGCGTCAGCGGCCCCACCGACGTCAGGCCCGTGTAGAAGAGCAGCAGCCCGATCACCACGCCGATCACGATCAGGATGCAGCTCTCGGGGCATATCAGGTGCAGCTTTGGAGTCACGTGGAAACCTGCGGCACAGACACCACGCGCGCTGTGAGATGGCAGCAGAGCTAAGCGGTCAGGCACAAGCATGCGCACGCACCAGCATCCTACCGCCCCGCAAATGCCTGGGAGAAGCCCGATATACGCCTTGTTGGGTCCACAGATGTGTGACCGCCGACGGCTGAAGAGCAATGACATCAGTTTGACCTTAACGGAGATGATGACAGTGAATGACAGCTGATGAGAGATCAGTTCGGGAATAAGCAACTCTGGTGTTCAGTGGAGGGCATTTTGCGGTGCCCAGTTGATCGAATTGCTTACGGCCTGATTACAGTTTCGTACGCATTCAGAGTAATTTAAAGATTTAATGGGCCCCGCCACGGTGGCTCAGTGGTTACGGCGCTCGGCTGCCGATCCGAAAGACGCGGGTTCGATCCCGGCCGCGGCGGCCGAATTTCGATGAAGGCGAAATTATAGAGGCCCGTGTGCTGTGCGATGTCAGTGCACGTTAAAGAACCCCAGGGGGTCGAAATTTCCGGAGCCCTCCACTACGGCGTTCCTCATAGCCTGAGTTGCTTTGGGACGTTAAACCCCAATAAAGCTAAACCAAACCTAAAGATTTAATGGTGTGTTTGTGAGAACAACATATAGAGTTCCGACCTTTGCAGCATTGGGTTCTTGGTCAACGTCAGCTGCAACAACTAAATTATTCTGGTGCATTTCAGACCGAAAAAAAAATACACCGAAATTTTGAAGCGATTAACAGAGATGGAGAGCACGAGTTGGTAACGCCCCCGTGCTGTAGTTTATATTTTTTGTTTTACATTGCTTCGCAAGAAATCTAACACAAGCCAGGAATATCAACGCCGTACGTGCACCCAACTGCAACTATGAGCTTGGGTGCAAAAGGCGAAACGCTAAAAAAAAAATTGTCTTTCGACGTGCGCTTCCTTCCTGAAAAACGAGAATAGCCTTTCCCGCGAGATCTGTATTGCGATGGCTCTCCGGCGCTTTGGGTGAGAATAGGGGGCGCGCCGGTTATCAGTGCGCACATTGCGATAGCCGCACTCACATCCGCGGCCTCAGGAGCCTTCCTCATGGCGACTATAAAGGCGAAATGCGGTCGAGCCCGAGACTATAGCGGTCCGGGGGCCCCGTGGCGCCCCGCTCGCGAAGCCACCACTCTGACCCGCATGGCGTGAAATGAGCTCAAACCCGGAGACGGGTCGTCGCCGCGCCGCCTTTTTGCTAATGTCGAAACAAACGCGGAAGTGCGGCGTTTACAAATTCACCATGCCGATAGGGACGAGCGTCTCGTGCCGAAGCCTGCGCGCGGACTGTCGATGCATGACACTCAGTCTTGCGATGTTGTGAAGCTTTAATAACAGTTTAATTTCAGCACGCTTTGTTGTCAAGTACAATCGTGGAATATCTGCAGATAGACAGTGTCTTACCCCTCACTTTGCCACATTTAAGAAAACCGTTCATGACACCACTGCTTGGAAAACATACCACAACATATATATTGACCCTGTTTCAAAGTATATTTACCAAGTTACCAATGTAGAGTTCGTTATTTCAGTAAACGCATACTCAGCTTGTAAATCTTTTCGCAAAAAATTCCTGCAGGGGTAAAAGTTTGTTGCGCACACTGACCAGTGTACCTCCAGGCAGTGTCTAATTACATGTACTGAGCTTAGAAATAAGCAAAGTTGTGCAGCCGTGAAAGAAAAACATTGGAGCTTAAAGAATTTATTGCTATTACTTAAAAACGTTCCCCGAGTTGCCTCAAAAGCATAAAAAACAGCAACGTTTGTAACGGCCAGGTTACGTGCTCACTTGAGTACTGACGTCGTAACGCGTCATGGATGTTGTTTCGACGGTGCAGCTCAGAACCTTGCAAATTCTAGTGGCACGGTCTAATAACGGTACATGACCCAGAGCGTAGCGAATGATTTTATTGAACAGTTTCATAGTGGTGTTGGCTAGGCTAACCAGAACACTCAAAGGTGTCCCTATCATGGAAACGACCGTTCCACCAATTCAGAGCACCACACTAATGCCTGAATTTGGATAGTCCATGTAGCCACGCTATTTTTACTACTCTACGCAGAGCAATGACGCTCGTCAGCTGCATTAGGCAGCTCTATGAAAGCAGAAGCTCCATGACCACACCCCGTTATGTTGAGGAATCGAGCACTGGTCAAGTAAGAATCCCTCCCGTTCATGCTTGTGCAGCCCCCCCCCCCCCCCCAAAAAAAAAAATAGTAATAAATAGCGAAAAGACAGAAACCTATAGGGATGGCACAGGGGCTGCCTTTCAGCTCATGTTAAATTAATGCTGAAAGACAGCGCCTGTGTCGTCAGCCAGTGCTCGCAATATGAGGCCATGCAAGAGCGTGGACGAAAACAAGGCTGCTGCCTCGCAAACTTCCGAGCCGAACAGAAGTGTTGAATCGAGAGGTGCGCGTGCTCTCTTTATTCCGTGTCACGTGCCGGAAGACGCGAGCCGGAACTGTGGGGAGAACGGATCGGAAGTGCGCCGCGCGACGTGATCGCGCAAGGGGCAACAGCCGTTCCCCTTGCCGGCGTCCGTGCGCGACTCCCGTCGCCAATCCCATGAGCAAACGCGCGCCCGCACGTCGTCGCGTTGTGGCTCGCCGTCTCTCTTGAGGGTGAGACCTCGTTGCGTACTGAGGCAGACAAAAGCCCCTGCTCCTTGTATTTTAGCTTAGCCGACGTGCATACGCAAAGCTAAGCGACCAACTCTTCCTAAAGTCCTCAGGGATGTTCAGTGCTCTTTGGGCAGCAGAGGTTTGGTCTGGGCTAGGTGCGGCATTTGTTGGAGCTTTTTTTTTTTATGAAATCGCGCCTAAAATAAAGTCGTCTCTGGACATGTTTGTAGCGCGTTTGTGTACACTAGCTGTGACTGACATTTCCCCATATGTGCTGTCAACAAAATACAGACCTGGCGCAAGTAACTGCTAATTAGTAGTTTCTAATGCATGTGATCTCGGGGCAGGAGGCGTATGGCCAACGCTGCCGCGACTCAGCGCTGCACAAACTCACACGTCAGCTTCAGGTTGTATCGCCGAGCGCGCGTCAGCTCAAGCCCTAGATTGCCGCATGACCTCGAAGCAGCCGATCGCTGACCCACAGTTGCCTACAGAACAGTTCACGGCCACTGCTCGTTCAGCGCGTCATAAACGCACTGGGCGACGAGGGTTTGTGCAGCCACTTTGGGAGCGCCGTGCTCAATGAAGTCAGGCTTTCGCACTCTCCACAGCACTCGAGAGAACGACGCGACGCTACCGGGTTCCGCGGCTTCCTCGAGCTCTGGCGTTCGCGACATTGCTGAATGGTTACTTCAAATCAGATTCGTGTTGAGAGAAAAGGCAGCGCCCACAGGGAGCGCAAATTTGGCAGCCCTCATGGCGCCTGAGTCTGTTTTGGGGCCACTACTGCTGGCGGCGGAGCGCGCCGACCTAGATAAAGAGAAGGCGGCGTGATAAATGCGTTATTGAAAAGCGTGAAATGAATAGGAAGGGAAACAAACTTACTTCGCCGTAGTCAAATATTTGTCTTACGGCGGCGTGGCTACAGCAGAAGTAGAGAAGGACAAAAAGAAGCGAGCGGGGTCCGGCTTCGTCTCTAAATTCAGCCTCCGGGGCAGAAAATCGCGCCGAGAAAAACCTTCGCCTCTGAGCGACACAGCCAGCAGTCATGGGCCACTCCTAGAATAGACGTCACGAGCACGGGCAGCAGAAGCGTGCACTCCAGGTCTGCCACGAGCAGCACCGCCTGCGCCTGCCTCGGCGCGCCTCCCGTGGATGCCCGAGGAGGACTTGCACGCACACACGCCACACAAGGACCAGTTATTACCCCAGCGCACGCCTCAGTCTTAACCCGCTACTTTCGCTGGCGCCAAGCGCACACTTCGCGCGGCGACGCAACCTGCGTCACTTGGAGCACGCCGGCGTTGCCTTTCGAGCGATGCCGCAGGGCGAAAGGAAGAGTTAAAAGCCGCCAGGCATCCGCTGTCACGCCCAGAGGGAATGCGCATTATCTCAGTGAGTCCCGTGTTTGTCTGCGTGCGAAACTGCCTAATGAAGGTCGAGAGGTTTCAACACTGCGCCGAGTCATTTGTTCATGCACTGGGCGGGGAAGCATTAAGCAAATTGCGCGCCGCAGGCAGCCGCCTTTATGCAGTGGTCTTCAAGAAAGGACGCGCGTAAAGCGGTCGGACGAGTGGAACGGCAGTTTTTCTAGGACTCTAAGGGCTTCCTTTCGACATATCGCATAACCAACGTGCAAACGTCTGAGTTTATAGCACGTGATGGCAATGCGGTCAGAAGTGCGCAAAATGCCACGCCATATAGTAAATATACGCGCTAGAAATCTCTGCGACGACTGCACGTTGTCGCCTCTCAGCTTGCGCGTGCGGTCGGACGACTACGGGCGGTTTTAAACCCATGTTCTGTCTGTACTCGGCTTTTTCGGGGCTTTCAAATAGAAACAAATTCAGACATACAAACAAGCAATAATGCCCGCAACGCGTCAGCAAAAGCAGCAACAAAAAACTGCTCACGAGAGGGAAACAGAGTGTTCCGCGACTGTTTACCGAATGTGGTTGCTAACGGTGGGAAACCTCACAGCGAATAAAAATAGCTACGCAACTCAACTTTGAAAGCATGATGAAAAGGCTATAGAAATAAAATGAAACGGGTGTCGTAACATAGTTCGAGGGCCGATTCTACTTCAATTCCATTTATTTTCGCCTTTCGTCACCTATACTGAGTCACCGTCACGCCCCCATTTTCGCCGGAATCAGTCACACACTGCGGCGAATGATAAGAATGAAGCAGAGTCGAGGTAAACGGACTGTCACTCTATGTCGGCTCTGGCACTGCAGCGTGGGACTAATGCGCGGCTTTAACTCTGGTTCTTTCGATCAATGCTCTCGTTGCGCCGCTGTCGTGGCATGCCTCATCGAGCCGGCATGGAACTCGAGTAGGCGGGACAAACAAACTTAATGCAACTTCGGCGAACAATCACCAGCTGAGCGTGAATTATACACGTAACCCTTACCGGCAAACCCCTAATCAGGACTATTTCACGTATAGTTTGACGTGGAAAGGCGTAAAAGTAAGCGCCATCTGAATCCGCGTTCCACTCCAGCCCCATAGTACACGTGCTTTTCCAAGCTCAAGTTTCGAAGCCTACAGATCAGATTAGCAGCGCGGTACTCTTTCGTGGCTTTGCAGCAAAGGGTGTCACGCTGGCGCGCACAAAATGCAGCGCCCCTGTGCCACGTGCACGTGGCATCAATCTGCAAGCAGCCGAAAGAACTGCGCCCACGCCAAAGAGTTTCGAAGAGGACACAGCAATCGGTGCTCGTCCTCAGAAAATGTCAGCAGCGGAATGACGCACGCCCCTCGAGTAGCAGGTGGATGTCTGGGCGTGAGAAAGGGGGCGTGACATGGTGCTCGCGGCTCTGTTTCCTTTCTTCACAAAAACGCGCAATCCTTCATACAGTGACCTTAACGTTCCTCTTTTCACCCTCCCTCACAGCAGAGTGGCAGCTAGGACCGGAAGATGTTAACTCAGGCCTACCCTCTCTGTCTTTCTTAGTAAATAAATATGTCTCGCCCTCCTCCTCTCTCTCTCCCTTTCGAAGCAGAGTATCTAGTGGGACACCGGTACCGTTGCCAAATGATGCCGCTGTGGCAGTGGTAAGCAATGCTTTGGGAAGTTAACTCTGTGTCCGGCGCACAACAGCAACAAAACACAATATACGTATTCGGCTCGAACATTTTAGTTGATGTTATTGCACTCGTCAACTGTCATGCGCCGTTCTGTTTGCGCTTGGGTTTCCTCTGTAGTGAGCGGCCGTGGTAGTCGCATGTGTGTAGCGTGTATATTACACACAGAGTGTAGCATGTGTGCAGTGGAATGCACTTGAGCTGAAAACTTGGGTTACTATACATCGCACTGTCACTGCGGGTAAACTTCCTAGCCTGGCCCGAACGTGCACGTAAGCAAGCAGCGAAGTAAATAAACGAGCCGGCGCAAGTAAGTCCAGAAAGTTTTCCAAAGTCAAGCTCAAATTATGCCAGTACCAAGCCCGCTGTGATAGGGAACGTGCGCTGCCCAGGTGGCACTGCAGTTATTCCACTGTTCGTCTAAAAACTGCTGCCGTCAGTCGCTTGGGCCGCTATAAACGCGAGGGCACATTCTGAACGATTAGAAGCCCGCGTTTGGTTGATAGCACTATCTGCCTCGCTTCTGTAGACATAACCCCGATAACTGACACGCACCACGTGTGGCTTCGACAGCGTGCAGAAGCTCACGCCAATAAGCTCAGGAAGGTGGCGTGGAATAGCACCAAGAGCGCCCCCAGAACTGCTTGCTCCTCTCGCTATGCTGTGTGTTAAGGCGCTGCAGTCGACACGGCAAACTTGAGCTGCGGTTCCCTATTGCGCTGTGCCTACAGACTGACACGTGCTGACATAAACAGAAAGCTCTTTCATTTTAGCTTTCCGTCTCCACATTCTGCGCTGTTTGTGATCGCGCCATGTTTCTGGCAACGTCTCGGGCGGCGTGAGCCGATTGCACCGTCGATGAGCCTCTGCTTGAGCTCTGGGCGTCGGGTTTTACTATGACGTCACGGTCACGTAAACTTATTTTCCCGTGGCCGATAACCAGAACTGCTTGACACCTGCCAGGTTTTCCCACACTGTTTTGAGCTTTGGGCGGTCTCAAAAAATAAAATAAAAATAAGACAAGGCCATACTCGCGCGTTGATAAAAAAAAAAAAAATTAAAGAGCCGAAACGAGATGTGCGCAATCGCCGCTGTCAATTCTTTCATCAGCCACTTGACAGCGAGTATTAGAGCAACCACGTGCAACGGACAACAGCTGTCACTGGGCCGCCATCACGAATCAGAAAGGTTGGCACTTCTTTGAGACACTTCAAGTTCTGTCCTCGCCTCGTACGTCAGGTGCTCGTCTTTCGACGTCGCCATCGCGTCCAGCTCTCCGCGGCGCCTGGAAAATAACTCCTGATAGCCCTCGAAGACTGCACCGCTGCCCCCATCAGAGAGGGAGAACTTCATGCCCGTACGAAGGACAGCAGTCGGTATTAAGAGAGCGAAAAAGAAGTGAGAGTGAGGAGTGCGCTCAGGGGAAGAGAGAAATAGTGAGCGTGGGCATCGCGACACGTAAACTTCCCGAAGTGAGGCTCGTCTCCGTCAGCAAGAAAAAAACCCGCTCATCTGCTCCGGTGGACCCAAACCCGCGCTGTCAACGTCTCTGCGGAAACGTAACTGGGCTTTTGTTTGTCGATGTCAGTGCGGTGCTGCGGTATAGCTTCGCTTCAGTAGGCTGCGGTGTTTTTTGTTGGAAGTAAAGGAGGCACAACATCCGAGGCAGGAGCGGAGGAAAGTTGCCGTTTCGCGCACCTAACTTGGCGCTGACGTCCAGCATAATGGCGGAAAGTCAGATCCGGTCACGTAGTGCTTCTGATACGGCTCTGGCGCAGTATGAGGCGAATGGCTGAGCGAATAGGCGCGACTACAGGGGTAGCCTATTCGGCACTCGGTCGTATGTACGTACACGACGCACACGGAATATACCTAATTGTCCAACTGAACACCCTGGAGAGAGAACCACGTAATGAACGCATTCAGTTCGAAATGATGCATTAATCCAGGGAAAAACCAAAAACGAAATTTAAGTGCGAAAAATACAATCCATTATGCGCGCATGCACACATTCGAACACGCAAACGCGCATCATCGTTCTATTCACCGTCCGACAGCAGCTCTCGATCAATCTCAAAAGAAGAAATGCGCGTGAAACGCAAACTGTAGGAAAGCGCTGGTCATCCCAATGATTTACACGCACACACACAAAAAAAAATTGTATTTCAGAAGATAAAACATATGTATTGAAACATGATTTGTGATATTATCTGTTTCTGTAATAAATTAAAATATTGACAATATTGCAATAAAAGAGAATTTTACCAGGTAGGAAGAAGAGATACACTTGAACCGCACGACTCGCTAGCACCCAGAAGACATGTTCCTCGCGGTCCGGAGAATGTCCCGTGTCTAACTGTTGTTATAAAAGCTAGGGAAACAGCCTCAGGTCATGCGTGCCATATGCAGGCGTCGAGGTAGGCCACGCAGGGCAGGCCTCCAAAGTGCTACCGCAGCGGAGAGCCTCGGAAGAACGCTTCGAGGCGGCACCAGTGGTCCGCTCCAAGGTGTGGCGCGCGGACGGCAAGTCCGGGCCGCGCCGAGCAGCGCACAGGACGACGCCCTTCGCACCTACGCGCTGAATGCGGAGCCCGGCGGGCGGCGGAGAAAGCCGCTTTATGCAACGGCGCGTTGAAAAAGCTTCGAGGTGGGGACGGCGAATCGGACGAAAGCCAGGGGCTCTGAAAGGAAGAAAGCGCTTCCAGCATTTAGGCCGCGCTGTTTGTCTTGGCCGTCCCCGCTTAACGCCGGTCTTTTTAGTCAGCTCAAGTGTGTTAACGGCCTCCGTGGGTGTGCGCTGTAACGTTAGTGCAAAAGGGTCAGGCCGCCTTTTCAAGGCGCAATAATTAAAAGCTCGGGTGTGCTGCGAGGGTTCCGCGCATACGGACGTGAAAGGTACGCACGCGGAAAGGCGTTTTAGTCTGAACCTATGCTGCCGCCTTTTGGTAGCGCTAAAGCAAAACACCAAGATAGCCAAAGCACAGCGCACTGAGGACAGCCACGCAGCAAATGCCGAGACGTTAAGTATACCACTGATCATCTTTTTTTAATGTGCGTGCGTGTGCCTTGAATTAAAATTTTGTTGCATTGTTGTTGTGGTCATTCGCTCGCTGATTTACTCACTCAGTGAGCAGCTGGAGGGAGAAATGTAGAAAAAAACAGCATAGTTTTTCACAAGTGCAAAAATTTGCAAATGAAGGCAAAGTGAGATATTTCGCAAACATTTTTTTTTTTCCCATAGCTCAATTTATCTTGAAACAAATACGACTTATCCTCACTCCTTGACCGCCTTAGAAAACGAAGAGGGATTGCTTCGCCAACCCAGTGACAGTGTTCAAGGCAGCGCATATTTCAACACGATAGTTGATCAGGGAAACGCTCATTCTAGCATACAAAACAGAAATATTCGCACCGTCGTAATTTCGCCCTAACTGATTACAACAAGTTTGCTTCTTACCAAGCTGCGCGAAAAATAAGGAAGCAAAATAGAACAATAATATGCTTACAAAGGCTGGTAGCGAAGGTGAACGCTTCTGAAGGCACTAGCGTAGTCAGAAAACTTACCGCAGACGCATGAGTTTATCGGTTTTCTTCAATTAAATTATCAGCGTTACAACTAAGTACAGCTTTATTAATTTACCCATTACTGCCCTCAGGCAAGATAAAATCGACATGACACCCCAACCGTGGGTCTGCAGCGATACGCATATAGCGCTACGCTACGAGGAGCATAACGTTCCGTCGACACAGGAGCCCCGCATGCAAGTAAGAATGTAAGTACGTGAATGTGCAAAGACTTTCCTCCCACTGTATGCTAACAAGGCATCTGCGAGCCGGAAGCTGCTGTGTGAGGCTAATGAAATTTCCACGTAGCATACTTTTGCGCACGTGGCTTGTATCGAGCTCATTATTGCGTAACTTAATAAGACCATGTTTGAGAAACACTTTCTTCTGGCGTAAGTGAAGCGCTGGGACATGTCCTGCGTACGAACGACATGCGCGTTGTTCACGTTCCCACCCGCGAGTTGCGGCTCGAGCTGGCGAACGTGAAAGAAAATTTTCCGAGCGTCGTTGCACAAGGTTCCCTGCGCTGAACGTGACCATGCTTACGCAGGCGCAAGCAGGAGTATGAAAGGCGTTTAAAGGAACGCAAGAAGGGTGTGGAAACAAGAAATTTTGTTTCCAGCGCACTTGCAGAGCACGTCGAATCGTTAAAACATGACATCTGCTGGGAAGAGGCTTCGGTCATCGTTAAGGAAAGGAACGGGCGATTACGCTATTATCTCCAGTCTCTGGTGATACAAAACACAGAAAAAAACACACCTAATCGCAAGGACGGTAATCTCCCTCTAACGTATGCAAGATGCATAGGACGATCATTGAATCAAGCATAGTGTTCAGTGAGCAAGGCTGCCGTATGGAAACCGAAACGTCCGTCTTCTTTTGACCCAAACCACTGGTCGGCGTTTCCTTTTTTTTTTTTTTTTTCTGTTGAAGTGAACTTACTACCCGACCAGACGAGATTTCCTCAAGCCTTAGATTTCAGTACTCTCTTCTAACTGTGCAAGTGTTCTGGCGGCGCGGGCTGGGCACTTTTATTTCTCTTTCTTTATTTTTTGCCGATTCTGACGGATGTCTAAGTGTTCTTGCAGCCAGGGCGCTGTTGTTTTTATTTCCGTTTATCTTGCCCAATCTAGCCAATGTCTAAGTGTCGTCGCAGGCTGAGGACTTTTTATTCTTATTCTTTTTGAAGCCTCGCCTTAACTTTATGTCTAAGTGTTCTAGGCGGTGCGGGCTGGGCAGTATTATTTTTATTTCTTTTTATTTCGCCCACAGTATACCTTATGTCTAAATGTCAAAGACTGTTATACTTAGTGGCGCCGGCTGAGGAATTTTATTCTTATTCTTTTTGAAGCCTCACCATAACTTTATGTTCTAAGTGTTCCTTGGCGGAGCGGGCCGGAAAATTTTCTTAGTTCTTTTTAATGAACTGCCCTTTCTAAGTATTAAAGAGAGTCGCTCGTGACGGTTTCTTTTACTGGCGATCACACTCATTTGCCCCTACTGAGGGAACTCCCTATAGGTTTGATATATGTTGCAATCTGTGCTGGTCTTTGTTTTCAGAAGAAATGCCAGGATGAATGCTTAGCTACTCTGTCTGGCTCAAATTTTCAACAGTAGCTAGCACCCTTTAAAATCAGATCACGCGGTTTTGACATATAAGGAAGAATCTAGGTCGTCCGGTCACCTAAACAAATAAAGTGCCTCTTGATTCGAGAACAACGTCAGACAGTTCGCTAAACGTAAATAGATGCAATGAGCGAGCACCTCTATAGCGCGCTGTGGGCACGGCGCTCAGTTTCAGCAGTCAGAAAGTGGTGTGACCAGACGTCAGACGTACACGAGCGCTAGGGAAGCATCAGATTCGCCAAAGGCTGAACTGGCTGAGAAACCCACTTTGCGAGCTATGCACACGTTTTCCTTCGTTTTTCTTTTGCTCACTCGGTTTGCTCATTAAGGGCAAAAGAGAAGCGCAAGTCAGAGCGCTTGATGCATCACTGGAGTTATTGTGAGCATTGTAGTACGTTTGGTCGCTTTTTTTAGCTTTGGCAGGGTTCCCCTAGTCTACGTCCTTCCGCAGAAACCCGCATTTGCCGACGGGCGCGGCAGCGCGACTCTGACGGGTGGCTCGCCTGCATTACAGCCGAGCATGGCGGTGCGGTGCACTAGCATCTTCTGCACGCGCGTCATCGACAAAGGGCGCCGCAGCGCCGACCCATTTAGGTTGTTCGCCGAATCTCGCCGACGTTTAGCCGGCTTGCTGGACGCGCCAAGAGATGCCGAAGGATTGAGTCCCGCACGCGAGTGGCGAACAAAACTAGGCAAAAAAGGAAGCAGGAGAAAGAGGCCCCGAAAAGTGCAGCGCGGGCGCACGCACGACTGCGTACACATCCGTAAACAGCGCGTCTCGCTTTCCGCGTCGCCATGGCCAAAGGTCGTTGTCATCGGGGAAGAGGTGCGGCAAGTCTGGCGCCGCGAACGTCTGCCGCACGCAAACACGGGGCAGAGAATTTTGCTCGCGCCTGGGCTGGAATGTGTATATACTCGCAAATGCGGCTGAAAATGAGAAGACAGCGCGAAGAAGACGAAGGACGAAGCAAGAAGACTACACAGTTTAGAAGCCACAAGCGGCGCATGAAGACCTCCAGTCTTCTTATCAAGCTGAAATATTGCTTAAAATTTATACAGCACAAGTGCGGAGAGCGACAGAGCGAAATCATAATGGGGGAAACTGGAAACATGGCTGTGCTCCGCATCTGATGCAGGCTGCTTTGTTTAAAAACGAAAAAAAAAAAATCACGTGCCACGCGCGTTAAGTTACCACCCAAGCAACAGAAGCAGGCATTCAACATTTTGGTAGGAAGCATTATCCTGCGGCACCAGATGAAAAGTCTAATGATGAGGTGATACAACGCACATACAGCGGAAGGGCGCATGGATACAACACACAAACAAAAGCAGTTTCGCGAAAAGCCGTACCATAGTTCCAAGCGAGCACTCAAGATAAGTAAACGGGCAACTCAGTTACAATACCCAGGAACGGTTTGCACGACAAAGAGCAGGCTGACAGTTTAGGTATAGAAAGTGCGTAGGTCATCCATCTTTCCACGCTTAGTACGCTGTTTTGTTCGCGAGCTGACACCTGCAAAGCCTCCCGTGAGACATCAATTACTGGGTCGCAAACGCGCTCCGCTAACCCCCCCCCCCCCCCCCCCCCCCCAACCCCCCGCCTTCTCCCCTTGCATGCCCCCACCGACCCGAAGGGGATACTAATGACCAGTGCAAACACTGCACGGACGCACTGGCGGCAATTATTACAATGCACAGCAGGCCGGCAATCGTGCGCTTGGTCGGACGTCGAGCTGGGAGCGCGAGAGGAGCGGGCGCGCGACTTCGAATGCCTGTCCTACGTATTGCGCCGCTCTGCACGGGGGCTGAGCATCGCAATGCGTCCGGTGGCGTCGACTCTTCGTCGCCGCTTTAACGCCCGACAGCGGCAAGCGATGGAACGGCGCCCGTTGGTCTTGAGTGGGCTCGCGCAGGGATCGATCAATCGAAGTAGCGCCGCCACGGCGGCGGGGCGCTCCAGATAGGGGTCCGGTGGGGAATCTTAGTTGTAAGGAAAGAGAAACGGGCTAGATTAATCGACAGCGGGGTACTTATCGAGCGCTGGACAACGGAGAAGCTCCGTAATTGGCGAGGCTGATTCCTTTGTTTTATGCCGGTGGTGCTTTCGGCTGGCTGGCTTCTTTCCACAACACCGAGACCTTGGACTACCGAACAAACGCATCAGGATGTGAAGGCATGAAATAGTAACGAAAAGAGAGAAAATATACTGGAATCACTACGTTGCGAGTGTTTATCTTTAAAGAACTGTATGCGTAGGTGCAACGCAAAAGGGCATACTAACCTGAAATCAAAACACCGGCAGGAGTCCTTAAAAAGATCCACATAGCTCAGATGATATATGACAGAGAGAAATGTTTGCATGCGTCGAAGCGCAGAAGAAGGAATACACAGGGCAAAAAACGCACATTTTCGTGACCTTGTTGCGAGAGAACATCAGAAACCGTGCTTACGCGAGTACAGCGAAACACCGCACCATCCTCAGAAATTAATGCCGAATGCGCTGCACTGATGCGAGAAAGCGCTGTGCTTGATGCGAGGGATGAGGAGGCTCCCAGCGCCGATTGCGCTTCACGGGGAAACGCGCCCAGCGAGAGACGCCTGCGCGTGATGCGTGCATGAAAAGCGCGTGGGCGGAGCCAAACCCACGCGCCCGGCGAAGAATGATCGCGCGGGCGAGCCGCGTGCAGCGGACAGCGCGAGGATCTCCGCGGAGACTGAGTTACGGCGCTCTTCCTTTTTTTGTCTCTGCAGTCTCGCACACCCATTGCAACAGCGGGGCCTTGCCCGTGACAGCGTCGGCGACACCTCGAAGAGCGACCACAAGAAAAGAGGCGCGTAGTAAAAGAAAGGCGGCGACCTCCATAGCTGTTCGGGCGGCCAGGCGGCTCCGTATGGATTCAGCCGGCGCAACCTCTCACGCGCACCAGCGTCCCGCCAACTGAATTACGCGCGCGCGGAGCACCTGAGGCCCTGCTGCGGGGCCGGCGTCATCCCGTCTGGGACTTGCCCGCTTTGTGCGCGCCGGCGGCGCGCCCGTGCGTCAAGGGCGTCGTCGCTGACGCGCACTCGGTCGCCCGTAGCGCGTTCGGCAGCCGGACGCGCAGTCAGCGCCGCCAACGTCGTCCGTAACCACGCGCTTCTCCAAGGGACACTGCAGGCTGTCTTACACGTCGTCCGCTTGCTACCAGGAAACGGCATTCGGAATCTGTGCCGAGCACAATCGCTGTTCTAGGGCACATTTAAATGTTTTTCTTTTTTTTTTCCCCCATAGAAAAAGTGCTTGTTTCCTGCTGTCTCGACGCTGCTGGTGACGTAAACATTGCGATGAGAAAATTTGAGGATCGTATTTATGACAGTAAAAACTGCGCATGTGGCTCGACTTTATACGTCATGTTGGCTCAGCAAACGACAAGCACTACTGGTTAAACCGTCATGCTCAAATCAATATGACGAAAATGAAGCGCGGTCTAAAATCATTTATAATGCCAAGCGAGTAGTTCCCGCTGGAGCTGATGATCTCCGTCAAGACGGAGATCATCTGTATTTCTGTATTTTTTTTTTTCAGGATGAAAGCTCTGCAAATCGTCTAATACTGTACTACCAGCTTTTTCGGCAAACCAGAGGTAGAACCGAAGTGCTACGTGCCCCTCAGCGAAGCGACACAAGAACCGCAAGACGAAGTTAGGCGCCGTCAGCAGCGTTCACCGAATGGTGCTCCTTCCGCAGAGGGCCCTCGCGGGATTCGAATACCCGGTGAGTTGTTTCGGGAGCAAGTCAAATCAATTCAGCGTTGCGATCCCGACACACGCACGACAGAACCATTAGGTACACCCTCACCACCTCCTTCCACTTTTTTTTTCCGCCCGATTCCGATGTAATTTTAATGGCGTCGTCGAACGACAGCTAAATGTAAACAGTGATTAGAAGAATCCTTCAAGATGTAGTGGATTTGGTTAAGCGAAATTATTAGCTTTCATTTCTAGCCACGTGGCTGCGTTCAGGTGGACATTTGTTATATTTTATTTTCTTTAACAGGAAAGGCGTGGAATTTATTTATTTATTTATTTCATTATTTCTTTATTTTCACATTCTGCAGCCTGGCATGATTCTATGGCAGGAAGAGATTTAAAGAAATGCAGAAACAGTTTGAAACTATCCACAGTATATGCGATGCTATGAAAGCTCAAGGAAATGCACAGTACATGCCAGCTACAAATCACAGAATCTAAAAATCATTCCAAAGACAGAGCGCGAGTAGGGCAAGGAAGTGATTTGCGAATTTCTTTAGTGCGTGGAAAAAAACTGCATTTGAACAAGTCAGTACTAGGACTGAACGGTGCAGTGTTTAATTCGGGATAGCATCTTCGTACCTACCCGCACGACAAGCCCGAGAAGCGTCAATAAATTGGAGGAACATTGAACAGAAACTATTTTTTAAAAGAAAGTAAAAGGCGAATTCGACAACACGACAACACGGAACGAAACTATGGCAACTGGAATCACCGAAGCAACTGTGCGAAAATAGCTTACGCCCGAGCAGTCGCACTCTGTGCAGGTTAGGGAGTTTTGAAGACGTTTCTCCAGCTTACGACCACAAACAAGTTTCGCTTATTTCATCCTGCACAGCCTGCTGCTACCGTTCTTCTCGGTTCTTGAGATTTTTTATTTATTTTTTTGCCAGCGTATTGCATATTTACTGAACTAAAGCAACTGTATCAACAAGTGGAAATAGCGAATTTAGGGTGGCGAAATTAAATCTGGGGGACGAGAAAATCCAGCAATCTCAAGCTCTCGGTGAAGTACTCTAACAACGCAAACAAGCTTTGTGCTTGCTTTCGTCGAGTGTTACAGAGCACAGAGCCTAAGACGCGGCGTGCCTTCGTCTTTCAGCCTGGTGCATGAAATCAAGAAACAGCATAACGCCATATTTGAGCTTGTACAGGCGCTTTGACAATACTTACAATATGTTGGAGCCGTTTGAAGATGTGAAGCTTTAATCCCATCGGCATGATGTTTCATGCATTGATTTGGTTGCCCTTAACAGCAAAACCTGTAACGGTGCCTGGGACATTGCTTTTACCGACATTTTTCTGAGTGCTGACGTTAAGGCATGAGTAAGAACAAGAAAGGCAGTTTCTGAAAAGAGCAACAAATGCTGCCAGTAATGGTGAGCGGTAGGGACTTCGGAGCCTTGAAAATTCATGACGCCAATAGCAGTCAAGCCGGCGCCAAAGGCCTGCGGCGTACTGTTGAAAAAAAAAGAACCATGCCATCGAAAACCTTGTTACACTGAGGAACTACCTATATTGCTTATCTTCAACCGAAACAGCCACTGAGTCAACGAAACAGCGACCTCCAGCCAAGTATCCCTTCCCACCTCCTTCCTATTTCGCTGCAATGTATGAATGCAGTGTGTCCCCCCTCCTCCTCGCAACGTCGGAACATCGCTAGCCGCAATATAGTGGTTTCGAACCGATCAACCTTGGCAGGACAACTCTTCTCAATAACGAAAGCCTCAAATGATGCCAGCGGTGGGCAAGCCGATCCAGACTGGTGCATTTTCTTTCTTTACCTTCCTCTTTCTTTCTTTCTTTCTTTCTTTCTTTCTTTCTTTCTTTCTTTCTTTCTTTCTTTCTTTCTTTCTTCCTTTCTTTCTTTCTTTCTTTCTTTCTTCCTTTCTTTCTTTCTTTCTTTCTTTCTTTTAGGTGTTAAGAGTGGCTGCGTACACGCAGTGTCCGAACGTCTTCCGTGGTTTATTTTCGTTGCCACGCATCAATTCTTGCCTGTCTAGTTTGTTGACATCGCAGTACCTCGCGTAGCAGTTGTCCGTCTTGTTTTTTTTGTTGTGGGTCCTTTTGTGATGATAACAATGGTCCTGTAACCATATCTCCCTACATGTACTGAGGGAGAACTGTCTTTCACGTGACCTCATGCTTTCAACATCGATCGAGCCCCAAAAAAGGCTTTTTCCAGGCATCCATGAAGCCTTCGTTCAGAATCTGCTTTTCGGAACACTGGCGGGTCCTCGGGTGCTGGGAGAGCAAGACCGGTACATGCGCAGGCGCCTCCCGTGGCCGCCGTGGCTCCTCCAGCGCAAGTGGCTCGAGTGGGAGAGTGGCGTTGTAGAGGTACAGTGGTCTTTTGAAAGCACTAAGCACTGGCACAGGACTGGCGATCGAAGCGCGCAGGAGAGGAGCCGCAAGGTCGGCACTGCGTTGCCATGGCTACGTTCACTTTCCAAACACGTAGCTGTGCTATCGCCCACCCTGGTCACGTGGCGGGAGCGTCACCGCCTGGTCAGCAGGCGGTGCAGAGGTCGCGACGTACACGCGAGAGCTGAGGCCGGTCTGGAAGGCCGCGCGTGCGCCGCGTGTCGCGTTGGCGTGCGCGGCGCGAAGCGGATCGATCTGGCCGCCAGTGCTGGTGCGCGCGCGCTGTGCACGTGCGGCACGGGGCGGCCCTCAAGATGCGTAGGAGGGCCGCAGCACCCGGGCCCACCTCGCCTGACGGCTCCGACAGGTGGGTTCACGGTGATGGTTTACATGGTCGGAGGGCGCGGTGATTAAAAATCACGAGGTTAGAGCGAAGGTGCGTGCACGGCGCGCGCTCCTCATATTGCTCTTGGCCATGCGTGGAGAGCCGCGGGTAACGTGTTAATGGACCTTGAACAAGTTAACACTTGCCAACCCATTCGCGCCCCGCAGCAGTGGTGGTTAGGACGCTCGACTGCTGAGCCCGAGGACGTGGGTTCGATCCCGGCCGCAAAGGCGTCGTTTCGATGGAGGCAAAACGCAAGGCACCCGTGGGGCTGTGCGATTTCAGTCTACGTTAAAGAACCCCAGGTGGTCTAAATTATCCGGAGCCCTCCATTACGGCGTCCCTCGTAGCCTATGTCGCTGTGGGACGTTACACCCCATATATCATACCATACAACCCAGTCGCTCGCTACATCCCTATACACATTTCTGATGCGGGAAACTGTACTTGAGTGACAACAGCGCGCAAAGCGACGACGACGTTGTCGTTTCGTGCGCTGTTACTAGCTAAATATATCTGCACCGCTCGTCGGGCTCCTCCAAGCACCACTCAGACAAGCGCACACAGACTCACGTAGAAAGTGCACACTCTTGCCTACAAGCGGGAGCTTAGAGAAGAGAAGGAACGCATAATGGTTTTCGAAATTTCGCCTGTCCAATCTGAAAAGTTTCACGCGCTGAAAATTCCGTCTGCAATTGCACTATGGTACAACTTACATTTTTTTTAGGCGCAATTAAATAGTCGTCGATAAGACCGGCGGTAACGAATATAACGCGTATCTCTGTAGATCATAGGCTACATAAAACAGGGCCGCAATTTTCGCATCTACACGATAGGCAAGTAACCCCATTGGAATAAAGTTGCGATTACTATTCTGCAAGTTACACGAAAGTGGCTCGTTACTTTCGTGGCGTTCATTTCACGGCTTTTTTCTGCTAAGTTCAATAGGAAAAGGTCCTTCTGAAGGTGCCCAAAATATCGTTTCCTTTCACAGAGATATCGGCAGTCACGCCGAAGCCCTTTCCTATTAACATTAGCCTATCGGCACTTTGATGACAGTGGCGTGAACTGAAAAATGGACCTTTGCTACTTCGATTGTGTCTCACTGCAAGTACACCACACTCCGACGATAATGTCTCACATTCCTTCGTTTGTGGCTTGTTAAAAACAACATGCCGACGTTAGCAACGGATCGCGTGCCGCCGATTCCTAAGTAGGCAACAACTAATTTGATTATGACGACAATGACGGTGATGGTGACGACCATGACGAATTTTTATGACGCAAGGGCAGCTTTGGGAAAAGAGCGTCATTGCACAAAGTACTTTTCTTTTTACAGAAGGCGGCGTCAAATACCCATTTTCCAAGCATTTAACCTCGGAGGAATCGAGCACCAGACCAGGGAATGCTTGCACCCATCGTATCGCCGTTGGGCGGCAGTGGGGATCGAACCCCGCACCTCCCCACGCATGCGACGCGGATATTCAAACCACTGGGCCAACGTTGCGGACAAAAACGGCGAACCAAACAACCTTTACTTAATCAGTGCAATAACGTTGTAAATTGCTTCGCATTTAATTTGCTGTCCTAAACGTGATTAATTAGTTTTCTTTCGAAAACTAATTAATCACGTTCAGTTACGCACACTTTTAAAATTTCCAAATAAGTTATGGCAGTTGTCTGTATCGGTGCCACGTTTGTTTTTGTTTTTGCAGGGGAATAGACAAGCAGGGCACATTTCCGCGTCTAATAATGAAGCCTAATGAAAATGTACATGAAATTTGTTAGACGCTGCTCAAGAGATAGGTTGTCACATGAGCCTGATGGTAAATGTGCAATGTCTTGCAAAACAAGAACTGCTTTCAGGAGCTATTCACGCCTCGTGGTTTAAAGTGGGACAGCCCACTGCGCACCTCACCAATAAAACCCCTCTCGCCGCATTATTTTAAATTTGTATTTTCATGGAATACATTTCGTGGTCGCCGTTCTCTTCCACGGCCGCTCCGTCTTTACATCCTTACATATAACCCCTAATCTCCGCCTGAGCGAGACGATGCCTTCCTTGAGGTGCCAACTTCTCCTAGTTTTCCAATCGAGAAAATTGACACATCCGTCTCTCTCTGTCCTCTGACGCAACATTCTGCCTCCTGTTGATTTGTCCGCCGCACATTATCGCCGATTCCTTTTCTTGCACGCACAAAGAAACGGAGATAGTTACGTACACCTTCTAGCGTTTTCTCCAACAGCGGCTGTGTAACGCGCAAAGAGAAGAAAAGCGGCATTCGCGCACCGTATCTGAAGCCTCGTAACGGCCGGACGCATTGCCAGCCGCCATCAGGGCGAAAGCAGATTACGTAAAGATTGTTTGTTACTCGCACCATTTTCCCACGCAACTACGCGCCCGGCGCCGAGAGAGGATTGAGCGTTTGTTGCCCGTTCTCTCGCTCGGGGAATGCGACGACTGCCGCTGAATGGATCCGTGTACGGGAGACGACACCCCACGCACGGGGGGCGAACATTTTCGCGGTGCCATCATCCACGCGGGCACGTGTAGGGTGTTGCTTGCGGTCGTTAGCAAACCATTAGCCGGGGGGGAACACGCGGGAGCACTCGCTTAGGGCGCGCCCATCTCGTTTCGCCGCCACTCGAGGCCCCCACTGGGCGGCCCGGCGCGACGACGTCGTCCATCCAGGCAGCGTCGTTTTTTTGCGCACCCCGGACGGTTCGCGTGTATGTCGCACTTGGCTGCGGCACTTTCAGCTCCGCGCGCGCTTTTCCTCCGGGGTTTCACGCGATGCGGGGGCGCGGCTAACCTGCAGTGCAAACGCGTCGCTTCCCTGCGCGCGCCAGTGTGTGTACCCAGCCGGTATAGGAACGCACGTGGGCGTCCTTCGCAAGGATGCGCTGATAGGCATCCGCATGCGCTGGCGCCGTGTCATCCTCGTGCGCCGGGCACGGGGGCACCAGGCTGAGAATCTCGGGCGCCGGGATTTGTTTCTTTTCCTGGGTAAAAGCCCAGATTCCTGGCTGGTCATGCTGCGCGCGCTGTGTGTTTGCATGAAACGTTTCAGATATGCTTGTGGAGTTTGTTTGTTTTTTTTTCTTTTATCAACCATATGGTACGCGACAATGCACCAGTGGAGGTCACGAAGGAGTCCAGCCGTTATTTCGTGAACCGCTGTGCCTGTTTCAGAAATGTTCTCTCTCTCTCCTCCTCTTTTCACTCATTTCGTATTCCGGTTAATCGCATTAAGCTCTAACATGACTGGCGCGCCTCGACGCAAATTTCAGGGTGATTTTTATGGAGGTATGCGAGTCAGATATCACGACGCGTGGTAGATGTGCACGCACTCTTTTGAAATTATTTAAATGCCTCTGCAGTCGCACTAGTTACATATGAACGCCATTCCGCCTCCGTCCCACCCACGGCCGTTTTCTTTGCCGGCATTACCTCCAGTGAGAGAGCATGCAGCCACTTCTTCTGACTTCCCTTCCTTGCCACTTTTTACCGTTTGTGAAAGCGTGGATTGCAGTCGCAAATTTCGCACACCACTGTAACGGCCTTAGCGAAATTGCGACCTCACGCGGAATAAGCGTACAAGATCTTAAAGAATTCCCGCTCATCCAAACCTTCTGTTATTAAAGTGGAGCACCGATGCTCCTTCGGCGACTAATAGCGATGGCGTTCCGCACTCTTCTTTGAATACACAACGGCCGTAGCAGCCTCGCACCGAAGTTGAGCCGCGGGCGACGATGCTACTTTGCCTGTTGGGAAGTCTCCTTTCTATTAACGCGCTCACAGACGCTGGAAAGGCGCAAGACGCAAGACACTCGAGAGGAATGGTACGACCGGTAGCTCATCCCAATTACGCCGCAACACGGGGCGCGTATAGCCATTGTGCTGTTAACCCAATTAGGCCAGGGGTGAGTGCTCGTTGTCCTTCTAGCGGCCGCCAGGCTGTTTACGAGGGCACCGCTCTGGCCGCGGTGAGGGCGCGCGCCGAACGACGAAGGCTTCGGCACTGCCTCGCTAAACTTGCTTGCGGCGCGTTCGTTTTGCAACCCACGTAAACTGCACATCCGGCCCTGAGAGTTGCCTGAAATGCTCTGTCGAGCCGTACTTTGTCTCTATGCGAACATGTATCATTATGGAAGCTTTCTATAGCCGAGGATTAGATTCTCTGAGCTGTTCACGCGTTGCGACAGTTGTTCGTTGGCCTACGTCCATTATAGCTGGCCCCTGGTTTGTTGGCACCAGCTCCAGAGTGCGCTGCGCTGCGTTGTTTATATATGTTATGTTTTGTGCTCTACAGTGGAATAATATCTCTTATAAAATGGGTTCCCGGCGTGCGCACTAACACGTATACGTTCGTTTAGGAAGCGGCGTTTCGCTGACAGCTGTCGAGTCATTATACGTGTAATAAGTGGTCTTTGCACTTGAAAATGTTATATCTCGTAATAAAGACGAAACAAGAGTTAAGAAGCAGCGCAAAAGCACTATGACAGAGACAAGGGACAGAAAAACCCGAGGAGGGACATAAAGGATTCGACACGTGTCCCTTCTGTCCCTCGCGGTGTTTTAACGCCGTTTCCCCAGAGTGAAAGCTTAGAGCAAGTTAACGAAAACATCCGGAGAAACAGCCGCGTGAGAAATACCAAAGTCAGACGTGTGTGCACTGAACTTCCTCAGAATAGAATTCCCAGAGCCTACCCGGGAAAGTTCGCCTCGCGGGAAAGCAAAGTGGCGAGGTTTTCAGTTTGCATGGGCAGTTTACCGGGAGACCTCGCACACGCCCGGAAACGTTGCTAATTACGACGATTTGCTTTTTTTTCTTCTGCACTAGACGACGAAGAGGCGCGCGAAGACAGGCGGGGAAGCGCCTGAAAATGATCCTTACCGCTTAACTCTTCAAGGCCTGCAACGTCACGAAAAGTGACTTCCGCCTCCTGTGCAAACGAAAAGTGCAGACGAGCAAGGTTCAGCGTGTCCATTACTCTCGAGGTCGTTATCTTGCGTTCGCGGAGTTCTACCGCGCGTTGCTGCTTCCGATGCCTCCTTTTTTGTTGATGAGAGACGCGATAACGATGAGCTCATAGCGCTCCGCGGCTCGCTCGACCTTAGCGCGGTGCAAATTTCTAATGACCCGCTGCAAAATTGTTTCTGGCGCTCCATTGTGACTTGCTTACCTATAGCGCCGTAAAGCTATGGCTACGTAAACGCTTGCAATGTCTGCAAAGAACTAGGCGTGTTATGTTTTTCGGTTCTGTATTTTCCACATGCCTCGTGTTGTGCATTAAGCCGTCTCACTGCTCACAGCGTGGTTTAGGCAGGAAAAGTTTTCACTATCACTCTCAGAATTGACTGAAAGTTAATACTAAATTGGATTACTATCAAATAAACCAAAATACGCGCACGAATTTACTAGATCCGGATACTGCAACCAGTCATTTCGTTATAAACCTGCGCCGGGCTTGCGAACCTTTCGTTTTGTGTATTCCATCTCTCAACTTGGTTCCTTTAAGTGGTTATAGTTAGGAGCCAGCTATCTTTACGTGCAGGCACAGCAGCAAAATTACTTAGCGTGAACTGCCGGACACCATCATTGAATGAGCTTGACCTTAGAAAGCGGTGCACTTTACGGTAATAAGCGTGTGAATCGGTGTCCCAGGTGAGATGCGGTAATTGTTGTCAATGCGCTGCGGTTTCCGCGCGAGCCGCCGATTATTTCGGAGTAAGTAGCACCAACACGGCCAACAACAGCCATAAACAGCGCTGGAATCTTAAGGCGCAGAGAGCGTTGTCGCCCGACACGTTTCTGGGAAAAAAGGCCGATATAACTCCGTTGTCCGCAGAGGTCAGGTGATTTTCGTTGCATTCTCGCAGGAGTGCTACACATGAGCGCAGAAAGAAAAGTACAGGCAGAAAACAATGCGCCTAATTGGGAGCAATTATAGAGCGCGGGCAAACACAGGCTTCCCTGGCCCGGTTATCTTTGGCCTGAAAGAGGACAGCAAAAAAAAAAAAAAGGGGGGGGGGGGGGGGCGCGACCCACGAAGGTCTCTCAGCCAACAGACAAAAACGCGAAAGAATTGCCCGGTGATAAACGCGATGTTATCGCCATAAAAGGCTTGCAGGCGTCCGAAAATAATCATCAGAGACCGACGTCGAGCTTAGCTAAACTGAATGCATTTTTACAACAACACATAAGCAAAGTCCTCCTGGGTGCTGCTTCTGAGCATCTGGTGAGAAGATTTTCCATGCGAAGAGCTCTCGTGGATGTAGTACGTATATACGGCACTCGCCATGAACTTTGGAGCGATTTTTCTTCACAGAACTAACCAAGGGAGCAGACTTTACTCGCAAACAACATGCCGTCATTTTTCACCGTGCGTATGCGTCACACAGGGAAGGATGAAATGAGAAACTCTGGTTCTGTGCTCACGGTAAAAAAAAAAAAAAAAAAAAAAAAAACGGAAAGTGTCATACTTCGAGCGTTAAAGAAAATGTGCGCCGCTACCATCGTCCGTAATATTAACTACATAACCTTGACGAATGAGGTTGGACTAAATCGCGTTAACGTCGCCGAGGGCAAGTTGTCATTTTTTTTACGGACACGGAGTGTAGGTTACAGCTGAACTGGCTTCAAGAATATCATGACCACTCTAATAAAGCAGTTAGCTTGCGCGTCAAGATTTGCGTAAGAGTGAACTGTCCTGACCATCGTTTCATGCGTCGCTTTGGCTAGACATCTGGTCTTCATTCTGCTTACTTTTACTCGCAGTTTAGTGCGGAATAAAGTCAAAAGGGTCTCAAACTTCGCTGCCAGCGTCGAAAACTTCGTTAGACTCCCTAAACATCTTACCTGTCTTTTTCTAGACACTTTTTTTTTTCACGCACACGGTTCACTGCCACCAACACGTGCTATCAGTCTCCAGCTATGGGGCATACTCATTAGCAACACTTAACCTGCCAAGGCCAAGCGGATCTGGAGCCGGCTGGAGACTAAGCCAAACCGAGCCAACTCAAGGTCTACGAGTATGCCGGATACAGCTCGACCGAAGGCGATTGGGAGGACAGGCCCTTTCCGCGCCAGCCGCTGACGATCACTGCAGACAGCACGGCTTCGCCGCAAGGCCGGCGCGCGTAGCACCCAAGGTGTACGGCCGAGCCCGCCTTGCTCCGGGACCTTTGCGGGCGCCGCATACTCCGCGTGCTGGCGCCTTCCTCAGTGACCCTCCGCGAGATCTCGACGGCAGCGGCACTGCAGCAGCAGCAGCAGCAGCACATTTTTTGTTTTCCCGGTTCACGACGCCGGAAGCACTGCTCGGCTCACACACATACACACACACAAAAAAAGCAACAAAGCTAAATTCGACGCCTATTCTGTTGCCTGCAGTGGCTGTCTCGGGTATAGTTGCCGATAAGAAACCTTTCCAGCGACTAGTTGCACTGCGCTGCGGATCGTGGTGTAAACGCTGAAGCGAACTTCTGTAGCGCATTGCACCTTGTGCAGGAGAAGGTGGTGAGAAGCAAGAAACGAGCTGTAACGCGCATTCCAAACATAACTGCGACTGTTCTCGCACAGCTGCCGAGTGAATTCACCCTGCTCGCCCCGCGCGACTACGTACAAAATAATAAGCGTCGAATTTGAGCACGGCGTATAGACTGTCAAAGATATGCAGATTAGCAAGTGCGCATTGCTGTGACCTCCTTTGTATACGTTATAACTGTCAGTGTGCGTTTATGTACTTAGTTCGCATTGAATATGCTTCACTATTCCTTTACCTTTTGATACAAGAGTAAGTGTCGTTTGCTACTCTCGCCTTAACCTGCTATATAGTGCTTCAAATTTCGCTGCGTGAGTTTAAAAAAATAAACATCCACGCACTTCAAGGAGATTAGGCACCACTTTCCTGGTCAGAGGAGGTAAGCGACCGCCGACAAGATGCCCACTCAGAGCTGAGATTATTCGCCCGTTTTCCTTTCTTCAATTCCAGCTGCCGGCGCGTTGCCTGCAATTTAGCCGCCTTTCATTCTACTGCGTCGCCTGTTTTATGTAGCACGGCGTGCACTGTTGCACTGCAGAACAGCCTCGCATGCGACGCGGCAGATTTCGAGCGGGACGACTTTATATATACCCGCTCCCATTTGGGAGCACTCCGCTCGGCAGTCGAGCGCCCGTAGAGGTAAAACCTTCGCGCTCGCAATAAACACGCGTGCGCGAGCATCGCCGAGCGAGGCTGTAAAGTGCGCCTGGATGATCGGCAGCCGGCTTGTTCTCGGAAAGCTACATTTAGCCAGTAGCCTTGAATCCACGGCGGTGCCGACGGCGTGCACGCCTACGGTTAATAAGGAACGACTTAAGGAATGACAACCACCCCTTCCAACTGAGTGCCTTCCAACGCGCATTCCAAACGCGCGGGACACGCCTCGGACGCGCACTTTGTTTGTGTGTTATTCCTTACACAAGTGCGCGCAGCGGCGCTCTCGGTACTACACATGCCGGTCCGGTAAACAGCTGACATTATTCTTGGTTCCAAAACTTGTTCGCAGCAGAGTATGCAGGAGCGTGAGGCGACGACTTGCAGGCCTGCGTGGTGGGCTCGCGAGCTTCCATTCCGCAGTCAAGTTGTGAGATGGAGCGACAAAAGCTGAACACCACGCGGTTTTGAGTGCACAACCGTAGCGTGAATGGAGTATTTGCGACTTTATATGGCAGGGTTGCCTGGCGACCTTGAGAAGACGCTGGCACCGAGCAGCTTAATGGAAATTAAATGAGAAAGAGTAGTAGGTATTGACTAATTTACGGCAACAGGATCGTACAACACAGTCTACACACACCAGAAAAAATTCTTAGCATGAGTTCATTTTCAAACGGCGCGCAAGAAGTGTTGAGACGTTCTTGTTTCTTTCTGCACTAGTGAATGATTCGTATTTAAAAAGACGAGGCCTGCTTGCTTGACGCTGTACCACAAGCGCTAAGCCAGTAGAAGCGCCAGCTGAAGCCCACTTGTCGCCAGACAGTGCGTGTTTATTACCGAGAATATACGTTTTCTCCGGCACAACTCAACCCAAGGCTGAAGCGACGCACTTTCCATCGCCCTTGCTCGTCGACTTGGTCTCACCCGACCCGGCATAATGGATAACAACTGATCGTTTCGGTGATTCAAAGTGCTAAGCCGCAAGGACAGAACATAAAAAAAAGAAAAAGATTACCACTTAACATTTTTCATTTCTATATCTGTTAAGTCCATGCAATGTTCGGGTGTGTTTTAACACGGCCTTCAATTGGTCCTAAACTGGGGCAAGCTTGCAGATCCTGGAGATTTCAAAGACAACTCGAGCATATCTTTTTATTCGACCTCAGAACGCGTTACTCTTCGAGCCTGTCCAAGCGCTCTGGATTAATCCTCTCATTACATCGGACGTTCATTCTAGTATGTATAGTAAAGCTCGCCATGTTTGACTTGCCACTTCTTTTAGGTGCTGAACAATTGATCTAACCCTTTTTTTGATAACTCTTAATAGCCATTCTCTCTTTTTCATTAGCACATCATCAACCGAACTTTTCCGGTGCATCCAGCCGTGAGAAGTCTTCTTTATTGCATTATTCTTGCACTCATGATGACAGAAATGGTTGTGACTGCGTTCACTGCTCGCGTTTTTGCTCCGCAGTTGAGTGCGCTATTTACTTCCATCTGCACACGTGACATTACAGCGCTCGATCAGATTAGTACATGCCGTCTATGGCTTCCTTATTCTTCTGCTAATTTTTTAGATTCTGGAAATATTCGTTATTTGATTCGATAATATAACCCAGATTTTTAATAATATTTTTTGTTGATTAGAATCGAAAATTTCACACAAGCATGCGCCTGTTCATTATCGACTAACGTTCTCCAAAACTTCCTTCGTTCTGTTGGGAACACCGTGTACCGGTAGCATGACTGTTGCTTTGAAGTTCATGATAATTAGACAAGTACATACCCGCGCGGTTAGATGAAAGCTGCTTCTTTAAACCTAGGTTCAATTAACTGCGGTATACAAATTCACTTGTTTGGAAAGTTTATTGCCTTTTCAAAGACGAGCGATGCAGGACTGTCCAATGATTAGGATATTTGAGCAAATGAATAACTGCGCAGTTAGTGATATTAAAGAAATTCTTGTTATTAAACACGCCTTTACTAAGTAGCTTTCCGTTCATGAGGCTGCAATTAGCAGCTTTACGCTCCGAAGACACATCGGTGAAAGGAAAAAACACAGAAAGCTTTTTTTTTTCTCGACGTATTGGACACAAGATCCTGGAATCCTTGGACCGAATGTTACAATCACATATTTCATTCCAGGATAACTAAAGTGTTTTTGCTGAACAGTAGTCTGATAGAAAAAAGATATGATATCTGGCTTGACGACGGCGAGTATCCGAGACTTAACACTGAAAAGAAACAAACCAACCGGCAAACAAACAAATACATGAATAATATCGAGAATACAAATGAGGCCCACTGCAAGACAGCGGCACATCCTTGAGGACGGCTTTCCCTGTATCTCCGCACCGCGACAACAAAGCAAGCAAGGCTTTGCGGAGAGCAGCGGCGCCGCCCAGTGAAGAGACACTTCGCGTGGCACCCTGCGCGCCGCTCTTACTCCTGTTGCCCGCGGCGCCCGCAGATGGCGCCACCTACCACCAGTCGCTCCGGCGGGGACGAACTCAAGCGCTTCGACCGACCCGGTTTCTCGGATTCAAGGTCAAGAATTGGGTCCCCGCGGTTTAACGAAGGTTACTCTCGCTTCAGCGGGCTCGGGGTGACCGAAAGGTAAACGCAGCCTAATGAGGTCGAAATCGTTTACCCAGAGCGCGCTCCCTCCCCTTGCGGTCCCGAGGCCCGCGACAGTCGCGAAAGGGCGCTCTGATTCATGCGCGCGGGCTCCCCTCGCCTCGCAGCGCAGCCTTCGTCGGTGAAGGCGCGACGACGTCGCATGAGCGCCTGGTGCGTGGACGAGACTCGGCCCACTACCCGCTGCGCACGCGCCAATGCCGCCAATTATATTCACCGCGGGCCGAGTAATGGTTTCTGCGTATAGCGCGCATGCAATGAAGCCTCCAAGGGCTCTGGCGACGCCTGTACTCTCCCGGTCACCCCTTCCAAAGCGCGAGCGCAGTTTCGAGGAAAGATGGGCAGCGCGAACACTCTGGTCCCGTGACGGGTGCATATTTCCCGCGCGTGATATGTGTTTCATTTTTCCTTAATAGGCACATCTACAACGGCTCACTGCGGAAAGGACCATGCAGGAGGTACGGAGCCGATTGATCTTAGCCGCCACTGCGGTCTTCAGTCGGTGCATGAAAAGGTTATAGCAGGAATGGGCATATGAGTGTGTTGACCAGCGAATAACAGTAATTAAGGCACATCAGCGCTACAGTTTCCAGAAGCATCACAGCGGCAAGCATAAGCACTTATAAGTGTCACCAACAACGCTGACAGATGGCAGTTAGGGTAGCTACGCCTCATAGCTCCCTGCTTTCTCCATGACCGTGCGCATCATTGAAGTGGTTTCGTGAATGACATTGACCTTATCGAAGGCCAGCACTATCCTTGGCTAGCTTTAGAGAAACTGCAGGCAGAACAAGAGGCTTCTAACCAATGCGCTTGTGCATGCACAACTAAAAAAAGAGCTTCGTATCCGCGCCGCTCTAAAAAAAAAAAAAAAGGTACCGGCGCGTCCGTGGTTCGAAGCCGACCGTGTGCACATATTAAACAAGGGAAGGCTTTGTAGC
Organism: Amblyomma mixtum; assembly: GCF_055824585.1. Classification (NCBI taxonomy): domain Eukaryota; kingdom Metazoa; phylum Arthropoda; class Arachnida; order Ixodida; family Ixodidae; genus Amblyomma; species Amblyomma mixtum. The sequence continues at coordinate 119,804,226 of NC_143014.1, forward strand.
GAACTACCGCTATGTTTATGTAACGCGGGAGGACCAAACCGAAATCACAGAAAGCCAACAAAACCGAAACAGTTCCGCCCGTCTTCCATAGGTGCTAACTAGTAAACTTCGACGAGAGTGCGCAGAGCCCCTCGGTGACTACATACCCGAGGACGGAGTGGATTTGGGAATCCTTGAATGAAACGATTAAACTTAGGAAAATGTCTCTAGAAGAATAAAAGACGACGCGAATACGTAGCCCAGTTTTTTTGTGTTTTTTTCGGAAGAGGAAGGGGGGTGGACTTGGAGTGCCCGAGCCCCCCTCGGTGCCCCTCCTGGGTGTAGGGATGACGCAATTGAACAATTGACGCAGACAACGCATTTCTGTCATTAGGAAACACACAGATAGAAAGGCATAGCCATACCTGTAGGTGGAGAGACAGACAGTGAAATGACCTGCAGTCACGCGACTGCCGCCGAGTGGTATTATAACTACGAACGAATACCGTTAGTACATTGAATTCTACACATGCTGGCATATATTTAACAATCTCAGCGTCTCGACTGACCGGGTTTGTTCTGTGTTCAACGTGTGCGACGCACTGAAGTTTCAGGTCGGACGTCAGAAACATGTCATCGAAGCGGCTGCCGCTGGGCTCGCCATGGGAGGTTGGAGAGAAAGGAGCGCGGTTACTTTTTTTTTTTTATGAGGGGGGGGGGGGGGGGGGGAGGGGGGGGGAGGGCTTCTCCCTTAGATCCTCTCAGTGCACAGATCGAAGTGAGCGGTCAATCTTCTCCAAAATAAAACATTTCCCTGATAACCGAGATCCGTATGTGGGAAAGTTTATATGTTATTTTTTTAAAGAACAATTCAAGAAACGACGAAACCCAAGCCATCGTTGCAACAATTCTAAATACCAACAAGAAGCCAGCCAGTCTTTGGAAGCATTTCCAAGCAGTGAGCTGAGAGAAACGTACCCTTAATGGCACGTCTCTCTAATCCAGGAATCACTCCGACGAAGCAGCAGTTTCGACCTTCACGACCGAACATTCTTTTGGTGCCCACAATTCTCAGCGTTCTTGCGCCAAGGCAAAAAGAAAGATACGTTTTGTGTTTGTTCAGCCTCAGAGAGCACAACACAGCCACAGTGCAAGTAGGAGCAACAGCACTATATGAGGTACCTTGTTGATAATTTTCTACGACACCCTGCTTTACTGTCAGTGTAACAAATATATAAAAGATGTCTACGTGCTGGCTCGATGTCCAGGTGACTTTTTTTGCACATTTTTTTTTTGCAAAATGGCGGTAGAAACAAGTAAGTGTTACGAACATGTCTATATTTTTATTTTGATCTCATCATTCTGTTTATTTTTTTTTCTTGTCTCCTAACCGTGTTTTAAAAATCTGTGGCATTCGAGCGGGAAAGAATTTGCGCATCGAGATTTACGGATATTTCGTGCGTTTATCAGGAAAAAGATTGCGCATACAAATCACCAGCCTTGAACGCAAATACAGACGGGTGTACCAGGCTAGAAATTACGCTATTTGGCGCTCGGCGCTTCTCCGCATGCTTCACAGAACGCGCGGCAGGCTTCCATTCCGCACCGACATCTCCATCCGGGCGCGGCGCGCAGAACTCGTCGGCTTTTCGGGGATCGCACGTGTTCTTATAAGCGACGCGAAAACCGTGTCACCCGGCGGGACCGAACCAGGACAGAGCCGGCGCCAAAACATGGGAGCGAGTTGAGTTGCGTTCAAATGGTAAAACTTTCAGGTGAAAGCGGTGGTCGCCGGCGCTTCTTGCGCACACAGGCACCGGCCCCGTGGACCGCGAGTATTGTATGGATATGCGTGGGCGTGACTCTCGCGCGCCTCTCCGCAAATGGACTGCGGAGCCATTCACGCGTGCACCGCAGAACCGATGACCCGCGAAGTCCTCTCCCACACGGAGCGCGCGCTCATCGACGAAGCCGATCGGTTATGCGCTCCGGGCCAGGGAGGGGGACGCGACCGGTTACCGCAACCGCCGCCGAACCTGCCCGAACGAGCATGACTGCAGTGGCGCGGCAATTAACGCTCATCGCGGGCGGCCATGCGACAGGGCCCAAGACACCCGACCGCAGCGCGCCAGGCGACTTCGGTGTGCACGGCACATCGTCGCAGGCGTTGCAGTCTGACTATTTCGTGCGCGCGTACGCCTTTCCTCTCGCGGTCTATTTTCTGCGTGCGCCTCGAAAGCCGTTTTCTAATTATGTCGCGTCTCCGGCGACGGAAGTGTATACGTTGCGAGCGGGAGCCTCGTCAGCGCTGCGCGCTTACGTGAGGCGAACGCGCTGCTGATGCTGGGGCAGGCATTAGTTAATGCCGCCGGTCGCAGCTTGCGCTTCCGTCGTGAGTTCCCCCGTGCCTGCCGCCTCGGAGAAAGGCATCGTCGCAGTCGCTGCAGGGACTCCATGCTGCACGTAATGCTCTCTCAACGAGCGGCGATGCTGACGCGCATTAATCCTTCAGAACCACACAAGACCACGCTGCGTTAGAAACCATCGACACCAACAACAAAAATAATACTTTCGTTAGATGGCGGGCAGGTAAGAAAAAAAAAAGTAATGAAAAATTGCACCGCCTCCAGCGCCTACATGCACTATTGAAACGAGCACTGTCAGGAAATACAGGGTGTTTCACCTAAGACTTTCTGCAATTTTTAAAAATAAGCTATTTGAATTAGATGCGCGCTTTTTCTGGCATACCATTGTCAGTGGTGTAGTACATCGTAATGCAGCTAAGACGTGCTAACTAGCAGGCTTGTTAACCAATATTTAATAGTTAAGTTTTAAACTATTACCGTTGGGCTCCTTAATTATTGAGAGGCATGTAGCCCACCGTAAGTGATGTCCATATCCGTTTTTAGAATTTCGAGAACGCGATTATCCTCGGCGCTGTGGCCCAACAAATTTTGGCTATTTCGACGAGTTACGTGCACTGGAGAGGTTGCTTTGCCTGCAAGCTTCTCAAACCACATGTATTTTGGCGCGATGTAGGCGAAATTTGTTGGGACACAGCGCCGAGGATAATCGCGTTCTCGAAATTCTAAAAACGGATATGGACATTACTTACGGTGGGCTGCATACCTCTCAATAATTAAGGAGCCCAACGGTAATAGTTTAAAAGTTAACTATTAAATATTGGTTAACAAGCCTGCTAGTTAGCACGTCTTAGCTGCATTATGATGTACTACACCACTGACAATGCTATGCCAGAAAAAGCGCTCATCTAATTCAAATAGCTTTTTTTGAAAAATTGCAGAAAGTCTTAGGTGAAACACCCTGTATATAGCTGCAATTCGGACAGGAGCAAACGCAAGCCGCGGTACATACTCTGATCGTTTCCAAGATGGCGATATAAAACAGAGGACGACGCATCTTCAATCCCAAAAAAAGTTCGGTGCTCGAGGTAGAGGTACAGTACGGCAGCTATGCGTCAACGTCGCGTGCATGTCAAACATGGTGATTTATGCGCGCTTGTCGCAAACAGACGGCGCGCCTGGCACTGGAAAAAAAAAGGCGTCGTCCACAATGGAAGCTTTGTTTGCGCTTTTACCCTGGATGCCATCATTTGTCTTGCGTAAAACTTGCATGCGTCGCAGTCTCGTTGCTTGCATGTGCCCAGCTGGTTACGTGCGTATTACCGCAACGAATTGCTCGAGTGCGCTTAATGAACCGTTCTTTCGAAAGAATAGAAGCAAACCGGCCGACGAGCACCCCCCCCCCCCCCCCCCCCCCTACAACTCCTGCGGTGTTATATAAACACGCACAATTAAGTGCAGCTAGTTCTCTCAGACTTATATTACGACTGCGGCACCCCACCCCGCCTTTATCGTGTGCCTACCAACGTACGAATGCTGAGGCTTCTTACAACAACCTCTAGCATCTAGGAATTCCCACTTCGCAGATCCACGCTACACGAGGGGCACTAAACAAAAATGAATTCTGGACCTAATGGCTGCATATAACGGCGAGAACAGAACCTGGAGGTGTAGGCGCAGTTGAAGGATAGCACTCAACGAGAGGTATTACCCAACAAGCGTCACGACTATATAGTGTACCAGTGCACTCGGCAGACGCTCGTTTGTCTATTAAGCGTGGTATTTCCCGCGAGTGTAATAGCGCGTAATTAGCGCCCCGGTGAGATTTCCCCCCTTAGGCCGCAGCTTTCTCGCGCACTGGGGTCGCTTCAGGGCATGTAGCTTACTTCAAGCTCAGGCGTAGGCATTTATTTGTATGTGTTGTCCGACGAGTAGGTGCTTATGTGGGAAATATATATTGTCCTGGAACAAGCCTGTCGTGTTTTTAACTCCCCTCTGTGGAGCAAACAAGCAACGACCTCCGAAGAGAAGGTTTTTCGAATGTGTGTGAACCTTTTTACCATATCGCTCGATGTGTTTTCGCCACCAAGGTCTGAGTTTATTCGTAAACAGTGGTACTATACACTAGGTACGTACCTACTTGTTTTTGCGTCCGTACGTATACCACATACTTCTTTTTTTTTATCACTTCACAACCGCAGCCGCAGCCTTCGTCTTTCATTGGCGCAACATACATAATAAATGAGCGTCTGGTTGCAGACCATTTCATGTAATTAATGAATCATTAAAGAACGCCCAAAATCTGTCAGTGGTCCGGCAAAAAAAGAAATATGCGGCAAAACAAGCATAGTTCTGATAACAATAAGCTCGTGAGGTGCGCCTGTAGCGCTTCCCTCAAGATTTTTGTGTTCCTGGGAACTGCGTTCTTCAAGCGGGCAACACACGCGAGAGATGACACTTCACTACGCATAGTTAGACTTCTCACAGCAGCACGTCTATCGTAAGTCTATAACACCGCCCGCCTATTAGCAACATGGAGAGCACAGTGAGGGGTGCCCCGCGGCAGCTCGTCACGTTCTCTTCGAACAGAGACAGACGTTCGTCTGGGGGCCGTTGTGAGCAACGAGACGCTTTGTTCGAAGGCAGAACAGCCGCACACAAGCCTAGGCACTGAACGCTCTCTATAGCAGTGAATTGGGAGGCAATCGAGTTAGAACAATCACTGCTCTTTGCGTGCAGGCACCACCAGCGACGTTCTGCGCGTATCTAGGCCACGCAAACAGCTCTGAGCCACCCGCACACCACCTTTCCCCCCTCATACCCGCTCCCTCTGACCCCCCCCTCCCCGCCCGTGCGGATGCTCGCCATTCCGTTTTCCGCCTTGGCGGTGAGTTAAGAAGAGCGCCGCAAGAAGCGGCACCGCTCCGTGACTCGCTCGAGACGGCCCGCGAAGTCGAGCAGACCGTGCGGAGGAAGTCAGCAAAATGGGGGCCGCAGCCAAAGTTTACACAATGACAACAAAGCTTCCTACACGAAACGTGTCTGAGAAGAGGAGGAAGAAAATGTCGTCTGGCGACGCGCGGAGCCAAACGTGACGATATATATTTAACGTGCGGCTCACATCCTGCGGAGCACCGCAGCACGCGAGCTGATGACAGAGACCGCCGTTTGTGCGAGGCAATCGGCGGCTAGCATAAGTTGTGGACTACGCTGAGCAGAATCGAAACGGCGCGCTTGGGTGGAAAAGTGGCGGGCACAACACGGAACGGCTGTGATATGGCGCCTGAGGCTTTTCCTCTTCTAGGCGGTTCCTCACTAAGCTAGCGTGACATTGTTAAGTGGATCTGCGCCCTCATCGTGTAGATTGCTGGGTTGGTTATGAGGAAAGGAAAAGCGCATTAACTGTTTCACTCAGCGTCGGCACCTGAATCATGCCGTGAAGAAGAGTTGAAGAGGGGGTGAAAGAAGGGAGGGGGAAAGAGACTCCGTACATAGTGTAGTGCTCCGTATAGATTTCGACCACCTAGAGGTTCGTTAACGCACACTGACATCGCACAGCACACGGGCGCTGCTTTCATTTCGCCTCTATTCAAATGCGACCGCCGCAGCCGGGAGTCGATCCCGCGACCTGGTGCTCAGCAGCCGAACGCGCTAACCACCGAGCCACCATGGAGCATTGGTACATGTTGTGATTTGTTAATTGAATCCTGACCCATAGTACGCAAACAGCATCGGTACCCTCGTCGCAGACGACCAACAGATGTGTTCTTAAAATAGCATAATTAGCAGGTTTCGGCGACACATATTCCTCCCGTAAGGACAGCGCTTGGAAACCACAGCCGATGAGGTTAGCACACCATAAATGAATAACATTGCAATGCCACCGCGGTAACTGAAAAATAAGGAACGCAGAGTCGAGGATTATTTCTTTTCGCAAAGCTCGGCCCGCGTTTACTCTTTTCTATTACTCGTTAATTCATTAAGAGGTGCAATGTGAGATACTGCTCACGTCGATTCAGAGGTCATTAGAGTGGCAAAGCACTCACACAAGCGTGCACTTCGATTAGTTGGTTGTCAGTTTTCCTGCGCGATATTTTACGCGGCAGTCGATGGCAGTTTGCAGTTTCCTCTGCCGGGGAAGTGAAAAACTGCGTTTCAGCAGCTCGCCTCGCCCCATCGTGTGCACACTCGGAAAAAACAGAGTTAACTTTCAGGCCAATGCACGCAACCGGCTTTTCGCATTTGCAGGCGGCCGAAAACAAGTTGCCACCCACGCCACTGCATTTCACGCCATTATTCAGGATCATCTCATCGTCCCTCCGCCACCTCGGGAGCTGATCACGGAGGCTCAAGTTTTGAGGGCTCCCGTAGAAGCGTAGCGACAAAGACAACTAATGGCAGTCACACGCAAAGCCCCTCCGCGTACTTCCGGTGTTCTTGCGCTATTGGACATCAGGCGCGCCAAAAACGCGGCCTCGGCATAGACGAAGTCATCCAAATGAAAGAAGCGCGCATGCTCTTTATGTTTGAGGAAACGGCCCTGCAGTAATGGCCGCGACGCTGCCATTGTCAGTTTGAGAACTATATTACTTTAGAAGGTTACGCCTTCATTCGTATGCAAAGACGGTGGGAGGGAGTATACTTGACCATAAGTGCCTGAAGGTGCAGGCTAAGAGGAAAGGAAGTAGGAAAATCACTCATCGTTCGTTGTGCGCGCGAGCGCTTCCGCTGAAGTAACCATGCTGGAGACAGTCGCGACACGACGTGGCAAAAACCGTCGACGCTGCTGTCACTTACGGCGGCGCTTACTTCTTGAACAGTGCATAATTTTCCTTCCTTATACGTCTCTCGGGCATCTCTCTATGCGCCTTACGTTTACACGAATTGAAATAGGATGACAGGCTCACGCGGTGCTCAGCTCGCACTATTGTAGTCGAGTATGTACTACGACAATCGTTCGCTGATACATCTAAACATATATGAGGCTGCGCGTCACATGGGAAGACGGAGGAAGGAGCGGGGATAAAATTAGTGCCGCGGAAAATAATTCGGCTCGCCTGCGTGCCGAAATAATAGTCCGCACGCTGCGAGGTAGCGACGACGCGTGTATCCCACGGGACGTGTTGCGGATACCGGTTTGGAAACGTGACCCACGCGAGCAGCGGAACAGGCGAGGTGATGCAAAACGCGGGTCGACACGCAGCAGCGCCGATGGAGACATTTCCCGCTATGGGAGCGACGTGCAGGTGTACGCGGTACCCGAGAGAATTACGCGAATGGCTGGTCGACATAACTGATCCAGTGTCGGTTCGCATGATAGGAAATTGCGTCAGCAAATACCAGATCGAGATTGGTTTATCGTGATGCATCGAGACAAGCGCGATCAATAAAGGGATGCTGTGCATGTATTTCGTTTCCAGCAAGCACTTATTGGCTCTGAGGAGAAGCAGGAAAGAGGCATCGATAAGTGACAGCGCAACTCAGCCTTGGTGCCTCATAGAGTGTAGGTGCGCATTCGATGGCATACATGCACCGGGAACTGCTGCAGAAGCAGCTGTCTCGTGTCTCGAGATACGAGACGGCTTCGCTCTGCTGGGCAGGTTCTGCCGGTCGACTGCTAGTGGGTGCTGCTGCTGTGAGCGGAGCATTCATATAAACCGCGTCTAAATTTACTTGGGTGGCACAGCTATAAGCGGATAATTGCTTTATTCCAGTGCATGCAGACGGTAACTCCAAAAGTAGAGAGAAAAAAAAACGGTAAGGAAAAGTGCTAGCGATGCAGTTTTTGGAACAAAGTAAATGCCTCCTTTTACGCAGGAAACACACGTGAAATAAAAAAGACTTATCACATCAAACACTCGCTACAGGAAGAACTGTGTGAACGTATACGTGCTTACAATACAGGGAAAACTGAAGTTCCAACGAAAACTACCAGAGCAGCACTACTGAGTGCAGTGTATGCAGCGCATAACCAGCGTGCAGTGTGCCTGGTTAACCTTCTCGTATTTCCCCTCTTTTCGCTCGCTTGATCTCTCTCTGTTCTCCCTTGGCAACACGAGTGCATATTCTGCTGTACGTAAGATAAGGACAAAGACTCCGCGGACGCTCGTCAGCTGGTCTTTAAATGTCGACGACGTTGCGAGTGCGCGGCCAGTTTGATTCAATTCAATTTATTTGCTAGCCTACGTGCTGGAGGATCAGGTCCCGTTCAGCGGCCGGAAGACGCGCGCAACTTTCCCAGTTCCTGCCACGCTGCCGACGTGCGCGAGGAAGCCGAGCAGGGCCCGTTACGGGGAGGCTTCGATCTCGCATTGTTTCCACGAGGAAGGATACGCGCGGCCAACACAACGTAGGCGGCCCGTCTTACGTCGCAAATGGATCGTTGTCATTCATTCGGGCCAAATGCCACTTGATATATGAAGCCACGCGGGATCAGCGCGTTGGCGAAAACAATGGCCCGTGAGAGCGCGGCCTTTCTATCGACGATGTGCATCCGCAAGAGCGGCCGCCCGCTTCGACGATCAGCGCCCGCCCTCCTCTACCTAGCGGAACATTTCTTGAACGGCTGCAGACCTATGTTCACCGCTCGCGCCCTTTTGACCCACGCGGCGCAGTGTTCTCAAGTGCCCGTCTGGGTTCTCTCCGCGGGTGTCCATAGAAGAAAGTTCCCTGTCGCACAGCCAAAGACGGAGAGAGGGAAAGACAGCGCCTATGCCTGCACTTCCCCACAGCAACGGCGAATCTACGTGGACTACCGTGAAGGACTTGAATCGCCGCACTCCAGGAAGTAAGGAAAGGCACTTAGCCCGGGATGGCGGCCACAAAGAGAGCGTTATCACCAATGGTTCTTCAGGCCAGCATTAAAGTTGCCTGGTACGAGCGGTTTCTCCTTCGTCGCGCGCATATTGAAGGAATAACTATCGCAACCTAGTATTTCAAGCTTGATGCGCGGAGTGACTAAAAAAATAAGGAACGCAGCGTCGAGGCTATTTTTTTTTTTTTCGCAAAGTTCGGCCCGCATTTATTCTCTTTTCTAACACTCGTTAAATCAATAAGAGGGGCAACGAGAGATACGATCGAAAAAACGACGCGTCATTTAGTTTTGAGAGCAAAAATAGCGCCTCTCTGGCGATAAGGACTTTTCTCTCCAGCGGGGGACGACGCTGCGAGGCGCACATCCACTCGGGCGGCAGTCGGCCCACTTCACAGACGCACTTGGATTCAAAAGCAAGAGATTCCACGGTAGCTGTGGTCGCGACAGGTTTATGGCTGCACACACCACAGCTTGGCCTTCGCCTCGCTTGGTCAGTCTTCGGCGGCCCTTACGAACTGGCAGTCCTCGAAAGCACCTCGCACGAGGCGCTTTCTGGAAGATTCCCGGAGAGTGCACCGAAAACGTCGCCCGTCAATGACGAAGAAGGAAAAAAAAAAAAAACAGGCGCGGGCTGGACGCAGAGAAGAAAAACAAAGACGCAGTGCGGGAAGGAAGAGCCATCGGGGCTAGCTCACGCGATCGCTCCCATTGTAGCGGTCTATTTTTAATGCGGCATCTCCTCGGTCTCTATTACTCGAGTCACGCCTGGCTGTCCGTCCGTCCGGCGGGGCTCAACGCAAGCAGACACTGCAGCCAGAGTCTACGCCAGCGACAACCCTGTGCAAGGGGGGAGGGGGGTGGGCTCTATCGGGGCGCCCCATCGCTTCCTGAGGTTAACAAGGTCCACTTCCGGGATGCCGGAACTGAGCTTCCCTTAACCCAGGAAGGAATGTCGGTGGCTCCGCCACTCACGCCGCGACGACATCAACGTCAACAACAACTGCGGGGCAGCCCGAGTGAGTGGTCAGTTCCCACAGCGGCGCGCGCCGCCCTGTCGCCGCTCCGCCGCCTCAAAGGCTGCCTCTCATATCTCACGACGGGTCAGACGGGCTGCGTAGCCAGCTCGGCGACACTGCCGTTATGTATAATGACGGAAGCGTGCGCTTTCTGAAACAGAGGAGCGGTGCGCCGCCGCGGCGTGGTGACCGGTTCACGCTGTGCACTCCGCCAAACCGGTCAGTTGGGCCGCACGCTGCAGTGCTCGGAGAGCGCCCGACGAGCATCGGTGGCCGAACGTGTTTCGGTGGGAACTGGAGCTGCCCAGGATGCGAGCGTCGCTGGCGGGCCGGGACATGAACAAAAAAGGGAAGGCCCGGGGAGAAGCGACCGAGAGACCGCGCAGGGCAAAACACGGGTCTAAGCGCGTGAGAGAACGAACCCCCACCTCCAGACTAAACGCGCACAACTTGAATTTATAAATTCACAAATATTTCGCATCTAAGTCAGTTCGCTGTGGGGCAGCAGGACGCGTTCTGCATGTGAGCCACTTTCTTGCAGCAGGATACAAAGTTCTAGGCCAACAATCGAACTAGTAGCGACGAGGGATGAAATTCTCAGAACGTGCTTGCAGATGCTCACATTGCTAAGCTATATTGATAGGGGTTCGCTCTGCTTACGCGGTAAGTAGGAAGGAATGAAGTGTCAGAACGTGGGGCGTGAAGGTGGAGAAGCGTTGGGCTGTTTTGAGCTTTATCGAGCTAAACATGCCCAAGCTTTACACCTTAGTTTGATAGAATTGTTTCTGGTAAGGCATCGATCGGTCAGGCAACGCGCGCATTAAAAGACAGACCAGCAAACTATCTATACAGACTAGCATCAGCATTTACCACATGAACGCTACAATTAGATTAGGCTCAAGGGCTGGCCTGCACCCCCCCCCTCCCCCCTTCCCCTCTTCAGAGGTATCGCAATGTGTCACCGTTCTGCCCTAGTTGTATCAAAATCTGCTGTGCAATGAAGTTGAGTTGCGGGATGAGTCTTGTGTTTTTAACTTTGCAGGTTGACGTCTGCGTGATTTTGTTGGCACAGACATCAGTAAGGGAAGTAACTGAAAGCAGTGCATAAACGTTTGGTAAGTGACATGTTTTAGCTGTAAGCCGCGACACCCAACCGCCCATATTAAGGGGGTATGGGTGCCCTCATGAATGGGCATGAGTCGATGAATATTAACCGTTGAAATCCGCTATGTCCGTTGTGCAAAACCTGCGCCTCCAGACCTCTTGGCTGTGTTCAGACCCTCGACATTCCCCGCATGAGCCAACGCCACAGCAGAAGAGTCGCGTATGGGTGAGCAGCTATGTCCGGGAAACAAAGCCCAAATGAATAGCGGAAGGCGACTTCGAAATGTGCATTTGCGTCTTTCTGAGGCCTTGATTATAGGCCTTAAGACGATCAAACAACCTATAATCTCAAGAAATAATTCTGTTAAAGATTCTTTTTTTTTTTAGAACTTCCAAAGGTTGGAATGAACTAGCGGCGTCCTGAAACAACATGCATTGTCACCATTTGAGGTATCCCTGGAATAATGTTTTCTTCTGTATTTCGTACCTGCAATCTTTTGTTTCTTTCGTGTCCTGCATGTTGACCCGGTCTTTGTAAGGAAGCTACAACCATGCTGCAATGTTAGTGTATACAGAATATACTTAAACAAATTACTGTCTTTGATTATGTCTTGAAGACAAAATTAAACTAAATATGATTTCACTTCTGCTTAAGAAAACAGAGAACGTGCCTGCAATGAGGCTGAAAACACCGACACATGGAGCTAGTGCAATAATCTAATGGCGAAATCTTTGAAGTTAAATTATTTCCCTTATTAGAGGCAGAGAACATCGGTTAGGCCCGGTAGCTTAGCCCTTCCTAGCTGCTAACACGTAAGTGTCGTTACAAACAAAAAAGAAACCGAAATCACTCGATGAAATAAAGCAGAACGAAACCCGCGAAGAAGAAAGTGTAGGGCGACAGCGTGACAGGCTGCCCCATGCGCTGTCGCCCCAGAGCGACCGCTGCCTGCAGCGATCATTCCAGCGGGCGGGCGTTTCGGCCGGCGGCGAAACCATTACCGAAGCGTGTGCCACGCTGCCACGGCCCAGGGAGGAGATGTGCCCGCGGTGACGGACGCCAACCTAATTGACAGGTCGGTGATTTCACCTCCCTCGCACGAGCAGTCGTCGACGGTGCGCAGCGACATCTTTCCGTTGCTGTCGTCGCTGCGCGTGCGCTGGGTTGTCGAAGAACCTGTCGCTTCCTGAACAGCCGAAGGTCAGCCTAGCCGGTGCTCGCGCTTTGGGGAGGAGGATTCAAACGAGCTGTTTGCCGCACCCCGGCGGCGTGCTACTCCGCGTTTTATTGCGCCCTGTCGCCGCTCCCGCGCGACGCTCATTGGGCTCGCTATCGGACCGCTGACCTACATTCCCGTCGGCATTTCAGCGACTTTCTCCGCGGCTGGCCTTTCTTCTCCCGCCGACCTCTGGCGCGTGCTCGCCGGTTTCCGCGCGCGGAGCCACCTGGCGACGCCCACCCTCCCCCCGCCGCCGCGATCGCTATCGCCGGCCTCAAGTTCGCTGCCGCGCCTTGTCGCATCTCTCGCGCCGTCTCCTTCGCAGGTGAAACGCGCCCCGAACGGTGGAGACGGCAGGCGAGGAACTACAGGGGATCGTGTGCGCTAAGAGAGCCGGGTTAGCGCGGTTTCGGATAACCCCGTTAAAAGCGGTTAAAAGCAGGAAAAACTGCTCAAGGCGAAAATCGGGAAGAATGCGAAGCCGAGCGAGTTGTTGGACGCGATAACATTAGCAGGTTTGCAGTTATGTTTTAAGGGCTCTCGTAGCAGACATATAAACGAGCACGCCGTAGCATTCATTATATTTCTTCCCATCATTGACATGTAGATGCTTGCTCCTCGTTCTTCCTTCTTCCACTGCTCGTTCATCGTTTGACGTGGCCACTGAATTTGGCTTTCGCGTACGACAGCCTCATTTCAGCAGGCACACATGAGAATGTCTAGGAGAGTTAACACCGAGCACTTCACGTGTACGCAACTCGAGGCAAACACTTATTTTAAAATGACTGCGGCGAAGCTGCGCAGTGCCAAGCAAACTCTCCGGCAGTGGCTAGTGCAGCGCAGCGAACAGAACTGAGCCTTATAAAGAGAGGAAGAGAGAAGGCGGGGAAATTAACCTGAAGAGTGCCTCGGACAGCTGTTGCTGGAAACGCGGCAGTCATACGCCAGCGGCGCAGTGCTCTCCGTATCTTTTTTTTTTCTTTTGTTTCTCGCATGAGTAACCGCTAATAATGTTACGGGAAGAGTGGATGGGCACGAAGTAGTACGAGCTCAGGAAATTAGACGACACAATTACAAAATTATCCGACACTCAGAGGCTTTTGATTCAGAGAAATAAAGATACGCACAGAAGCGGCATGTTGAGAGAGGAAAATTTGGGGACTGGTGCAGTCTCTTTTTTTTTTTTTTTTTTGGGGGGGGGGGGGGGTAAAGGGGTGGGGGGGGGGGGGCGCGAGGTGGAAGCAAGAATCAAGAGGAGACGGCCTCAAGCAGCCTGAAGTGAATTCGCTTCTCGTTAACATTCCCTCGTATATTAACTTCGCTGTCCTCGTTTTCTTACCTCCACGCCCTGGCGCATTTCACCTGAAGCCTCAGAGGTCACGTTATAGTCCTAAGCAAGAAACGAAACATTCCGTCCTTGTTGGTCCACGTGCCTTTATGCATTTTTCATCGCTTCCGCTGGGGTTTTTCGTGCGTCTTTAACCTGGCTCGTATAACCAGCGGTGGTTGCGAGAAAAAAAAAAATTCAAAAGACCGTTCCCTGTCCTTTCTTTATTATTATTATTTTTCGTTTTTGCCGTGTCCTCGCCCGCGCACCTTGAACGCTTCAGCTAATGGGCACTGTTATTGGCTCTCCCTCGCCAATGCCGGAACGAGGGTATAGTGAAAGCATGCCAGGAACGTGAAACGCAAAGGACGGCGCGTCAAAGGCCGCCTCGGCAGCGTCGGGCCCGCTTAGTGATTGAAGCCCCGGGGACCTCCATCGAGGCCCGCGCAGCAGCGAACGTAGGTCGCTGAGGAACGCAGCCGTTGGAGCCACTCGAGGCGGGGCACACTGGGCACCACTGCGGTCGGATCGCGGGCCGGGCGCAACCTTGACTCGTTCAACGCTGATTCGAGTGGCGAGCTGCTCCCGGCTTTTCGAATTTGCTTCACGCTCCTTCCCTTACTGCACTCGCAGCTGGTTTCGTGATCTCTCTCGTGTTTCTTTATTTGTGCCGCCGAGTTTGATATTTAAATAGGGAACAACGTTTGCTGGTCTCTGTGAATATCTTTTCAGGAAACTGCTGCGCTCATATCGAGGAAACGTGTGATCTAGATCTACAGCAGGCTTCGAAGGCTGAATGCGAAAAAAACAAAGCAAAGAAAGGCGTATTAAAGAATGACAGCAGTAAGGACAGTGGGCAAGATGAATGAGTGTTCACCGCGAAGTGGTGGCCCAAGGAATTTCGGAGGCCGCCTGATTCGCAACTCTTTCGGCTCAGCCGATCGGCGAGCGTACACTCCGATACTTTTACCAGTATCTCAACGGGCGGCCTAATCGCGAAAGACCAGTCGCAAAGCAAGCGTCGGCTCTGTATCGCTGCAGCCTGTCGACGAGGCGACGTCAAGCTGAGATCGACAAACTGACAACGGCCGCCTCTCAAGGTTTGCGTACATAAACGGTGCTCTTGCACTATAAAACCAGGCAAGAAGTCGAGGCACTTTTTTCGCGTACGCGCGCATGCACTTAAGTCTGCCCGGCTGTTTCCTTTCTGGATTTCTTGTCTCTATATTTTCACCTCGGCGCCCGCTGATCACTGGAAGCGATCAGGTGCTTTACGCTTTCTTCCAGTCTCGCTTTCATGGCTCCCTGAAGAGACTCCCTGTGCGACATTTAGGCTGCAGCTATTTATCGGGGCGAGGCACGCGAGATCCATCGACTCGCGCACAGCCTGTTGAGCATACTCATTGCGTTTGGCGTATAGGCATTATGGGCGTTGCTTTGTAGGACCGGAACAATTTTGTGGCTAATTTCGCCGAGAAAACTATGGCTCTTAGAGGGATCAATCTACGTCGTATTTACTTCATTTAAATTAACAGGCACGGAGCGTGGACCATGCGTTAGTTAAGCTTCCAGAAGCAAATGTGTAGCAGCTGCCTGAAGATGGTTAGGTATGCAGGCGTAATGAGTATTAATGCCGTCTCATCTTATCGCGTTTTTCTTTTTCATCTCACACCCCCCCCCCCCCCCCCCCCCCCCCCCCAAAAAAAAAAAAAAGCTAACAAATATAAGTCGTAGTTTTAGCATGAAAGCTGGGCACAAACTAGACGGCCCTCCCGGGGTTTTAAGTTTTCGTGTCAGAGTTTTGCGCTGAGTACAGAAAGGTAAGATTTCGGTAAGTTCGTTTAACTCTTAGTTTATAATTTGCGCTGCCACCCAGTCCCAAATAAAACAATAGGCATCGACTTCAAGCTTGGAGCACCGAAGGTCAACGTCAAGCCCCACGTACGTAACACGATTTGGCCGGAACCGCACGTATGGCATGCGCATATAAATCGCGCAAACATAATTCTATATAAGCATTTAACACCTTGCTGCTGCTTCTTGAGGTTAAGCATGGATCGCTACAGAATCGCTGAGTGCCTGAAGCGTATAACTTCGAACGCTTAAACCCTCGTATTAGCCGCACTGAGTAGCTGCTCATTATTTTACGTAGGCGCTGTGCCCCGGCATCAGTTATAGGACACGAGGCGTAGAGAGGAGCAAAATTTTTCGAGCGCTCGAAGACAGGCAATTTCAACTCCGCAAGTCCCATTTCCCTGTGCATCAGTTCTAAAGCATGTAGGTCGACGCGTCATAAGCTCTGCACACGAAATTGCGTTTAGCCACAAGCCAAGCTCCTCCTCTCCTGTCGCGAGCCAAAGCGAAGCAAGAAGAACGCGCGTAAAAGCGCCGTTTCGCCGCCCGCGTGCTTCTTTTTTACCCTAGCCTCGCGGCGGCCTGCGGGGCAGCAGCTGTCAGTCATCCCTTGCGATCCTTTGCGTTTGACGCGTCTACGCTGCCTCAGTCAAGGCAGTTAATTCGCGACTTGCGTTCCTCAAGAACCGTCGTAACCTTGGGTTTTGTTGTTATTCTCGCCATGCGTCCTGGTTTCCTACCCCACCTTTTCGCGCGTCAACTAGGGGCGGGGGAAACGACAAGAGGGGGGTGGGGGTGTGGAATCCTTTTAGAATTGAAGTGCTAACCATCCCCAAACCTGTGCACTGCTTGAACGTTCGATTAAACGCTATAAGTGCAGTTCAAATTTAAAAGCCCCTAGATATTTTATTTTGCCTGCGTTGTCAGTTTGTCAGTGGAGGCTACGTGGCATCGGCGATTTTGGCAGTGAGTATCGTAAGTCTCAGCATATCTTGACGTCATATACACTTTTCGGACTCGTGCCACACTGCATAACGCGCGACTGTCTTGCACCACAGCGACTTGGCTGAACTAGCTGAATACTTCCCCATGCCTAGATTGTCAGAGAAAGTTAAACAGCGGCGCGAACACGCGTTACTGGCTTTATGACAATGTCTCCCGCAGTTGTTCTCGCTTATCTTTAGTTGTTGTTGATTGTTGCCGCCTTAATTTCAGGAGAAAACTGCTTCAGAGCAGTATACCGCAGGCTACGCTGTCATTGATGATAACGGTAATGATAAGGGCATCCGCACAAGGGCGCGAATTCGTCTCTCAACCTACCCCGCCCGCGGAGCCACGGCCGGAGCCCCCTCTCTCCTCAACGCTCACCCCGACTGCGATCCTTCAGCGAATGGGGTGACTGTGCACAAATCTGCTGACCAACGCTGTCGATGGGCGGGAAGACAAGCGTCTGGACTCAGCAAGTCTCGGCTTTCTTTCTTATTTTTTTAAAGCGAAAGCTCCACTACGCTAGGTAAAGCCAAGGTCACCGTGTCTGGACATTTCATCTTCATTTCATCTTCAGATAAAGCAAAGGAAAGGAAAGGTGCGTAACTGGCCCCCTTGGACAGTGGACACCTTAGTCGCGCTTTAAGCTACGAGGCGGTAGCGACAGATGTGCGCTGCATGCGTTGGCATTGACAGCGTTTTGGCAGAAAGGCGGCACTGAAGCCATAGGCCGTCGGCGTTCATTACCGTTGGCGTTGACAACGTTTTAGACTACGATGATTTTATTGAAAGGAAGAGCGCGTAACTGGCTCCCTGGGTCAGTAGACGCCTGAATCGAGCTTTCAAGCACGTGGGGTGGTGAGAGAGAGATGTGGGCTGCATGCGTTAGCGCTGACAACGTTGTGGTAGACAAGTGGCACTGCAGCAATAGGCCCGAGCGTTCACTGCGCCAGCGACTCGCGCGAGCAGCAATTAACTGCCACCTCCCAGGGTGGCTGGGTAAGCGCGCTGCCTATCCAGTTTCCGGAACGCACTGCGCCAAGCCACGTCAAGACGCCAGTCACAGCGGCAAGGGTAACAGCGTTTTCGAAATTCTAAAAACTGATATGGCTATTACTAACGACCGGCTACAAATGTATAATTACAACTAGCGCCTAACTCTACTAGTCAAAAAGTTAATTATTAAAACTCGGTTAACCGGCTTACTACTTAAAGGGACTATGCAATAAATTAATTGAGATTACGTAAAGCAGGCGAGAGATCGGCATTCCATCTCTCGTCACCCCAGCGCAAGAATTTTTGAGCTAGCATCAATAACAACGAAGATATAGACGAATAAAAATTACGCTCCGCCTCTCCCCCCTCAACTCGTACACGCGGGGCACCAGAAAAATATAAAGAAAACAGCTCTGGGACTGGGCCCCACCCATGAATACGTCATTTGCTGACGTTCGGTTTGCGACTTCCGGTTGTCGCACCCAGTACCCCCGCAGCAGCGTCTCTTCGGTCACTCTTCGCCTACCCGGAAGGCGTATTCATTTCGGGTGGACGAGAAAGACACTGCGAGTGTCTCCGGAACTCCTGACAGAAAGAGGCGGCAGAGGTAAATTGAAACCATGTATGTCTTGGCTCGCGCTTGCCTGAGGGGGTCGCGCGGCGGCATGAGCAGATGATTTTCACGGCTATTGGAAGTGTGCCCGTGACGTCGTGGCTGCCGTGGCTCCAGCGAATGACAGCGTGTGGTGACCTGCCGAGGTCACGGGACTAGTGACGTCTATATTCACGATGTTAGTTTCAATATAGGTCACTACAAGCACACCAATCGGCCCGCGAATAAAAAAAAAAACAGTCTTTAAAAATTCATAATATATAGCTGGCTCAGTTCCGAAGACTCATACTTGGTGTGAATGCTTCTTAGCATCATTTCTAAACCATGAAAACATTTACAAGCGACTTTTAATTCATTGCATAGCCCCTTTAAGACAATACACCGCTTTTCTGATGTGCGCCAACACTGGTAACACCGTGCCGCAAAAACCATATTTTTACCCCGGAATGCATACTTATAAACATGTTTGAAAGTGTTCGCTGAAACACCCGGTATACTTCGCCGCCGGTCCAGAACTTTCCCTGTTCTGCGTGCGGCGTGCGTGCGGCTGTAGTCTGCGATTCCGCAGCACGCGAGGAGCACCGATTTCTGTATCAGACCGCGGCCGGCCCTCTTCATGTTTTTTTCTTCACACTGCCGAATAGCTTTCTGGGCGTAACAAGGAAACAAACAGAAAACAACACTGATGGACCAGCAGGCCATAACTCTCGGCAGGGTTGGACGGGGAGGCGGCTGCGGAGTGTTATTCTTCTGGTGCGTATAGCGGATTAAGACAAATCAAGTAACGGTTTCATTGAAGAAACGAAAATGATGCTCTAAGAAGCATTCATACCTTCGCTGGCGGCTTTGCCAACAGACCGTAGGGCCTAATACCAACCACAACGGCGACCGAGCGCTGCATGCTGCCAGCTCGTCACCGCAGCTCTCTATTGCTCGTGCATTTCATCGAGCCTTCAAGGGAGAACCAGCTGTTCCCGATAGTGATGCAGCGTGCAGTAAAGCCTACACCTCAGCCTCTGTGACCAGGATAACCATGTTTCGTACTCCTTGACTCGTGTCTGTCGTCGTCGCAGTGGCTGCTTAGTTGTACTGATTAATAGGATGCAGTAATGATTCCAGGGCCGCAATTCGCGAACGTCGCGCTAGACTCCTTACTCATCGCTACTGGGCCCCAAGAGCTGAGCGGCTAGATAAAGGAGCTCAATTTGCGATCAAGCTCCCTCCGCGTGCCCACGGACAAGCAAAGATCGCCAGGGCAGCGAGACGTCTCCACAAGGTTGAACGGCCTCGCGCACAAGAGGCCCGACACGAATGGCCCGCGCGCTTATGGGCTGAATGCGACTGTCAGTCTCCAATACGATCCATATCGGCGCCTGGCGCATCCCCTTGTTTGTTCAGATGGTCCCGGGATAGGACGGCCGCCTTTTGTCAAACACCCCTTTCACGTCAGCTCTTGACCGTTCTGGGCATCGCGGCTTTTGTTAAAGATGTGGGCCACCCTGCTCGACAGCGGTTCTCGAACGCGCTCGGGTTCGCCCGCTGTGCTGCGCCGCCGAACGCGAAGGAGGGGGGGGGGGGGGGTGGGGGGGGGGGGGGGGGGGGGGGACGTTTCCATTTCGAACCTGCCGCAACAAAAGGCGCATGAGAAGGCATCGAGGCCCGACGCCCCAGATGCGGCGGCTATCGCACGAGCGGCCAGATATCGTCGTCCCCTGGCCGATCGGCGCCCGAAAACGACCTGCAATCGCTCTCCGAACAAAGTGCCGCTCTTCCGCGTCAACGAACCGACTGCCGTCCGCGTCGTGAACATCGAAAGTATCGTCCGAGGGGTCCCCCGCGCGCGCCCCGGCGTCCGCCGAGCGGGCCTGACCTTTTCCCGCCGGCAGCGCGTCCTGGCGTTCGACTCCTCGTGCGGCGGCAGCCCCCTTTGTGGCGCCTTGATCACCCCCCTTTGTTCTGCTGCTCCTTCAGCGCCTCCCACCCGAGGGCGCGCAAGAGGAGGAGGCGTCTGTTTGCGAATGCAGTCGCTAATGACTGCTCGTTCCCTTTTGTCGTTTATTCACTCCGCGGTGCAGTGAACTCGCTGCCGTGCTAACCTCGTTTATAGGAGCACTGCGGAGCGCCGCGGCGACACGGGTCCATCCTGGCCTCAATTCGCTGGCAGCTTTGCGCGCACTTTCATGAGCTTCATCTGATTGCAGAAAGCGACGCTCCGAGGAGAGAGTGTCGCCCCGCCTGCTGTTATTACTTTTCTTTTCCTCGACTGCGGCCACTCGACCAACTTCGCGGAATAGCCTGTTCTCCTCTCTCCAGGCTGTTTCCTCCATTCATATCCCGCTTGTGGCGAAAAACCTTCCAGTGCGATTAACTTGGTACGACAACTTCAACGGACGAACTTCTCAGATGTTGAAGCATTGTCTTCGAAGAGAACAAGGCTGGACAATCACGGGAAATGAAGAGCGGATAATAAACGCACAGCAGAGAAGCCGCATACAAAGGTGACAGACCGCCTTTTGCACGTTATGGCACACGATGTCATTTTATAAAATCTTTGTTTAAGAGGTAAACTGCCCATGTTGAATGTACAATGAGCCGTCTCAGGCTTAATGCTATAGTGTAAACACAGATATGCCTGGAAACAGCAACGAAACATTACGTCGCTGCACATGAGAGCTCGTCAACGTACGTGAACAACAAGCGAAATCATTCATCTATATATGTACCAATCAAACAGCAGCGAACACTGTGTGCCACTTAAACACAAACAGCTCTGAAGAGAAGTCCAAAGGAAAACACGCGCACGATGTATAGTTCAAACTTTGCCCAATAAAAATATAAAGCAGGAGAAGCATGAAATGGGAACAAACGCGGATGCATGCAATGGCAGGCGACCGCGAAAGTCGCTAAAGTACTATGGAGTGCTCTGGGAAGTCTCTCGCATTCTTACTCCAGTGCACAGTGTTTACCGTGCTCCAATGGAAAGAAGAAAACGAAGCTGCTCAGGGAAGCGATTTTCACTCTTTTTATAGCTTCGCTGCGCGAAAAGTGAAAGTCTGCCACGTGTCGGCGTCGCAGAGAAGATCGTTGCCCGCGTTCTTGTCTGAAAAGCGAGCGTGCGAGTTTGGTGCGCTGTGTAGGGAGAGCGCCAATCGAAGTGGGGAAACCCGGCCTGCGTGCCGCCCCGCCGCTCTGCTCGCTCCCGGTATTCCCGGGCAGTCGTGCCTGAAGGGGGAAAACAACTGCGATCGTCAGGCTGGGGCCGGCATCCGGCACGCGCTGCTGACGACTTGGCGCCGGGTTGCACTTCCGGGTGCTTCCGCCAAGACGACTCTGGCAGCCACGACAAAGCGCGTGTCGCGGTCTGGCCGGCTGCAGCCCGGTTAGGGCTAATGGATTTTCACGGGCCATAGCTGCACTGTGGGCTATCAGGCACGCCGTAGTCTTCGGAGGGCGGCGAGTTAATTTAGGCCACCTGAGGATCTTTAACGTCCGTGCGCTGACATCACGCAGCACAACGGCGTCTGTTGCGTTTCGCCTCTGTCGAATGCGCCCGCTAGGCCGGGATCGAACATGCCAACTTGCAGCCACTGAACCACAGAAGCCGCTCCTGCATGCACTTGGACACTTATGGGGACCGCTGCA
The DNA here is from genome assembly GCF_055824585.1 of Amblyomma mixtum. Lineage (NCBI taxonomy): Eukaryota > Metazoa > Arthropoda > Arachnida > Ixodida > Ixodidae > Amblyomma > Amblyomma mixtum. Next base: position 119,826,141 of record NC_143014.1, read on the forward strand.
ACCGCCCAGGCTGTGCAGTGAGCGGCAGTGGAACAACACCGCACCCGGATAGCGGGCTTTTAGCAAAGAGCCTCGGACGTGCCTCACGGGGAGAGCGATTCCTTCCGAAACGTTGACACCGACGAGACTCTCTCCGCTTGCAGGGTTGTTGGGCATATCATCTACTTTTGTTTGCGCCGAGCTAAGAAATGCATCCGCGAGAAACCCAACCATGTCTCCTTTACCAAAAGAGAGAAAAAGAAGTAAGATATTGTTGTTGTTAATCGTAAAACGCAGTTTAAGTGACTTTGCTTGACACAAAAGGAAATTTTTAAGTTGTTCTCTGGCAAATCAGTATGTTATTTCCTGTTTGGAAGAAAACAGCTGTATGTCAACTGCCGACAACTGCACTTTCACTGCCGCAAAAATAACCCCGAAAAAATGAAGAATTGTACGAGGCAGCCGGCGGGCGAACGCGGTGACCGCGAGTGAAAGTGATGATGCTGGGCGCGCTCACAGAGTTTGTTTGGAGTCGGTGTGCCGTCGCGTGCGGGCAGCTGCGCGATATATGCTTGCCACGGGGCCAGAAGGGCGGCGGGGCGCAGTCTGGAGCCGCGTCGCGAGGCGATGCTCCGCGGCCAGCCGGTGTGCCGGCAGACCCAGAAGACTTTCCGGGTTGCACGCACGCGAGGCTTGAGTTGGACGACGAAAGAGAGCGCTCGGCGCAGCCGGAACAGCGCGAAGAATGATTACCTCCACCATTGAGCGCGTGATTCGGAAATGACCGACTCTCTCACGCCAATTGCGATGCGCATTTCCTCCCAGATGTACAAAGCGATCGCAGGTTTTTGTTCGAGGGGAATTGCGCGCTTCGTGTGCCAAAGTCACTCCTCGCGAGATGCACGCAGCCTCGATCCAAAGAGAAACTAATCAATGCGGTCAGTCCATGGGGAGGTTCGCGGGGTCTTCGCGGTCGCTGCGGGCAATGTGGGATTACTTCTGTCTCCGTCCTACAAAGGGAAACGCGCAAAAGAAAAAGAGAGACAGAAAATATATCCATGCTGAGATGTGTTCATTAGATCAATTAGTTTGTCGCCATGGGGAGGGGGGTGCCTCTTGCAGAGGACGGCACGATGACAGTGGTTTATCGAACAGGTTCTAGTGTTCACGACTCGTTTTGCGTTTCTGTCCGTTCCCCGCCAATCAATTTGGCAGGAATCAAAGCATGATCTTTATATTGCGGCCCTTCTGAATCTGTTGTTCTGCAGACTGACCTAATTCTGCTTACCGGGACGAAAATGAGGAAGATTATGATGACGACGACTACGAAATCTACCGTGAGTCATTCGGCAAAAGATCGCCTCGGCAAGCTTGCAGGTAAACGTTTGTGAACGACGCTCTCCTTTGGTCGGATGCACCTACGCTTGCAAAGGTCTCCCTATTTTCAGTCCGACTACTGGCGATTTTCACGAACTACAGGACGCACCGCAGTCGAGCCAAGGTGGCAACCGTAAAGGACTCCGTGTATGATCAGCCTGGGAGCATTACTAAGTTTCCTTGATTGCACGATTAAGTAACGCTTTTTCATTGAAGGTGAGCGCCTAGTTATAGCTAGACACTTTGTATTAGCCGGCGTAAAGCACAGAACCGATGACAAACTGGAGATCGTCGACCTCTGTCTGCAAACATCCGCCGTGCAAGCGGAACCGCACACAATCGCCGCCCGCCACGACGTTTTTAGGGATGTCAAGATCATCAGCGCTGAGCGGAAAAAGCCAGAGAAATGGATGCACGTCTCGGGTTTATTGCTGCATTGTGACAGATACGCAAAGGCTTTACGAAATCATAGCCTAACGCTGAAAGCTAAGACGGTTCGCGATGGTTTCGCTTTCGACCATCGTGTGCTTGGATTTCATTTCAGCTAGCTGAACCAAAGTAGCAATTTTTTGTGGCCATCACTTCAGTCGAACATGCAACGTCCTTCTATGTAGTACATTCGTGAGCAGACTTGTTTAGAGCGCTGGAGCGGTGTGGTGCGGAACGAACCATAGCGCGCAAATACTGTGTTTGCTTTTATCTCTATGCAGCTTCGCTTCAGCGCAAGCACCGACCGTGAAAAGCACTACCTGCTGTAAACGTTCGTTTCGTTTCCTCTGCAGAGGACTGCTCGAGCACTCCGATATATACAAGCCTGCTCACTACTGTACGTTGCGTTGTGAACACGACACCATTTAGTCGGAGCGCGCCCTCGGAGGCGCTACGGCGCGGGTATAAGAAACAGGCTCCTGTTCTTGGTACAGTTTTGCGTGCATTACGGTTTCGTCGCGGCAGCAGTTACAAAGACTAGCCACGATTATCACTTTCGGCGTTCAATTGAAAGCAAAAAAAGCTATAATAGTATCGAGCCCTAATCTGAAAGAAAGAAGTCTTCCTGAAAATGCCGCGAACACGTCACCGTCGACGCTGTGACTGGCTTGCCAATCCGCAATTTCTGCACCTAGAGCTGCCTTCTCTTCGGGCTGCTAGCAGTGGTTCAGCACTGAAATGACACCTCCTGGATTTTTCATTTTGTTGACATACAAAAAAGCATGCAGCAGTGCTGCCGAGCTTTCTTTTTGCACAACGCTCTGCAGGTACATCTTCCGAAACTTGCTTGCTATGCAGCGCAAGCAGCGCGCAGCGCGAATCAGTCGGTTGAGTCCTCTTCAGACGGGATCGAGGCGGGGCTGCAGTGTGTGGCCTCTGTGTCGTGAAAATCGGCAATATTTAACAGAAAACTATGAAAACAAGGCCTGAATGCGGCGAAGAAGCACTCGCAAAGGCGCAAAAACATGCTTCCGCGCGATGCCGACCCGTCTTAGACTATAGTTCGCGGCGGCGCCGCAGCATGGCGTCGATTTTGTGAGAATCACCAATAACTAGAGGGCACGCGCCGCTAAGGGCGTGTATTGCGAAGTTAGCGCGAAGGGCACGCGGTAACTGCGTATTGCTGTGTAGTTGAGCGGTTGAGCCGCGCCCGTAGAGCACACAACCCAATTAATGTAAACGACTTCCTAGTTTCTCAGGTGTAATCACCACGACGTTGTCTTGGTGACTACATCCATCTTGTGCACCGGATGCGCCACCAGCTCTGACGTTCGCATAGCTGCGGCCCTCGCGTGGAACGGTGTTTGCTTTCCGCCGTTGTTCCTTGCTCGCGCACACTTGACCAACTAGGTACGGTTGGTTCGAGACGGGGCCTGCTTCTCAGCGGTCCCGCGTCCCGAATAGCCTCTGCGGTGAAACAACAAAGCCTCAGACCACAGCAGAGAGCGCCAGAGGTGCTTGAGCGAACCAGTTCAGATCTGCTGGCAGCGCTCGCTGCAAACGAGTAGGCGATCATTCAGCCTCGTATTATGTTTTTTTTTTGTCTCCTCCACGTCTGCAATCGTACCGCAGCGGGATACAAGGCGCACACGAGGTCATGGGGCATATTATACCCAGCTGGCCAGCTATTCCCGCCGGCTGCTAAACAGCCCCGACTCGGCCGACGCGAAGTATATGGGTAAAAGAGATAAACACCTTAATTGTCTTAAATTCCCCACGTGTACTGCCATTGTTACAACTCCTTCCTCGAGTGAGCACGACGAACGACGTAGAACATGAACTAAGAGAACCCTAGCTCTGTTCTGTTTCTTTTCACCGCGCCGTGCTCATCTCTGCGCACACCCTTCTATGGCGCAGCAGGGTGCTCAAGGTGAGTCGTACCACTGTAGCAGCCATTCCGTTCCATTTCGGAAGGCTGCATGCGTCGCGCTGTATTTAATGGATTTGAAGGTGTAAAGCGGTCGGCAAAGAAAACAATGCGCCCTAGTCTGCGAGAGGCACTATGGGTAAGGGGCTTGTTTAGGAGCGTCTATAACGTCAACACACTGCTGCACTAGCGCCGTTAATTATTTTTACCAATTGCCGTTGAAAAGAAAGGTCGCTAATAAGAGATTCGCTTCTATGCTCACCGCACGACTCGCTCAGACTTAATTTAGCTCCAGATAAAAGGCTACAGCAAACCACAAGTGTTTCCGGCCTATCGGAGAGTGGTAAAGCTAACTGCAGAGATAAGTGGCGCATGTCATAGCTCAATCGTCAACGACTGCCCGGGGTTTTCGCATAACCGAGATTTGAAAACAGCGGCAAATGTGTGCAGCGCTGTTCTATCAATAGAATGCGACCATTACTTAGCAAACTTCGACAGAGAATATGCATTTTGTGCTTTTGAAATTTCCATTTATATCACCTCTGCGCATGGCATTGTCATACGTCGTGACCTTAATGCAAATTGCTGAGAGCAGAAAAGCAAACCTTCATTATCATATAGACGAGCTCCCAAATATACCCGCCGAGTTCGTTCCTCAAAATGAGAATCCGGGACTTTGAAGTATCGCTTCCTAGCGCAAAAGAATACCCACCAAGTGCGTCAGCGTTCTGCGCTCACGGTGCTGCCCATAGTTCGTCTAAGCTTTCATTTCTTTGCCAAGCTAGGCGACTTATAGTGGCCACCTATGCCGTCTTTTGGCTAAGCACGCACGTGTATTAAGATCGGGCGTATGAACAAGTAGCGAAATAATTTCGATCGTTGTCATGACGAGCACACGTGGAGGGGTCCGAGCAGCAGATTTTCGGCATCTGCTATAGTTAGAGCGGGGCAAAAGATGCTGTGGCTACTGTTTTCTTCACCTAGCGATTTCGACTGTATTAAAGCGCACGACTAAGGATACGGTCGTGTTACTCTTTTAAAGTCGTTTAAATGCGGCGCAAGTCGAAAATGCCTTTAATTTTACTGACGATACGAGTATGCCCACAGACGTCGCGCGCTGCATCAATTCGCGATTAGACAGTTGAGTGTTGCCGCCGTTTTGTGAGGTCAGGAAGAAGAGCAAATGCATGCCGACCCCGATGTCGCTGCGTCATTGACAAAAAAAAGTTCACTTCTGCTGCGCGTACAAAAGGGGGAAAAAGAGCCAAAAAAACGCTGGCAGCCAGCGGCAAATGCCAGGAAACGAGGACGTCGATAACAAAGTGGCACTCGAATAAATGGATCATTCTGATTCGGTTGAAGCCTTTTCCGGACGCGGACGTCCGGAGCCGGAAACTTTCGATTCCCTGACTTCCCCCGGTTTTTGTTCTTTGAACAGCGGTAGCCTTGATGTTCTCTTTGTGTCCATTCAGGGCTGCTACTCTGCGATATATGAACTGAGCCGGCTGATTTTTGTCTCTTTCTATTCTTTCGTTTTACTTTTCCTGAAACAGTAACACTGGATGCACTGAACAGACGCATAGGAACGTTTATTCGTATCGTTACCTTCTAACTTTTCACTTGCAAGGACGGTATAGGCAAGGTACGCATCTAGATGCGCATATAAATGGGCGCAATTAATCGGCCTACATACGCTAATGACTGTGGTTGCCAGATGATGTATACTTTATTAGTTATTAAGTTGAGTCTGTACACCACAACGTGAAAATAGAGAATAGCTGAGGCGAATTAAGGTGACATTCTTTTCACTAAGTTCTGAGTCGGCGGTGCCTACTTTTCTCCATGACGATAAATACAATGGCTCAGCTGTCGCGCATGCACATCATGCTGTCGTCCGCCGATGCACTGTGTACAGGACATTTGCGTATAGTAAAAAGTTCTATGAGAGTTTTTGCTTCGTATCGTTTGAGGTAATATAAGAGTGAGGCCTACCAGGCTGCGTTTCGAACGACATCCTTGCTGTCACTCCATGCTCACAAAACAACAAAAAACAGTGAAGAATGAAATGACGCGTCATCTGCAGGTACAGCCAGCAAGTAAACAAAATAGGAACAACGAGCAGGAATAGAAGAAAGAGCGTGCAGACACCGCAAGCGTGCCAAAGAGGCGTAAAACCAAACATGACCCTTTGCGCCCAAGCAAAACCGACTGGTGAGCGCGCTGTCGCAAAGCGCATATCCTACCGGCGCACGTCAACGCGGCCAACGTGTCAGTCGTGCGCACGTTTAAGAAGCAGTGCAAGAACGCGAGAGAGCAGTGGGGGCAGGGTGAACATACTCACGGCAGGGTTTTTTCCCCCTCTCGTCAGAAGCTGCCTGCGGCCGCGATCATTTTGAGGCACCAGTAATAACACAGCCGAGCTCACTCGGGTACAAGAAACAGCGACAAAACGAGGCCGAAGAGATTAACTCGTCCTGGCCGTAATAACGTCGCCCTGTCCTCCGGAACGCGCCGGCGCTCCCTTCACCCACGCGGCTTTCCCCTCGCGGCCCCGCGCAGGAGGAGGCGCGAGACAGTCGCCTTCGGCCGTTCGCGTGAAGCGAGAAAACGAGCCGAAACACAAGCCGCCCCTTAACGAGACGGCAAAAACGACAACAGCGGCGCTGGGCATTTCGCGCAAATGCGCGTGCCGGTTTCCTTTCCACCGAGTGATACGCTCGCCTCTGCTCCTTGTGTTTGTTTTCGGACGGCTCATTTTGCTTTTCTCGACGTCCGCGCATGTGCCTAGTAATTGCCGTGATGTAATCCTGGAACGTGTTCCCCTCCGGAAGGGAATTCCCCGACCCGTCGTGCACCGGCCGCGTGACGCTCCCTTTGTGGCCGCCCTCACCCTCGCCCTCGGTCGCCAGCGTCTCAGGGCCCACGGGCTTCACAGCCGCCTCCACAGTGCACACCTTCTGGCACGGGCTACCTGGCATCGTCAGTAGCCTGCGACTGACTGCCGCTGCGGACAGCTAGTAACTTGCACAGCTTTGGTCGATGTTTTCACTGTTGCCCAGCAAAGCCATGGTTCCTCGGAAGCGAAGAACGTTCACTTACATGCAGCGAACATGCAGCGACCAATTCTGAAAGAGTTGAAACGGAAGCAGGAGGTCAGCGTCCGCCTTCGCGGAGAAGGGGCTTCCCCGCTGCAAGCAGTGACCCCGTGGCGCGGCAGACGGGCGGTTCCGGCGCACGCGAGCGGCGGCCACCATGAGGGCAAGAGCCGATGGACGGCCGTCCTTGATCTGGGCCATTGTGGGCTGGTCGCGGCTGCCGAGCCCTGAGGGGCGAGACGGGCTCTCGGCTGAGCACGCTGAGCGGCGAACTCTTCCAGGTGAAGTCATGTCGTCCAGGGCCGGGGGGGGCTGCGTTTAAGTTACTCTACAACACTCCTGAGCCTACGACTGCGATTCTACTGCCGTAGCTTGTGTGCCTCATGAGTCGTGAGCGCGGCGGTGGTGGGCATATTCGCCCTTTGCAATCAAGGAAAAGGTGACCGAGCCGCAACGATGCAACCGAAGGAGAAAAAAAAAAAACACTCGTGATCGTGCGTTGCCCCGCAGTGTAACCCAGGATACGAAGAGCGCAATAATGGAGCGCTGGTCTTGAACGACTCCGCTTGCCAGGTGTTTCTCAGGGTGCACCGACATTGTAGTGCATGTGTACGCCTTTTCCGTGTCATTCCCGCGAGAACTGCAGCAGTCCACATTAAACCTCTCATCTGCTCCTCGGCATCGAAAAGCCTCAGCTGCCGACTGAACAAGGTGACCTGGGCAGTGTTCAAATGGCTGAAAATGGCTCAACGACGTAACAAACCAAAGGCACAGGCTGCGCTGAGGTTGATTCTAAAGAGTAATTGCACCCTAACTGAAATCTACTCTACTTTGGGTGTTTCCCCTAAATGCACTGGACTAGAAGCATTCTTTACATATCGAGTAATAAGCATAACTCAGCCAATCGGTTCTTGTAGTCTGGTGTTATTGGAGAACGTATCATGAATACGAAGCTGAAAAGCCAAAAGATGGTCATGCTCCCCCGCCCTCTTTCCCCCGCGCACTGGATTGCAGCTCCAATGAAGTGCCGAGCTCACGAAGGGGCCTGGCACTGGGAGCGCCCTCCCGGAGTGGCTAATGGCTCTTCATTCCGGGACCATCATTGAGGTGTACAGGACAACGACATCACCTCGGCAGCATGATGGTTGTTTTCCTTTCGCCAATCACGAGACATGAATGATGCCACTCGTTGCGGTGGTGAGTCCTGAGTGCACGCCCGAGAAGCGTTTGTTTGGAACGATAGCTGGCTCAGGGAGGTCAATAGCCGTTCCTGCGCAAGGCAGCGAGAGGAGGAGATCTGCAGAAGCGGCCGGGGCAGCGCTATGCGGGCGGAAACGACCAGTTCTTCAAGGGCGAGCCTAAACGAACGCGTCACTCGGTGTTGAACAGGATACGAAGCATTCCGGGAGGAGCCACTTCAAAGAACGCGGGCCGTATGTTTACGCTCGCCGGTCTACATAAACACTGCCCTTCTTTTTTTTTTCTTTGTCTTCGAAGCTACCGGAATGTTTACGAGGCGTTGCAGAGGGAGCAGGTGCTAATGAGCCTGTATCTAAGCCGACGCCGATGCACCGGCGTTTCGTGCGTTCATGCTGGGGAGCATGGTGCTATAGAAGCACGCTTCGCTTGCGTCACGTGTAGTCTGGGCCTTTGAAAAACGCTATTCGGTCGTGCACCGCTCTAACGCAAGAACAGCTTTGCTTGGAACGTGATGTTTCTTCGTGGGGACAAGCAAGAAACGGTGCGTGGTATAATCTAATGACGATAGTGGATAGACGATGCATCCTAAGAATGCGATTTCAAGAGTCTCTGCAATAAACCACTCTGAAAGCCTATGTATGCCAAAGGACTACGAAGCTCTACATAAATTAGAGCGTTGGGACACTCTTTAACCGCGTAGAACTAGGAAGTGCACAGTGGAACATTAATAGAATGGATGCATATTGAAGATTTGTAGACAAGCAACGAATGCGGAGATCAGGGCATGCCCTTTAGTTAGTTCGAATTCCGTTTGACAATACGCGCAACACGTCTAGGCTAATCCAGGTTATGCGCTTGAGGAAAAACAAGAGGCACGATCCTCAGTGATATTTAGCCTCCGTGAGTCAAGGCGTAAGTACTAAGTGAAGGTGTCAGCAGTGCTACAAAGCGCGTGAGAACCCAAATGCATGATTGTGGCGACTAAAAAAAAAAAAAAAGAAAGAACTTAATATACGGGAGAAGCAGCCAAGTTGTGTACGGAGTAGCTGAGCATGCGCGATTGTTTCCTTCAGAGGGCACTTCAAATGAGCTTTCAGATGCGCCAGTTAGCGTTAGTCTCGTTCATTGTTCTTCGTATCACGTCTTTCCGCGCTACGTCTCTCTGTTAATGCGTGTCCGCGCGTATATGCGTGCTCTTGTTGTCGGAGCCCCTTTCTTTGTCACTGCAATGTCGTACTAGACGTTTTTATTGAAAAATTAACGCTCATATATGTCAAAATAGTTTACAAGAATTTCCGAAAAAAAAAAAAGAAAAGCTAGGATCCGCATACAGCGCAAGGCTAACGCGAATAACACATTTTCATCGTGTTCTGGATCCGAGGAACCACCCCGGCGTAAGGTACGGTGTTACCTTGGCAGCATGCGCCTGATACCGTTCCCTTTCGCTTCGCACTCATGGCTTCCTCTCGGTATGCTTATTTAATTAGGACATTGTGACTAAATGTGCAGAAACCTAAGTGGGAGTGGCCCGATGGCTCGACACAGGCGATTAACTGCAATCTTCACAGGCATTGAGGGCCCTCCGGACGCACAGCAGTCACAGATGACGTGCACACGCTCCCGCAGACTGAGGTTGGCTGGAGGCACCCCAGTGCTGCTTCCGCACAGCAGCAGCAGCAGCAGCTGCGGCACGGGGCAGCGCGTGTCCGCGCGCGTCACCAGGCGGAAGACGGTGCACGGAGCCATGGTTGGGCAATGCAAAGCGGATCACTCAGTCACTCCCAGGGCGAGTGGCACGCCGGCCGGATGAGGCGTGCGTTCCAGTTTCGGCTTCCTGCGTCCCTCGACGGCGCCGCTGGCAGAGAACAAAAAACTCGACCGGCCGGCGAGTGGCCCCTCAGCGGCGCGGGGACGCCACTTTTCAAAGAGAACAAGCACTGCTTCCCGGCCGAGTGGGATTTCCCCCGAGTGAATATTGGATCGCGGCTGGCCACATCACACGTTGCGCAACGCACGAAAGGGAGTCGCAGCTTTCTTCTTCCTTCGAGTCGGTGTAAATGACTGCAGCTGACGTATGCGCGCCTTCATTGCATCGAGTTGACATTGTTCGCGCACTGCAGGTTTCTGTGAATTCCGCGGCACTACAAGCATCGCTGAGCGCGTCCTTGATGTCGGCATCGGTCGTCCGGAAAGTTTTCTTACTTGTCCGACGGTCGTCACCAGCGAGTTGATGAAAGGCACACGCCAAACCGGACGCGTCGGTCATAAAAGTTGGAGTGTTTTTCTTTGGTGATAATTTATAGTCAGCTACTGGACTGGACTGTGTGCTGCTGCAGCCACTTCAATCAACACCATAAGCGGTCTCAAAGCTGCACGTTCCACGAGGAGGTCACACTGAACGCATGACAAAGATGGTTTGGTTTTATCGGGTTTAACGTCCCAAAGCAACTCAGGCTATCAGGGACGCCGTAGTGAAGGGGTCCGGAAATTTCGACCGCCTGGGATTCTTTTAAGTGCACTGACATCGCACAGTACTCGGGCCTCTAGCATTTCGCCTCCATCGAGATGCGACTGCAGCAGCCGGGATGGAACCCAAGACTTTTGGGTCAGCAGCCGATCAAACCACTGAGCCATCGCGGAGGCTCAGGACAAAGAGAACGCAGTACCAGCGCTTGTACTGTGTCATTTTTGTCCTGTGTATCAGCGCTGCTGTATTAAGCTATGAATCCTTACTAACTCGCCCAAATCGCAACTTTAACTTGATTTACCTGACATATCCCGAAAATGCTGACATACCCTTGAAAACTCAAAAGTCCCGTCACCTAGCAGGTTCACATTAACGCCCAACCAAGGACTGACAGCACGGAACACAGTCCAACCAGTGATTCTGCCGTATTTCGACGGGCAAGAGCAGAAAGAAAAGCCAGGAATCAAAGGAAACCAACGCTGTGGAGTATATGCCAGGTAATAATACTCAAGTGTTCGCAGAGCAGTTGCATCGAATTAGAGCGCATAACGTAGCCAGCAAAGCTGCGAGAATTTCATCCTTCTTTGAGCAACGAAGTGAGAGTGACAGCTGGTCTACTACTACTCTCCCTTCTCCTCATCAGCCATTGAGGGCGCCTGCACCAAGGGCCACAGGGGCCCTGAGATCACACGGCCCTGCAGGGCCTATTTTCGAGAATGCAAACTTTAAGGCTCGCCTGCATGACGCTTTCACCGGCCAGCTGGGGTTCGCGAGGCTTATTTATTACGGCATCCTATGCCGACGGCGTTTAAGAACAAAAGAAATAACTGGCTGTAGCGTCCATGGTTTTCGCGCACGTGTTCAAACTATAGCGGAGCTTGCGACAGCGGCGATGGCAGCAGTGCTGCCCAGCGGACAGGAGGCACCTGATCCGACAATGGGGCTCCCCGACAGCCCCCGCTGCGATCGCGAGCGGCGGCGGGGCGCGCGATGAGCTCCGGCCGGCCCCAATCCGGCCGCGCTCTTCGCCCGTCGTCTCGCATCCCGAAAGATGCACGCCACGCGACAGCGCGCGGCGACGCGGCTCAACGGAGATGAAACATCCGGGTCTCCCCTCCCCGCCGCTCATTGCCTGGCTTCTTCGTGTCTTCTTCCCGACCAAGTCCAAAGGGCGCGGCAGTGCGAGACGCGGCGGCATGTCATGTTGGCTTCGCAGAGACGTAACACGCGGAAGGGCTGGGTCGCGCGAAATATCTAGGCTGCCCCATAGTACGCCTGCCCTACTCTCGAAAACGGTCAGCGGGAGAAAACGCACCTAAAGGCGCCTCCGACTGAGGGGCACGGCGTGTGACTGCGCGCGGGCGCTAACGAAGCCGACCGGAGCTGTCCGACGGGGAAGAGACGCGCGCAGATTAGGGCCGAAGAGAAAGGACAGTGCAGATAGAGGAAAAGCGGCGGTCAGAAGGAGGAGGGGGTAGAATCGAAGCCCGTACACGCTTGGTGGCCAAACACAAAGCTAGAGGGACGTCGCAGAGTTCTTTTTCAGAGTCGAGTTAGCCTCGTCGAAAGTGCGGGAATAAAAAGAAGGAAAGGACGAAAGACTGGTCTTTGCGCGGTGAAGGCACGCTTGTTTTCTGTCCTTGCCGAATGGTAGACTTGGAAGCTGCTCTGTGGTGCGGTGTGACTGGCTGCGGTTCATTGGCTTCTTCTTCTTCTTTTTACAGCGGTAGCCGTAAGAGGGAGTTCCTCTTTGATAAGCGCCGTCGGCCTCGTAGTACGTCATCACAGAATACTTCCAGGTAGGTCTGAGAATATATAGGTTCACTCACGATACATTTATCATCGTTACGCGTTCGTCCGACAGGTGATATGTATGAGAGTTTTTTCCTTTTTTGAAGCGAAAAGCTTCACTAGGCTAGTCAACACCGAGTCTGGCGTGCGCCGTGATCAATTTTAGCCACAGCGGCGCATGCGCGAGTTCGCCGCGCGACGTCACTGGAGAGGCGCACCTGGTCGGCGGAGCCGCGCTCCGTTCGCGTACCTCTGCGCGTGTTCACGGAGTGTGGATCGGCGCGCTCTCGGCTTCCTCGTATGACGCTACTTGCAGCCGCGTGTTTACCATAGTTACTACGCATGCGAGAAGGAGGGCTATATAACGCGCTTGCCTACACCGTTATCGTGGTGCTCCCAGTGCATTGTGCGCGAACTGCGACAGCCATGACGGCATAACTGTAGCTTTTCGCTTGTATATCCAGGCTTAACCAGAGCTAAGCCACTGCCATTTTTTTTTTTTTGCACACCATCCATGCAAAAAAAAACTTCGGTCGTAGCATTCATAAAAACATTATGCTAATTCGCCATTTAAATTCATTTTATGATGTGATATATATTCCTTTAATTTTCTTCACGTGGCCTCAGTTTTCACTCTTTATGTTCATTTGTGAGCATCGATTTTTGCTCCCAGAACCATTTACGCGCTCGTTATAAGATTTTGAAGATTATTAATAAAAAAGAAAGCGCAATAAGAACACCGCCGTAGAGCTGTGACCTCGCTGGCACTATTAATTTAGACCGAAAACAAATATCGCACTATTTTCTGTCATGACTGTCACATACTAGCGCTAACAAGGTCGCTTTCAATTCTATTCCTTCTATTTTATTTATTCAATTCTAATCTTATCATCCAACGCCACACATGACTGGGAGAACTTGGTTACGGTAAAAAGGACATGAAAAATACAAATGGAGTAAAAGTTGAATAATAGCGTTATGTTTTCCTCTCCCAGCTGTGTTCGGTTGCGCCTTGCATAGCGCCTACGTTCTCTGACATACATAATTACAGCACATCGCGGATTATTGAACAGAGGCTGCGAGGTGCTGTAATTATGTATGTCACAGAACGTAGGCGCTATGCAAGAGGCTGCGATGTGTCGCAGGTCGCTTTATGCGTGATGGTGAACACAAGAGCAGCGAACCCTTTGTAGCGTGTAAAATTGATCCGCTGTGCCCGAACGTGAACTAATCACGAAGTGTTGTCAGTTCAGCTTAGGAAGTGCCTCCTCGATGGGTGTTTGGCAATCTGTGTCAGTTGGGCGCGTACGGAGTATTCTTTTCGGCTTCTAAGTAAATATAACTACGCGGCAACTTGGAATATTTTTGAAGCGCTTCGAAGCTTGGGAGCGCTGAAAAAAACCAGATCCCCGGGAAAAGAGTGAACAAACCCACGCCAAAAGATAAGAAACGTGTAAAAAATATAAAAAAACGCCTAAACGTCTATGGCAGAATTTATGCACATCACTAATTCTTTCTGCTCCTGTTTGGTGTATTGTGTCCCTTTCTGTCCGGCGAGGTCGCAGAGTCTGCCTTCCACAACTGAGGCTGAAAGTAAGCAAAGGATAAAATTGAATACTAACACAAATGCTTCGGCAAAGGTATCGTCGGTTTCTTAAGAAAAACGTGATTCATGACGCTTTCAACCACACCGCCGTATTTAACATTTTCTAACGAGCCACCAATTAAAACGAAAAATATGCTCTTGCGGTTAAGGAGCGTACGAGCAGAAGTTACATCCGATTCTAGTGCGCATGTCCTTTAGAGCTCTATTTGGGGAATCTCGCATGCTGAGTCAATATTCAGTGCAGCTCGTTGAAGTTTAGTGTATTAGTTTCCGCTGTCGGGTGCTTGCGGTAGTGAAATGTCCGTTGTGGTTCAATTCCATGAATACTGGAAGCAAATAATTATTCGTCTCGAAGAAGAAAATCAGTATTCGCGAGTGCCTATATAGCCGTCACCGTTACATCGCGCAAAACCGAGACACTCGCAATCGCTGATGACGATCCTCACGCCACTTCCGGAGTACTTCAGCCAAGACGTTGGAAGTATACGTAACAGTGTCTTCATAGGACCGCACGTACATGCGATAGAGTCATGTACTGCAGCGTTAATTTTAGCAACAAAGCAGGCTCATTTTTCTCAGACGCGCCGGAGACAGCAGGTACGACCGGATCGCGTCGGGGGAAAAAAAAAGCGAGAGAGAAAAAATTAAGAAAGAAGAAAGAGGAAAGGCCGGGAAGACAGAGCCACACCCTTGCCAGCCGCTGCGCCAGAAATTCCGTCCTTCGAGCGCGCCGCGCGCAGCGAGAGGTTGAGCCGAGAGTCAAAGCAATGTCAAGACCGCAATCAGAGCATAAACGCGACAAAAGGAGGTGCGAAACACCGCGGCGCGGAGAAAAGGAGAGAAGAAGAGAAAGAAAGTGGCCACAATAGCGAGAGACGAATAGAGGCGCCGCAAGTAAAAGGCGCCCAAGAGCGGCGGAAACGGCTTTCGGAGGTCGCCCAGCGGCGGGCAGCGCCGCGTTTCGGAGCGTCCGGTTCGCTCTTTTCTCCGCAAGGTTGGGCGACGCGTGGCAGGCATGCGCTTGCTACGTACGCGTCGCACTCACTGTGCCACCGGGTATCAAGGGCGGCGAACGTTGCTGCCGCCGCTCTGGGCTGCGGGGAACAGTTGGTAACAGTGACCTTCTGTGTGGCTGGTGCCCTGGCATGAAAGCCTGCCGCTTGGACTTCTCACTGCTATAATTTTCACTCGCGGTTAAATTACGTCAAGCTTGTTCTGTGGCCGAAAATTTGCGTCAGAAATATTACACAGCGGACGTCATTTGATGTTCTGGTTACCTTTCCTCTAAGGTGTACGATGGACACTACGTCTAGTCAAAAAGGTGCGCAAGTAGTTACGATTGGCTGTAAAATTTTTTTGAGAAAACTAGAGGGAAACCGTGAAGGTTGTGCGTGTGGTAATGAGAAGCCTTTGGTGATCAGCTCACACGGTAGGCCAATGAGCGAATGAGAGGGACAGCGAAGTGGAAAAGAGGCTCCAAAGAGTGACACTGAACAGTGTCACCATAAAGCGATGAAAGCTTAATTTACGGAAGGGGATTCGATGAATCCGGTCTGGAGTTACACATATTTGGGGAATGCGTGCATAGCGTACCTCTCAAATATCAAATGTGCGATTAATTCATAAGTGGTCGCTATATTGGTATATGTGTCTCGCATTTGTAGTACAGCAGAACCTCGTTATAACGGAGCAGTTTATAGCGAAATAATGGATATACCGAAGGGATGACAATTCCCCTTGGAAGCTTGGTCAACACGGGCTATGGTCAGCTACGGCTATAGCGAAGTAATCGCCGGGTCCTTTCGACTTCGTTATAACGAGGTTCAACTGTATTTGAAAAGCGTTTATCGTCGGTCGCAGTTTACGGATGTACTACTATACCCGTAATATGCCTCCTGCAATACTTGAGGCTGTGAGCCTTAGCCGCAGCATTCACGGAGTCACTGTGATGGTGGAAACGCTGACCCCACGCTGATCCCGCCATAAATACACCTGTTGCCCGTGCCGAAGCTCAAGATAGAGTTGTAGCAGCCTGCCAATTTCAACGGATATGCATGGGCCGTGAACACCTGTTGCCGGCAACCTTCAGAGATGAATGATTAGCGCCAGAGACGAACGGTCGCAGCTGAAGGTTGCAGCAGAAGGCAGATTTCGTTTCACGATCCCCGTCCCTTGCAGTTCCGCACGAGCGGTGCCCCCGTTAAATGGATCAGAGAGTGCAAGGGACTGTTAACACTTAAGAGAAAAAGCTCATAGTCTTTAAATGCAAATGTTTTACGAGGAAGGAAAAGGTGCAGTAATTGTCACACTCTCGGTGGTCACCAGAACCGCGTCTATAGAGGAGTAGTGAAGAAGGAATGGAGAGAGAAGGAGTCGCAGTGGTGGAGGGCTGCGGCTTAATTTCGACCACCCGTGGGGTTATTTTCACCTGCGCTGACACCGCGCAGCACAAGGGCGTTTTTGCGTTTAGCCCCCATAGAAATGCGGCTGTCGCGGTCGGGACTCGATCCCGCGACCTCACGCTCAGAAGCCGAACGAACGCAAAACACTGTGCTTTCTAGCACCGCGGGATCATCAATATCCGGCCTTCGTTTAGGAGTCACACGCGCCGCTGAAAAAACAAAATAAAAGTGAAGAGGTAATGGTTTCAATATTCTTGCTTAATATTCTCAAACATAAATGCAAACCGACGCGCCTAACCAGGTTGCCACGGCGCACAGCAACCCGGCTCAAGTTTTGCCCGAGCCATGGCAGGCGGATTCTCCTGTCCACCAGCCGCGTTCGGTTGCCGATCCCTGATGCGATTGTGTCAATCGTCGCGGTCCGCTGCGCGTGCCGGCAGCTCGTTGTTTCTCGCCGGGTGTTCGTCTTACGTGGGGTCGCCGAGCGGATAGCACGCCCGCAACCCAAGGTCCTGCGCATTTCCATCTCTTCGCCGCCTCCAGCGCCTCTGATCGAGGGCGTGTCCTACACGCGCCTCACGCCGTTTCGTATACTATGCTGACGGGGCTCTTTGACAGCGTTCTCACGCGCCCAGCTGAGAGCGGCGGCGGCTTTATCGAGGTTCATCGAACGCTGTTCTTTTGCTGTCCTAAATGAAATGATTGGTCGCTGTCTGACAGGGCGAAAGGTTTCAGTCGACATTTTTGCCCTCTTCTGAGACATGCGAAAGCTCGTAACGCGCATTACTCATTTCATGGTCTGTGTATATTATTAATGATTGGCAAGGAGTAGTGCGTTATCGCAGAAGAATTCTATTAGAGTGACAGGGAGATCGATACTGAAAGAAAACTCTTTATATTAGTCAAAATATTTATAAAAAACGGTCGAGTTTAGTAGTTTCCGTTCGTTCCGTGATGTGCCACGTGCGTCAGAAGGCACAATCGCTGCGCAGTTTCCGCCGAGGAAACGATACGGCGCCTCATGTCCAGACCGAAGAGCTTCGTTTCCGCAGCCTACTGCCCGGTGCCGCATATAAGGAGGACGTGCGAGCAGTGGGCTCGTCCTGTAGCCAGCCTTCACTCCAAGTAGCAAACCCGCCGTTTTAATTCCCGAAGAGTCGTCCCGCTTGGTCACCGGCCCCGCTGCCACGATGCTCTTCTGCCCCGCACGGCGCCCCTTGGTGTCTTGGCCAAGGAACGTCATTCTGACAACGCCTATCGTCCTACTGACACTTGGTCTGTCTGGGAGCGAAGTGAGGATTCGTAAAGAAATTCCTTCTATAATGATGAAGCTCTACAGGTAAGTTGACTGCACTTCGATAACTCGAATGCATGCGTTTCATTCAATCGCGCCAAAGTAGCAGCCATCGCCTTGCATGGGGTAGATTAAGGGCATCTGGCATCACATCTTAATTAAGTGGAAGACTAATGCTGAAGAAGGAAACTGAGACGTTTGCCTTCATTCATTTTCCTTTCCGTTGGAGCACCGAGTATTAGCAACTGTGCACTTCAACGAAGCAGGGCAAAAGCGGACAATTCGAAGGCTTCCGTCGCAAGCTGTATGAAAGTTCGTCCGAGCCTTGCTATATAATAGAGTCAAGAGGCTTTGCCTCATTTTTCTTGAGACACAAGTGGCACGCTGAAAAGCGTGTCACTTCTGGTTCGAGAAGAACTTACCAGAAATGTTCGGTTTCATACTTAGCGCATACTTCCTGTATTAGTGTTTCGTACAGATGTGTTCTAACTTGTTCGTCTTGCCAATGTAGTTAAACCTAATTGGTGAGCGATTCTCCGATAACAGCGGTAGATATGTATCCTAAAAGGCACATATCTACCGCTTCATGAAAGAGAAGTGCGCAGCGATGACCTGCGGCCATCTTTGTATCCCACAACAGGCTATACAGTGAGCCTGTGGTTTTTATCACAGGCAGTATATTAGCATGACTTTCGCGCAAAACGTGCACCAAAAGCGAAGCGGCTGTCTTGTTAGCACTAGTCAGTGCCTTCTCTACAGCTCATTTTTTTTTCTGCTGATATTATTTGATATTGCAGTGCGGCTGTCGTGTCTCTCCCTTTGAATGCTACGAAAATCCGACGTATACACACTAGGTTTTTGGCTGCTAAGTTCAAGGCTGTTATGCCGTTGTGAAGATGTCCCGTTTGCCTCGTTGGAGCTAGACTGCATGGTATATGCCGTCTTTCAAAACTGCTCAAAACACATATCATTAAGGCTGCAGTGGTTCCCTCCTATTTATTGCTTGGTATTTTCTATCATTACCAAGCACGTATCCAAGGAAGTGTGTGTGTGTGTGTGGGGGGGGGGGGGGGGGGGTGAAGAGGGCCCCCCTTCCCTTTTCACATTTCTCTAAGCAGTGCTCCCGTTCGGCTTGCATCCCCGCTTCCCCAGCTCCACCAGATACAAGAAATTACCTCGGTCCCCTCCCCCAAAAAATCCTGCCTCTGTTATACCTAATCACTGCCGTAACGCTCTCCTTTTCTATTCACGGGTACAAATGCATGGCTTATACCGTTCCGATTGTATTTAGACGATACCGAAAAAAAAGAACGAGTCTTAAGGTGTCCGCTATAGCTTCTAGTGACGCACATCAAGCGAAAACTTTATGAAGCAAGGAAAAGTAAATGACAAAACAAAAACACACACAGTAAACTTACCTGACGAAGTGTGTTGTATGTTTTTGTTTCTGCCATTTCTTTTCTGACACCTTTTCGCTTGAGAGAACTTACGACCGCTCTTGATGGATAGTAGTGAAATGTGCGCTGAGGGTGGTAAGAAAGAAAACGGCCGCACGCCGCAGCATGACGGCAGACGGCGTTGGTGTACGCCACTGTATACTGGACAGGGATGCGATCCAAAGGGAAATACGAGTGCGGAAATGTTTGTTCTCCTGGACATCTGCCGCTGTTCTTTCTCCTTCCTTATTTCATCATGAGGATGTCTGTCTCACGACATGTCGCACGCGCATCACAAAGAGGCCTCTCCAAAAGATTAAAAAAAAAAACAGCTTAAAAGCTTAAAGCGCGAGCCAGGACATATATCGTTTCAATTTACCTCTGCCACCTCTTTCTGTCGGGAGTTCCTGGTCCATTACTGCTAACTACAACAGACGACAAGCAATTCAGGAAGGCGAAGAGAGACCGGAGAGACGCAGCCTACGCTGCTGCTGGGATGCTGGGTGCGACAACCGGAAGTTGCGAACCAAACGTCAGCGAATGACGTATTCATGGGCGAGGCCCAGTCCCAAAGCTGTTTTCTTTATTATTTTTTTCTGGTGCCCCACGTGTACGAGTTGAGGGGGAAAGGAGGAGCGTAATTTTTAATCGTCTGTAACTTCGTTGTTACTGATGCTAGCTCAAAAGGTTTTACGCTGGGGTGACGAGTGATGGAACGCCTATCTCTCATCTACTTTACGTGATCTCACTTAATTTATTGCATAGTCCCTTTAAGTACAATCATTGACAATGATCCGTCCCGCCGCGGTGGCTCAGTGGTTACGGCACTCGGCTGCTGGCCCGAAATACGCGGGTTCGATCCCGGTCGCGGCGGTCGAATTGTAATGGAGGCGAAATTCTAGAAATCCGTGTACTGTGCGATGTCAGCGCACGTTAAAGAACCCCCGGTGGTCGAAATTTCCGGAGCCCTTCACTACAGCGTCCCTAATAGCCTGAGTCGCTTTGGGACAATAATCCCAATAAACCAAACCATTGGTAATGATTCATAATCTAATTTGTGATTAAGACCAACCACGCATATTTCTTTTTGTCTTGTTTTTTTATTTCAGGAAGAACACCGTCCAGGAATGTGATATTGACACCCCCGTGATGAGCATTCCAGCGAATGCGTCCATTAAAAGTGGTAAGCGCCCAGTGTGTCAATGTGAGCGCCGCCAATTTTAGGATTTTCCGCGTGAACATTTCAATAGACAGTTCATAGACTATCTACTGTCTACGATCTGTCTAAAAACATTTTTACTGGGGTTGACTTCCCCGCAATGTCCGTCGCTGGACAGCACCAAGGTACAATTTTCTCTTCGTTCGTAGGGCTTGTGGAATTCGTTTCAGGTGGTAATGTACAACGCTTTCGCCCGCTTAGTGCGGCCAGGCCCGAAAGGCACAAACAGACTCATAATGTTTTATAACACAGGAAACGTTCGCCTCGATAGCAGCCGCCATCTAGGGATGGGATCCGAATAATACCCGAAATTCCAGGCATGGAAGTGGCACATCCCCATTTTCTATATGACATTACAAACTAACCCTTCACAACGAGTCAGAAAGAGCAATTAACAGGTAAACTTTAGGCGATTTATCTTCACACAAACTCAGCAGAAAAAAAATCAGGGGGCACTTTGTTGACCTAAAGTGCGGTGAGGCGAAAGCCTTAAGCGTGGTGGTGCTGCTTGTGTCACTCATGTGTGGTTAAGGGGTTAAGCTTCGCCTGTAAGAGCGGAACGCGACAGCGTCTTGCAACGCTGCCAGGGGGTATATTGAACGCCATCGCCCAATCGGCTCTATGCCTTGCTCGTCGGTAAATTGGTTTTTGAGGAAAGCAAAATGTATCTGTCTCTCATATCTCGGTGGACACCTAAACCTCGTCGTAACGGGAAGGGAGGAAGATGGGAGTGAACGAAGACGCCGTATTCACTAGACGCGCCTTTGCTCATTGCAAACCATTGAGCTGGCATGGCGGAGTGGTAGCGTGCTCGCCTCGCACTCCGGAGACCGAGGTTCGATCCCCGAGCTCGGCCAGTTTCCTACTCGGTTTTATTTATTTATCTGGTCTGACTAGAAAGGTTAATTAGGCTAAGCAATTAACTAAACTCAGTCACACTTACTTGGAGCATCACTATACGATCCCTTTAATTGGTTGAATGGTTACTAGCCAAAGTACAATTGGCCCCGTTTGGAATTCGCGCATTGTGACGTCACGACCGTTTCGACCAATTGAAAAGCGTGACATTTCTGTCGACAACCCCTGCTTTCAACGATAAGGCATTAAAGGCTTCCGCCTTAATACACTGAAATGATAAGGCAAAAGCAAACGCTACTTCTCGCACCGTAACCGCGGTGCTTTCAATTCGTCAGCCGTAGCACCCGTCACAGTTTAAGGAAACTTCTTGCCCGTTTCCATTAACCAACACAGTGCAACAGTTCATACACATAAAACTTTCAGTCTTGAGCCCGTTTGTCAAATAAGAAAAGGAAAGGCTGCCACGAGACTGCTTTTCAGAAATGTATTGATCGCCCTACTATTGATTTATATTTGCCCAGAGTAGAGTTTTCGTACCATCCTTTGCAGGTAGTCTCGATTAACCTTATTAAATTCCACGAAATGCGCGTAGTATTGGACGCACACTGGTACAAAAAGAATTAACACATCACAAATGCATGCTAAATGGAGACAGCTTTTTTGGCGAAGTTTACCCTTTTGAAAAGAAGGCTGTGTTTGCTGTGGATAGGTATTTTTCGGAGCGAAATGAAGCGTTTTAATCCGTTTCTAGCGCGAGCGAGAGCTGCTCGTGCAAATCGTGTAGATGTTTCTCGGAGCCATTCGCGAAATATATATTTTTGAAAATAGTCGATACTAATATGAATGATTAACATGGCGATCATTCCATACGTGCCAAATGCCTGCACGCATATGTCGGGGAAACTCTAGTCGCGAAGTTGCGGCGGCAGTAACAATGGTACCGAGCAAGTAGCTGACCCGCATAATCTCTTCGTGATCTGCGTTACGGCTGCGCCTGTACCTAACCGCTCACCCCACTGTTCAGCGAAAGACAGAAAGGAGAAAAAGAATATTAATCTTTGCGACACCAGGTGTCGCCTGAAGGATGGAGCTCGCGGTAGTTTTGAAATAACCCGCAGCGCGTTCAGGGAGAAAACAAATCGTCCACTTGCCCTTGACGGTGAGTATGACGAAATACACCTTTTACATGTTCCTCATAAACTATTAGGATTCCGATAGAAATAAGTTTCTAGTTGCCTCTCGACGGGCCATTTAATTCCTTGCTGACGGCTTCACTGCCAAGCAGGCAGTTGCTACGAAAAATGGGTGAACGATTATTTTTTTCTACTAATGCACAGTTTCATTTATCTGTGTGCAGTTGAGGTGCCGACATTCTGCACGCCATCCTTGCGATAGTAGAAAAAATAGTTATAGCTGTCGTTTCTTCGAGATATCTCTGAGCTCTTTTCGGAACGCTACCACACGCCTGCGTGGCGCATTGCATTGTCAGAGTATTTTATCAGAAACAATGCAAGGTGATGCACTGTAAACGCTTCTAAATATCATGTGATCAACCGACACCTCCACGTTGTGCACCATGCTTGTGTCGTAAACTTCCAACATGCATGGTGAAACATCTGCCAACGGGAGGTTTGCGTAGAAAGTGCGATACTGAAGCTGCAGCTTGCATAGCATTTACACGCTCCGAGAGGATGAATCTTTAATAAACAACGTTCTCAAAGTTCCACGTGTGCAAACAAGTCATGCGCGAAAATATCGTGCCGTGGGAGAAAGCAGAGCACACCGTGCGAACCGGCAATCTAGACATGCGCAGGCAGATTAGCAGGTTATTTCGCACGGATACAGGCGGTTTCAACATTGACTATTCTTTCTCTTCTCAAGGAGAGACCTTGAACGTTCCGCAAGGAGCATCTCCACGTGCTCTTGCTCATAAACCACTGTATAACTATCTGTTCTTCCAGCTCCGTAAGGTCCACGGCATTATATTGAAAACAAAGCGTTGTTCTCTCGCATATATCAGACGCTTCTTAGGAAATCCACGAGAAGCCCCAGGAGGAGCCGCCGTAGCCGTAACTCTTGTGAAGCAAGCGTACATGCCACCGAGCGCCGCCTGTCCCTACATACGCTCAACCGCCCAGCAGTTATCGCACACTGGGAGACGTGGAAAGGAGCGGTGATGGAGTTGAATACCAAATTGCGCGCCGGCTGCGTTTCTCAGAAAAATGCCGCCCGTTCAGGCTACCATGTATAAGAAAGATGACTGCTTGCCCAAGCAAAATGAATTCCAGCGTGCGCCCCGTCGGCTCTTTTTTTTTTAGTATTATTATTCTCTCCCTCGGTCAAATATGCACTTCAGTTCACCACCTGTTTCAGCCGAGTGCAGAATTATAGATCCGGTTAAAGCGGGGCTTTCTTCATCATTTTCGCGTACATTTTTCGCGCAATTATACATTCCTGTACTGAAGACCTGGGTACCGATGACCGAGCCTCGAGCCTATATCGGGCTGCTCCGAGCTCTGCAAGACACAAGGAAACGTTTAGAATGAACGCGCAAACTCCCACTTGTAATTTAGGTCGCGCCGATGGCTTGCGTCCAACTCTCGAAAACGAACGTGCTTGGACTGGAATTACGCTCCACTTTATCCGAGGCTCGCGACGTTGCATTAGCAGTAGCTGACACGAACCTGAACTCAGGAATACTTATTTGTGTTTGTATTTCTTTTCCTGGAGGGGGTAACAGGTGGGGAGAAGGTACAGCGTATCCGACGTGTTCATCTGCGTCTCTTTTTTATTTTATTCGGTACTTGCATGCTGATCAGACAATGGAAGGCGCAAGGCACAACAGTCGTTCATTTCGCGAGCCACTCGCGAAGAATGAGGAGCCTAAAAATTCCTCTACGAGTGCATTAAGTTACTCATATATTCACTAGCGGTAGGCTTCAAAACGCAGCCTGACTAGACAACGTGCATATATTATGCTGTATTGAAGACAACTGTGAGTGAGCTGCTTGCTTTTTTGATGTGCTACATCAGAGTTAAGAATACTGATGAATGATTTCATTCCTGACCATGATGGGCGATGGCTACTCCAATTTTAGGTACTCTGTTTCTCCTTGCGCAGTTATGGACGTTTGCAATCTCGGCAAGTACCACACGAGCGTAGGAAGTGTTAGATATGCAAGTGCTGACTTACATTAGGTGCTCATTCTGTAAACTAGAATGCAGGATTGTTTTTTTTTTTTTAGACGTTTAGACGGCATCTTTCAAATATGCAGTATAGCAGCAGATGTATTTTTCTTTGTTTTTCGTTGAAGTTTAAGCAACAACAAAGCTACACAGGAGTAGCTGTTGCTTTTGACGCGATAGCGCCAAATGCCCGGTTTTCCAGAAAATCCTCTGTTGGCACTGTGAGCGAAAAATCACGGGCGTGGCTCTGGCAGGTGGTCTCCAGAGAGCAGCCTGGGAGGCAGGTGGGCCACCTAGGCCACGTGACCTTGCTGCGTCATGACAACCTGCCCACCAGAGAGTGAGCAAACAGCCCACCAAGACAGGTGGTAGTTAATCACTGGTCGTTCGAGAAGAGCAACCTGGTTCGCAAAATGCCCATCGCTGGGAGCACCTGTCATCGCATGGCAGTGGGGCACCGCTTAACCGCTGCACCTCTGCGCCAGGAGGGGTAGGAGGACTCCCCGCGATCTATGAATGTAAAATAGAGAATGACCCACCATATATGAGAATTAACCCATTACGCTATCTCGTCCCCTACATTTTTTTTTTCTGAAATGATTAAGAACCCACCCTGGACATAGCCTCTCGCAATTTCTCAGTGGCTTTTATGCAGAGTTACAGGCGAAATAAAGGTGATTTATCAGGAGCATAAACTCCAGCAGAGTGAGGGCGCAAAATTCCTCTATGCGGATGAATCTATCCGGCAACATACCGATGAGAGTCAACTAGCCGAAGAACATAATCTGCTGAGCCCCACCGTTGTATACGCTCGTTGGAGGTAAATCTTTTCGTCGACCACCACTGTATACCAGATTGCAGTTTCAGCGATTGGGCACAGTGAAATCAGACAGAATTAAGTGCGCGGGTGGCGAACGAAGAAAGAGAGCGGCCGCCTCCCTTGGCTGATGTATGACCGCGAGATTGCTCGTCTCAGACTGGTCACCGGCAGAGGACACGACGAGCTTCACCTTCGCCATGGTGCGGGATCCGGAGGTCGAGCCGGTGGGACGCACGAAGCTGGCGCTGGACTTCCCGCACGAGTGCATCCTGCGTGCGGCCGGCCGCGGTCGAGATGCGAAGCAGGTGGCTGTGACGGCCACGGCCTCCGGATGGACCGGCAGCCGGCAGCTGGTCTTTCATCTGAGGTCCTCCTATTACCTGGCACACATCAGGGTTCCGCCTGTGCTGCTCCAAGGCGGCACGTTTCGTGTGTCGTTGTGGGTGAGCGACCATTAGAGGCACAAGATTCGGCTTATCTGTCCTCTCCCTTTTTCATCTTTGGTTGAAAAGCGCGAAACACGCACAGACACAAGGGAGGTAGACGCGACTGAGCGCCACTCACAACTGCTTTATTCGGAGCAAAACGCACAAATTATTAATTGAATTTATACCCTCTCCTTTTCCTGGATTTCATCCTAAATGCGAGTCGCGGGACTTGGGGCACATTGCCACGACGAAAGGCTGTTCGTGGAAGCTGTGTCGGACACGGTCTCTATGTTTTTTTGTTGTTTTTTTTTTGCTTTTAACGTTTTTCACTTTTTAAGCTGGTGAGGTGTCTCGTACGCGGAGCAGTAAAAGTTTGACTGCACTTACTTTTCGGCCTCTCACTCGCTTAGAAACTGCAGCAATGCACGAGCCGTGGCTTATGACGCTCGACAGCTCTGTCACAAACAGTTTTCTGTTGTCCCGGCTAAGAATAATGCCCTTTCTTCAGCGTTCAACTGCGCACAAACGTTGCTGTGCAACACAATTAAGCCGGTGTGGATGCCTAATCAAGAGCGTAGACGCACCCCTCACAGTTCTGCGAAGCGTGGTCAATTGAAACATTTGTGTACTTTCACTTCGTCACGGAAAAATAAAAAATAAAAGCGGAGATAACCAGCAGTACCGTATAAAGTTAGTGAGAAAAGTATTTTAAATCTTTGGCGCTTTGTCTACGAGTTCAATTACTCGCCACCTTAGGTGAAATGCAGGGGTTCCTAGTTTGTTTTAAACGTCTTAGGATAATCGTTACCTTGCCTTTGCCATCACTGTTCGTACGCTGTGTGGATAAGTGGTGTGTAACGACTGTATTTACTGTCTTGTGCGGCCTGAAAGAAATAACCGTTCTCAATCAGGTATGTTAACCACGTAATGCAAAGCTCTTATTTTCAGACAAACGAGACCCATGGCTTCCCGTGCACACCGAGCCAGGCATCTGCGAGCCTCATCGTTAACTACCCTGAATGTCGGAAAAAAACTCCACGGCGCCTCAAGCGCCACCACTACTACGAGTCTGGCCCCGGTTCACTTCGCCCGTGAGTGGTAGCGCATGTTTATTTTGAATAATTGAACCAAATAAAGAAAAATGTATCATCTTCGTCCGCCTCTTCCATTTGTGTTGAAAGGCATTATATTTTTGTGTCTTGCAAACCACGGTGTGTATATACGCGGTGTTTCATCCGAGACTTCACACAATGTTTAAAAATAGGCTTTTTGAGTTACAGGAGCGCTGTCTTCGGCAAAGCATTGCCAGCGGTGTAGTATATCAGAATACAGCTAAGACGTGCCAACTAGCAGGCTGGTTCACTAATATTGAATGTTTAATTTTTTAACTATAACCGTTAGGCTACTTAATTTTGAGAGGCGTGTAGCCCACCGTAAGCAATATCCATATCAGTTCTTAGAATCTCGAAAACGCCGTTACCCTCGGCGCTGTGGCCCAACATATTTCGGCTATAACGCGCCAGAATACAAGCGCTTTTGAGAAGCTTGCAGGCAAAGCAACCTCTCCAGTGCACACAACGCGTCGAAATATCCAAAATTTGTTGGGCTGCAGCGGCGAGGAAAACCGCGTTTTGGAAATTCTAGAAACTGATAGATATGGTTTTACTTACAGTGGGTTATACGCTTCTCAATAATTACAGAGCCTAACAGTAATAGTTAAAAAGTTCACTAGTCAATATTAGTTAACCAGCCTGCTAGGCAGCACGTCTTAGCTGTATTCTGATGTACTACGCCGAACAATGCATATATATATATATATATATATATATATATATATATATGTGTGTGTGTGTGTGTGTGTGTGTGTGTGTGTGTGTGTGTGTGTGTGTGTGTGTGTGTGTGTGTGTGTGTGTGTGTGTGTGTGTGTGTGTGTGTGTGTGTGTGTGTGTGTGTGTGTGTGTGTGTGTGTGTGTGTGTGTGTGTGTGTGTGTGTTGTATGGTTCCTCACTACTGCTTGGGTCTGTATACGGCCTGCAGTATTGTACAAATAAAATAAAGTAATAAATAAATAATACTGCCTTGGAGAACGCCGCTGAAGCTGCGTTCTCCGAGGCAGTATTATTTATTTATTACTTTATTTCATTTGTGCAATACTGCAGGCCCTATACAGGCCCAAGCAGTAGTGAGGAACCATACAGCAGACCTGCATAACATAATGCCAACTGTTGGGTTCTGTACAAGCGATGAAGAAAACACTAAAAGAGGAAAAAACAAAAAAAAACAATTGGCGCCAAAGGTTATCAGTCAAAAACTCGTTCACTCGCAGAAAGAAGATTTAGATTGCGAACACATCATGGGGTAGGTTGTTTCATTTGGCTACTATCCTAGGAAAGAAAAAAAATATTTAAAGTGTCCGAGGGCGAATAATGGAGATAATTTATGAGGATAACAATGACGTGAGACTAGGTGAAGAAGGCTAAAAATATGTCGAAGGGTTAAGTAGGAACTGGAACTGGTAGATTTTAAAGAGGAATTTTATTCTGGCTAGTTTTCTCCAGAATTTTGCTTGGTTTGGTTTATCGGGGTTTAACGTCCCGAAGCAACTGAGGCTATGAGGGACGCCGTAGTGAAGGACTCCGGAAATTTCTACCACCTGGGGTTCTTTAACGTGCACTGACACCGCACAGCACACGGGCCTATAGAATTTCGCCTCCATCGAAATTCGGCCGCCGCGGCCGGGATCGAACCCGCGTCTTTCGGGTCAGCAGCCGAGCGCAGTAACCACTGAGCCTCCGCGGCGGGGCAGAGAACTTTAAGGACTTTATGTTATTAATTCTCACTAATTCAGATAGCGAATCATGTGGATGGTAGCGACTGTATATAAAACGAACTGTTGGTCTTTCCATCTGTTCAAGCTTGTTAATGTCTTTCTTAGTGAAAGGTTCCCAAAATTCGCAGGCGTACTGTAACCGAGATCGAATTAACGAGTTACAGGGCAGAAGTTTTGCGTCGGAGGTGCAGTGTTTAATGCTGTGTCCGACTTGACAGAGCTTGCAATGAGCAGAAACGCAGACGTTGTCAATACGGGTGGTTTGTAATTGCTACGCCCCAAATATCTGAAAGTGTCGGGCCTGAGGGAAGCACCAACTTTGCGCATGCCACACGACGACCGCCCAAATTCTGAATGAGAATGGCGCCAATTGCAGTGAGCGTCGGGTGCCGTGGCGCTGGGGGGGCCCAGCCGCCCACTCGCGTGCCTGCCGCTTGGTGCCGCTCCTGGTGGACTTCGAGAGGATCGGCTGGGACGTGTGGGTGGTGGCGCCCTCCACCTACATGGCGAACCAGTGCGTCGGCGAGTGCCCGTCCTCCATGATACGGCGCCTCAGCAGCACCAACCACGCGACGGTGCTCAGCCTGCTGCGCGATGTGCAGCCGAAAGACGTGTGGGACGCGTGCTGCGTGCCCGTGAACTACGCGGACCAGACCATGCTTTACGTGGACGACTACAACCACGTGCTGCTGAAGACCTTCAGAAACATGACTGTGTCCCAGTGCGGGTGCCTTTGATGCTGCCCGAGGCCCTCCATACAGCAGCAAGCCTCTACCCGCTTTGCCGGCTGAGATGACTGCTGGGGACTGCCGGGCGTCCAGAGCTTTCGTGCAGCTTAGGGCCGACGGGCCGGCGCAGCCTACGCGAGGAACTTGCCTTTGGAACCCACTTCAGTGCGCTGGCAATGCTAAGTGTTTGCTTGTAACTCAGTCCGTGAAATTACTCGATGCTGACGTGACGCAAGCAGAACGAATCAAATTGCGTCAGCTGGCCGAATATCATCATAACACTGTGTCGACTGCGTGTAATTATGCAATGTCTCCTAATATTCATGGTTGTTCTTAATTTATTTTCTGAAATATTAATTCGATATGCACTGAATGTATTAAACCACGTACACAGGAAGTGAGCAGTTGTCTCAATTATTTGCTGTGCGTGAACAGCTAGGAAGAGTTATGTTTATCTGGCGAAAGAGGGTGACTGGTGGTTGCTTTGTATAAATAGTTGAACAGGGCACGCGTTTGACTAATATGAGCTACCGTCACATTGGCGACTTGGCTATACAACAATCAATCGAAATTTTTACGACTGTGACAAATGCTATTGTGATGCCACCGGCGCCACCGATACATCGCAACATATCAACCGTCCTTTAAAAAGGCGAGTAAGGCGAAAGTCACGGACGCCTAATTCCCGACAGACGAGTTTCTATTTTTTCGTTTTCTTTTAACTGCTTCTTCACGTGTTTTAAACATTTTTTTAATCATCTAAAAGGTTTCCACCACTCGAGAGAAGACGAATATCAACCCTGTTACTATCGTCATCATCATTCTTCATCACCAAAAACAATGCAGCACCATCACCAAGTGCAATGCCAAATCAAAATCAGTGCTTTGGAATTACTGTCTTCATTTGTCTCGCAAAAGCTTGAAATCTCTTTCGTATTTGTGACACACGTTGTTATTTATGGCTATCCAATAGGCCAGACAGTTGAGAGCTGATGTTTGTAACTGGCTTCGAATTTTCAGTTACTGCCATTTTTCAACAGTTATCCTCTGGTTTAAACTTTCCCGAGCACAGTCGTTTTATTGTCGCAGAGTAATGCTGTCTTTTCGCCAACTTTTTGCATTTTGTATTTCCTCGTTGAGGTGTAACTGCGCCTCAAAAAGAATTTTCGCACTTTGCTCTAGACTTCCCCCAAACTGCTTGACATGTGGCTTTTACTTTCTTCGGATTTCCCTTTCGGTTTTCGCAGGTGTAAGTAGACAACAAAAAAATGTTGTAAAAGAAAAATCGATTCGATCGTGTTTCCTAGAGATGTTTACAAACATCTCTAGGCTATCATCATGTGAAATAGCTGCACCTGCGTGTAACAGTGAGGTCCGTAACATAATCAGTGAGAATAAAACTCTAGGCAAATGACTGATATATACCGGAAAGCCGCAGAGGCTAGAATCCTCGCTTCGCCCGCGTCTCTGACTCGGAAGGCTCGAACGCTGTTGCATTAAACGAGCGGCCGCAAGCAATGAGTAAAGCCCAGCACCTCTCTCATTTTAATCTCTGGAAGGTGCCTCAGCTTGGTGGCTGCAGCGACCGGTGACGACTTTTGAAACGAGTCATCGACACCGTAAACGGCGCCCCAGCGTCTGGTACAATAAGGGCAGCGTTTACGAAGATCTACGCGGGTGATGCCACGCATACTTGTTTGAGCCCTTCCAAGGAAAAGAGAAAGCCGGAGGCTTCCGTCCGTTAAAAAAACCAACCACCCCATACAACGCTGTGAGGCTGGCACAGCGCTGATCGCTTCGACCGAAGCAAACGCCCGGGCTTGTTTTGCAGCCGCGCGAGTGCGCGAGGCTTCGTTAGCTTCGTCGTCGTGCTCGGTGCGCGTGAAGGCCCTGCCGAAAGGTGGCGCCTATATTCCTGGGGAGCCCGTGAAAGTCGTTTCTTACGTACCTTCCAATTAAAGGAGCTTCCAAACGCTTTCGTGGCTGCTATGATAGTCTCGAAATCTATACTGTTGGTACGAAGAGTCAGGGAAGCTAAATTCTACTGCGTCACGCAGGGTGAAACATTATTCCGGGCGCGAAAGGAAAGTACTGCATGTTTAAGGCACAAAGACAACTACACAAGAAACAGATAAAAGTCATGATTGTCAAGTGCATCGCGTGGTATTGCCAAAGCTTCAAGGTCGACGGTCGCAGTTCCACCGATATATTGCCTTGTGTACCTTCAAGCACACTAACCACATACGTCAAGAGGAGACGGTAAGTCACAAAGGCAGGAAATCTTCAACGCAATGTGTTTCAACGGCCTACCCCATCGGTCTGCTCAACGAAGACCAAACTAGACCCCTTCAGTGCTCGGTATAGAACCAGGAGACACATACGTCGAATATACAAATACGCGACGCGGAACCAAAACTCGTTCAGGCGCCGCGTAGCTTATAGAATCTGCGATCGAATCATATGGCGGCACGGAACGCACCCCACTTTGTAGTAGCGAAGGAAGTGGGGAGAAAAACAAAAAAAGAACGGCACAGGCGACGACACACACGCACACGTTTCCCGAGCACGTCTAAAGGAATGTGCCGTGAACTCGGACATGGACGAAGACCGACCAGCTGCGGGCGGCCGCCGGACTATCGCTCTATAGCGCGCGGAAATGGGCGGCGCGACGCAACGAGGGGCGAATGGAAAGGGGACAGGAGCAGAAGCGTCCGCGGTCAGGGAGGGAAGACGACAGCAAAACAAGACAAGTTTCATTTCCTCCATCGTCAACGGCCTCGCTCGCCTGACATGATTGCCGCGTTTCGCTTCTGCCGGATCGTTCCTGCTTTCGCTCTTTGAAATAGCCCCAGCGAATGAAAATAAAGGCAAAAGAGCAAAATCAGTAACGAGGCGTAAACAGGGGTCTACGGCATTCCTCCTGTAGCGACAACGCTATTCGTCGTCGCCTGACCCGATAATCCGGCGATAATCGGAAGAGATTTCGTCGTTTTGTTTTCTTCCTGCCTCAACCCGCTTTTAGTGCGCACAGTCCAGGCAGCAAGTGATTCGAACAGGAAACGAGCTAGTAAGTCGAGGAAAGATTGCGGCCGAGCGCCGGGAAGGAACGACTGCCAGCGGAGGCAGTCTCGAGGACCAACCAGTCGCTCTCGGATTCTGCTGTTTTACAACTCCGACTATTGACGCTGACCGAAGCTTAGGAATCCTCTGTACAGGTGTAACGCACGGCGTAAACTCATTCGCAAATATGTGCCACACAAATGAATGTGAGTGCAAGCGTGAAGTTATACGCTAGCGATCTTTGAACGCTAGAGGTCACTGCAGTCAATACATACAAGTCACTGCATCAGTGCTAGCTAGATGATGGCCTTATTTTAGTGGCATAGGTAGGTCAGAAAGCCATCTGGAAAGCACATTACGCCAGTATTTACAGGAAGAGTGATGCTATTGGTAACTAGACAAAGAAAAAACAAAACAAAGCGAACACAAGTAGTCTGCACTGCACGAGACCTTGACTTGAACGGTGCGCTCTTGCCGGTGCTGCAGTCGCTACGAGCTCGCGCCCTGGCCTCCTGGTCTTCTTGCGTGAGTGTGGACCGAGGGGAGAATACGATGAATATGCAGCATTCCTTCTAATCCCCTTGGACCTCCCGATAAATATGTTTCTGCCACAACTGCGGCATTTAAAAAAGACCGTCAATTAACGGATTTCACAAGCTGTGCAAAATAACTGACACAGGCGGGCAGTAAAGGTTATCAGCTAGAAAAACTCAGCTGTCACTCATTTGAATGAACCGCTCGACCTTTAAACATCGATTCCCGTCACGTGGCACGAGCCAGCAAAGCAAGGCAACAGCGGGCGTTGGATGCGATTCGCCGAGAAGCGAACAGAGTCGCAGGAGCGACAAAAAAATGAAAGCAGGCGCGTCGGAAAGCCAGCTCCCGCGATTCGGGCACGCCTCAGTGGAGCCGCGCCAACGCCGGCGGGAGGCCCAGATACACCAGGCAGGGCTTTGCGCGTCTCGCCGCCGCACGCATGATCGCCGAGCTATGCCAGCAGCGTGGTGGCGACGACGACGAAATAAGTGTCCCCGGAGGTGCGCGCGCGAGAAAAAGAGACCATTGCAAAACGCATCCTGTGTCACCCACAACGGTCCGTGGCCCGTGTCACCTTGGCCAGGGGCTGGCAGCGCGGCGCGTGCCGCCGGCCGTATAATAAGGGGGCGGCCAATATACACAGCAAGGCGCGGCCGCGCGCCAGGATCTGCGGCGGCGAGCAGGGATGCACGCTACAGTAACGGCGGACATTCTGCAATGGCGCGCCGTCGCTCTCCCAAGGCATGAATATGATCGCACGGGACACGCTACAGTCGCTGCGCGCGCCTCTTCGCCCCGGGCCGGTCAGGGCTGTGCGCCGCCCCGTCGTCTCTCGAGCTCCGGCCGGAACGACGCCGCGGCCACCGCCGACAATGCAGGCAGCTTTTAGGCGTGCTGCAGGGACTTATCGAATAAATGCCCTTTCCTTGTACCTCGATACGCTCACTGGCCGGTGAGTTACGAACGAGCATGTCACGCTAGCTGGAATCTGCGGAGAATCGTTGTGGGCGCTGCAATGTGCGTGTTTGTGTGTGTGCGTGCGTGTTGCGGTGGCAGAGAAGACTCTGGTCTCCTCGGTGCCTCTGGAAACGTCACAAAATCGTTGAGGTCAACTCTGCGATTGGCTGATCGTTGGAAAGAAGCAAACGTACAAAGACAATGCCATCTATAGCCTGCCTAGCTAAAAAGGAAACGTCGATGGCACTGCGTCGATTCTGGAAGCTGTTTGGCTTTTCTGTGCCGTAGGTTTATCTTCATAACATGGAGCTCATAAATTAACCATGGTAACGTGGTAAAAGCGATTGCGCATCATGGTTTTCAAGAGTGTAGAGCTCATTGAATTTGCGTCTGCGCCGTGCATTTCCCACCAAATATCCCCAGGGTGGGAAGGAAAATGAACGTAGGAAAGCTCTACTTCAGGGCTTTGAAGTGTCAGAGGTGACCTGCGCTGCACGCCACTGCAGCACATGAACCGCAGTCTGGAAATTTTAAAAATCGTGGTGTACCGTGTTGAAAGTATACGCGAGCGGCGCAGCCACTTTTTACTCAGCCTTCTTTGACTGGTGCGTACTCTCTGTCCTGTATACACCGTACCTGGCCAATAACGAGCAAAGTAATTGCGGCAGATTCAAGCAGGACTATTCGCACAAGTATAGTCTCGCATCTCTCGCATCGATGTTTTCATTTTCATTTTGATTCAACGCACGAATCACGAACACAGAGAGGGAGTGTGGAGCAAAAGTTGTCAATTCAAACTTGAACGCCATAAACGCCGCTTATAAAACTCACTAAGCAACATCGGTACTTCGAGCAGTCAGAACCCTTTCAGCGAAGGACAACTGTTCATGGCGTGCGACAGCGAAATCAAACATGACACCTTACCCAAAGAAGGAACGATACAGCTTTGTATAAACAAACAACAGTTTACACGACATTATCAGCATGCATTTGTAGGCTTATCGCATGCAGTTATATTTGTAATAATGCGCTGGCCGCTATGAAACCGAGGCAAGGACTACTTTGAGCGCGAACAAAATATCCTCGTTTAACACGTTACGACGCACACCGAAGTCTATTATCTCGTCCCGGCGCGGTGGCTAAGCGGCTTTGGCGTTTGGCTGCTGATTTACAAGGTCGTGGGTTCAATCCCGGCCGCGGTGACCACATTTCAATGGAGGCAAAGTACAAAAACGGTCTCTGCGATCTCAGCGCACGTTGAAGAACCCCAGGCGGTCGAAATAATCATGAGCCCTACGCTACAGTGTCCCTCATAGCCCGTGCGTCGCTTCGGGACGTTAAACCTCACAATTTATAATAATCACCTCGCAGTTCAATTAGGTTGCGCGGCATCTTTGGTTTTTGTTTATACAGCTATTTTGTGCTACACGACTTTTAGCCGGCGTGTGTAAGGCGAAATACATGTATATTAAACGATTTCAGTGCCATGCCTGGTCGGAGGCAGGCGATGACGATGTCCTCGGTCAAGACGCGTTTTCATTGTTTTGCATTTCGCTCAAGTCAGTAGCACCCCGGCGCTTCGGTATCGTGCCCCAGCTGGAAGGTCGCTGCCCCTGTGGACTGCATGTGCGCTGGGTGCAGCTTCCGTGGCACGTGCTGGCATGAACCGACGGCCACTGCGACGTGTGCCGGGCACATGCGGTACGTTCCCGGCATCGCGACTAACACCGACATATTCGTGCCGAGTTGTCGGGACGCGACAGCACTTAAAGCGTATACCGGTGCACACTTCACTCGGTAGCTTGTTTCGAGAGCCACCGTTGCCTATTGGGTGTCTCCTAATTAACCATACAAAGCTTGTGGCGTACGGTTAATTGCCCATGAAGCGAGAGGTAACTGGCTCCTCTCGTATAGAGGCCGGATTTGTCCCTCTATGAAACTTCAAATCAAATCGTTATCTTTCATGTATGCGCAGGAATATGAAAGGGCTGCGGGAAAAAAGCTGCCCTTTGGCAGCTTGGCTGGCCCGCTAGCCCAGTCCTTTTAACTTCGAGGGAGGTTTCGTGACTAGCAAAAGAGCTATCAAAAATACCCAGGCTCCCATTACAATTCTTTACCGCGCAAATCGTAGAAGGTTCGTCCCATAGCTAAAGCCGCAGAAATCTGAGAAACTTACCAGTGCAAACAACAACCTAACTGGAATAGCACACGCGACCTCTGGCTGTGACAATGCCCTCCAGGGATAACGAAGGCGGGTGCGAGTGTTCGGTTACGCTGCGAATGACTGCGAGTGAAGTTTGAGCCGCGCTTCCGGAGATAGGGTAACATTCTTGCACTTTTTCGTCGGTCGAGGCGAATAGGTTTTATTCGTTTCACTTGAAGAAGCGAGCT
Source organism: Amblyomma mixtum (assembly GCF_055824585.1). Lineage (NCBI taxonomy): Eukaryota > Metazoa > Arthropoda > Arachnida > Ixodida > Ixodidae > Amblyomma > Amblyomma mixtum. The sequence goes on from NC_143014.1 coordinate 119,862,158, forward strand.
CTGAGAGCTCGAAACATGATCTGCCCTAACTTCAGCTCCCGTGATTGAAGCAGGAAAGCTTTGCGAACAAGCCTTAAACAATGTGCTGCTTTACAATTTTTTATTGCCGCCGCGGTGGCTAAGCAGTTATGGTGCTCGGCTGCTAACCCGAAAGACGCGGGTTCGATCCCGGCCGCGGCGGCTAGAATTTCTTTGGAGGAGAAATTCTAGAGGCCCGTGTACTGTGCGTTGTCAGTGCACGTTAAAGAACCCCAGGTGGTCGAAATTTCCGGAGCCCTCCACTACGGCGTCTCTCATAGCCTTAGTTGCTTTGGGACGTTAAACCCCATAAACCAAACCAAACCAATTTTTTATTATGAAATGTAGTGACCAAGTTATACTTTTTGGGTCTTGCCTAATGTTTTTTTGTCACTGGAGTTGTCTCTTTCCATCGTTGGCGACAGTAAAATGTGATAATTGTTAGGCAGGAACTACAGGGCTAGTGGTCTATTTTCATTTAGGCACTCCGCGCAATGCATGAGTGACGAGGAATGGAAAAGAAATGCAACGACCGCGTTTTAATGACCTTTCGCCCCACTTTTCTGCTATTTCTTCCCACTGCGTACGTAATTTCGAGCCTTTAAATATGAAGCCTCCTCAAAAGTGATGGCTTTGAAGCGGCCTCTTTTCGCGCGCGTTGTGTACGGTGCTGCAATAGCTCTCTTTGTACTTTTTTTTACTTCTTTTTTTTCAAGCTTCGTGTGCAGCGAGGTATGCATATTTTCAAGCGGTTTGTTCACGGTCTGCCGATCAAGTTTGCCAACCACAACCTAATGTCATTTTCACCGCCTGATGTTTGCTTATTAGAACCACGAAACAGGCGGGTGAGATGTGTCAATATTTACGTCACCAAAACCTCAACAAAGAAAATACCTGATGCGAACACCGATAAGATGTATAGCCATTTAGCGACATGTTTCACACACACAGCATACCGACGAGAGATGCAATGTGCAGAAAATGCATTTTCCCTTTTATTTTTTCCGCATTCATGTTGCGAGAAAGAATCCTATCTATTCGGGATAGGCAACAGAATCTATGGCGATCTGAAAATCCTTCCTTCAGCTGTTCCAGGCCCTGAAGCAGCTGGTCGTTGTTGTAGCTCTTGCTGCTCAGGAAGAGGCTGATAGGGCTGCCTCCGGCTGGTCTCTTGCTGTTCCTTCCTCCTTGCCACGTGACGCGGACAGTGCGAGGCCTCGATCAATTCCTTTCACAAAATTTTCTCAGGCACGCGCTGCTCGCTCCTTCGTTGCTTCCGCAGCCTGGAATGCGAACGAGCCTCTCTCGCCGGCGTTCATGTTACGCTCGGCTCGTCCGCTTGTTTTCCCGGGGATCGTTTTTCTGCCATCGACAAGAGAATTTGCTGGGGCACGGTGTTTCTCCTGCGCGCGCCAGCACCGGATTAGACTGGTCGCCGGTGCAGCTGCTCCCTCGGGGGCGGCGAGATCGAAGGCAGTGGCTGCGTCGGGGGAAAGGGAAAGCAGGTGGCGCTAAAACAACGGGATGTATGAGAGGTCGGAAGGAGCAGGTTGGGTTTTTCCAAGGAGAGCGGGACTTCGTTCCTTCGGTGTCCCCCGACAAAAGAATCGCGTCAAGGGAAGCGCCGCTGCTGTAAGTTCTCCCGAGAGAGCCCGGAACGTCGCCTCGCCCTTTTGCCGGTCGCATGAGCCACGCGGCCAAGCGCGCCGACAGGAACCGCGAGCCGGCGCTCCGGAGAAATCGGCCGCCACCGGTGCACTTTCGAGAAGCCGACAGTCTAAGCGATGGTTCGCTGAATACACACGCATTCACTCGGCGGCAACGGACACGATACCGCACTGACGCACGGAACGCACTGCAGGCGTCGTTACTGACAAAGGGCGACTTCGAGAGGAAATCCCACTTAGTGGTGCTAACTGATGCGCGGCCACCACAAGCCGCGAAGTGGAACAGAACTCGCGGCTAGATAATATTTCGCGTAGTCTCCGGAATTGTAAGTTTCTAGCGCATGTTATTCAGCCCCGTTCAGAGCACTGGCACTGAGCCGTGGCTTTTCATAGCACTTGAAGTCATGCTAAGAAGCTTCTGTGTAAGCTGCAAAAGAGGCCAAAAAAGGAACCACCGTTAAACCTCCGATGTCTAGGTCAGCGAAGAAACGAGTTGCTGCTGGCAGCCGGATTAGGAGAAAATTGAAAGTAAATCGGATTATTTTTCCACTGTCGCTGCGGTGCTCCTGACACGAGTGGGTGGCTTGTCTGCCGTGATAGCAAGCTGCTCGAGGACGTAGAGGCTGTGACTTTTGATCTAATTAGTTTGCTCTGGTTTGGAATGTTGAGTCTGTTCGCTTGCGCGCTACTTTCTTCTGTTCGCGGTTGGCTTAAGTATAATGTTGAGTTTATTTTGAAAACTTACTATCTCTTAAAGGCAAAAAGACATAAGTGACAAGGCCAATATCAAGCTTAATTTTTTTTTTCACAATTCAGTTTTCATCGCAGAAAAAATATTTTGACCCGAAAAATCTCTCGTGACTGAATTCCTACTAAAAGGACTATGGACTTATTATCCCGCTGACAGTCAACGCTTCACAGCTATAGAAGTAAGTCTCTTCTCATTTACAGCTCGTTGGCACGCAAATTACCGCTCACAGCGGCTTCTTTCTTATTGCTACGTATTTTTCCTGACTTCCCTGACACCCGTTTTCTATAGGGAAGTGTAATAGCTGCACTGTTATCGCTCTTATCACAGCAAGCAAAATTTTTTACCTCCTCCCCCGCTTCGCCCCTTTATTAAATTATTTTTTAAAGCAACAGGAGTTTGATGTTCGGCGGCGTTACTCTTGCCAGCTGGTGGCAAGCGCACTGTAATTCTTGCGAGTTGGGTAGTGGGACCCTTTGGTGGGTGACCTTCAGAACATTGATAACTGCGGTGCAACGGTGCAACGCCCTCGTCTGTACCTGGCCATTTCTGGGGAAAATCTAACCAGGGCAGTCTAATCTGTCCACGGGAGCAGCCAATTCAGCGCAAGGGTAAACAGCAAAAATCTGGTTGCAGCGATCAACTGTCGATATCTTGGTTAACTGAGAATGAGGACAGCTCCCCTCTTGCCGTTTCTTACAGTGCTCTCCAAATTTTTCGTCCCAGTGACGACTTGGCAAGTAAGAAACTTAGCTTTTTCTTCAAATTCCGTCCAAAATTTTTAATCGGTTTATTTCCTTATATATGTATTTTTTGTTGGGCGACGTCTTATTTACAGAACTTAATCCGATGCGAAAGCAATGAATGACTGCTACAAACCTACACAGTTTACTGCTCGGTCGTTTGAGAAAATCAGCTGCAACTAAATGAATATGGCCGCTCTGACCTTCTTAACCTTTTCATTTTCTGCATCTTCGCATTTTTCGTCATTTTATAAAAAATCAGCAGCAATGCATTGAGCGTCGCTCCGTGAAGCCGTGTAAGCACGTGGCAGGTTGCAACCTCGATGCTTAATTTGATACGACCACTTCGTTAACAGCCTTTACGTGACGGATTTCGAACTCGTGGCCTCACCACGCGCGGAGGTAACTAAACGTGCTCATACGCTCCACAGTACTCGAAAAGCGCGAGGCAGCAAAAGTGCTGGCCATGTGGGGTACACAACAACGCTGGCTACTTCACGTAACTGCGAAGTTGTATTCTTTTACTGAATTCCTGTGCTTCCGTATCCCCACCCCCTCAGGCACAGCGCGTCCTTCTTCATATTAAAGAGGCGCCGCAGTGGGCAGCTCAGGTGGTCAAAATTGATCCGGAGCCCTCCACTATACGGCGCCTCTTCCTCTCTTCCCCTGGTTTAAATCCCTCCCACACCCCTTCCCTCGCGGCACGGATCAGGTGTCCACCGAGAGTGGGACAGGTAATGCGCCATTCATTTCCTTGATAAAACATCTGCGTTTACATTTGTGTTTATCTAGGCGGTACGTCATCCAGAAAGAGCGCGCTGCTTCGCGAAAGGAAATATAGGCACAAACAATAACCTTGTACCCATTCCGAACTTACTTCTTTCAAATGCCACGGTTCAAGTTTCCCTTCTGGCGAATTCACATTTCTGATGCCCGAGTAAACGAGCGCGGCACGCACTGCGTTCGCATAGCCCACGGGAAATGCCGTTATTCGGCAAGGGGAGCGTGGCGCCGCCGAAGCGGGCTCAGCACTCCAGACAGACACTGGGGGAGAAGCGACGCGTCAGAAACGTTAGAACAGAGCAGAAGCGACGGGACCGACGGCTCTTCGCTCACTGCAGCGACAACAGGCCTCGAGCGAAGAAGCTCCGCTCTGCCGCTGCGGCCGCCGCGCGTGCAATTCGATCCGCTCCTGCGTTGCTTTGTTCGCCGAAGTGCGGCGAGCCGCCACGCTTGAGGGGCTCGCCACACGACGCGCGCGCTCTCATCTCGTCCTCTTCGGCCGCTAAAGGCAAATTAAAGGGGAAAAAAAGAAGCGACACAGTTCGAGAGGGTTGCATGAACAGAACAGATTCGCTATTTTGGTTATCTCCTCAGTGTACAGTTTCGGTGCGTGGCGTGGGCGAGCGCGAAGTGGGCCTCGAATCGAATGAAGTCGTGTCGGCTCGAGTACAGCTTCTACTACAGAACGAGAAACGGGTTTCGGCTGGTCTCTTCTGGGAGGTGAAGAACATAGCCGTGCCGTTACGCTGGCTGATCCGCGCAACCGCTTCCTCGACGTTATACGGCACTGTTTGGTGTTCGCGCTGCAGCGAGTCACTCGGTGCGTTGTCATCGCACGCAGCAAACCAGCGCTGCAGACGCGATCGTGTGCCTCCGCGCTGGTCCACAGGCCTGCGTCTGCAGCACTCCCGCTCTGTAGTCGCTGAAGCGAAATCTCAGCAAGCGCCGGTACAAGCGTCACACGATGGCTTCAATGTAGAAAAACATTTCAACGGCAGCCACGCCGTAACACATTTCACAGTAAAACAATTAAACAAACCGCTCAGCTAACGGCTGTAGCTGAAGCGACGAGTTCGACCTCCGAACAACAAGGTGACCAGGCTGATTCAGTCAGGAGACGTCAAGATGTCAGCGCCGACTCAGCGAAGCAAGCGGAAAATCGACTAGTCACGACGGAGACAGCTGCGTTTTTCGTGAGTTTAGGCGCTGTCTTGCTTTCTCTACTGAGCGTGTTAAGTCGACGATGACGACGATTAGCATAGACGCTCATGCAGTTTCGAGCATCTCTTTTTCGAACGACCGGCTTGCACAACACCGAATGAAGTAGTCTGTCACATGCTATTTAAGTGTGGTTTCCGCAATAAGGCCTGTTTTATTCACTTGGAGCGTTCAGTGTCAAAAATCGCATCAGCGGTGCTTTGGCTATAGCGATGAATTTACATGGATGACGGGTTTTATCTAGTACAGTCTTCAAACGAATTGCGCTCTTCCCCGTAACTCTTCAAGAGAGACTTTCTGACGGTCGATCCCGTCTGCCGTCAAAGGTAAAGCGAGGTTGCCCTGAATGTCTACAGGCAAAGAAAGTGAGATGTCGATCAGCGGACTTCCAGGAAGAAAGTCCATGTATTCAATTTGGATTTAAAGATGTTGTTAAATGTTGTTAAGCAGCGCGAACAGATGACAGGGTCTTGTGGTAAGGTATATTCGCACTGCTTCCGCGGCGATGGATCCGTAAATGTCCCTTAATTTAGGTACGAGGACATCACACACTTGAAACGCCCAGCGATTCGGTAATAGCTGATTTGACGAAAGAGGTCGTAGTAGTCAGTGTATACGCAGTACAGACACTATAGTGCCAGTACGAAATCCGGTTGAATAACGTACCGGAGTGCATGTATCACACGTGAAGTTGCAGCCACGCCTTAACCACGGCTTCGGAACGGCCAGCAGAACGCGCAGCATGCGCAAGCAGCCGTGCTATATTGAAGGTCGCCGGGTATCCCTCCTTCCAACGAACTAATCATTGCATGACTGTTGCTTGCGTTACCATATGCCCCGCGGCGCAGGGAACATACACTTAAGTACCACACACAGATGTACAAAAAAGTAGACAGAATATTTATTTAAAGAATTCGCAAGCATGGCGGCAACTTAACGCAATGCATAATTAGGGCGTGGTCGCTTTAGCCTCGTCCCTGATGGATGGCAGACGTAGTACACTGCATTGCCCGCGAGTGGGGCCCGAGTTTGTTCAGCGGCGAAAAAGAAAGGGGGACTCGCGGTGGCCAGCGCGCCCTCGAACCAGGTCGACGGGTGGGCGGCGAAGAGCATCGAGGACGGCCGGCGACGACGACGCGCGAGGCGGCGCTGCCAAACGGTTCGGGGGCCATCGGGCGCGCATGTTGGGGACAAGGCCGGATGACGCGGCGGGGAAACCGGAGCAGTAAGTGGCGGGTCTGCTGCTCGCAGACACGAAGCCCCGCCAGAGACGGCGGCGAGACGATAAGTTCAAGTGCACCGCGAAGCCCCGCGCGGCGCTTCCACGTGCGGCTCCCTGGCTGGGATAGCAAACTTGGGTCCTGGATAATACGGCCTGGGGCACACTAACCGGCCGAAGCATCCAAAAGGCCGCCCGCGATTCCCTCCCTGTGAAGCTTTCGAAGAATGGTATTTTTCATAATATAAACGTGGTTAGCTTCAACCGGAAGCCTATAGAGATGTTATATACTCCCACGCATCTGTAAGCATTCATTGGATAGCTCGGCCCTACTCGCGCCGAATGACGCGTCATTTAACTGAATGCATTTCGCCGAATGAAAAAGAAAAAGAACGGTGCTGCGGAATATTCACGAGGCACCAGCAGAGCCGACCGCAAACCTTTTCATCCGGCTATATTTGTGGTGCATTTCAGAAAGCGCAGTACGCGAATCTCTTCCCTTTTTCTCATAACTGTTGAAAATCTAAAGTAAAGTTAGCGGGTCGTCACAGCGGCTTCAAACCATAAAAGAGTTTACGCTGGAAGATGTCGCTAAATCTCGTGTTGCGGGCTGCTGTTATTATAGCGGGGAGGGAACAAGTCGTGCTGGCTGTCATCTTGGTACAGCAGGCGTTTGTTTTCTCACGCAGGCATAAGCATCGTATCTTATAGCATTTCCTCTGCGAACACGCCTTTGCGGAGATTCCGGTAAAATGGTGACAAGCAGGACACGCTTTCAAGCCTGAAGCTTCCAATACATCCACGTGCATATTTACATCCCGCGCCCCGCATACGGTATACTTACTCGAACGCCGAATCAAGTCTGAGCGTTCGCATTATTAGTTAGGCAATGAGTGTTTGTTACTATGCCCTTTGTCAAATAAAGGAAGAAAAATAATTCTTCTAGCAAAGCGGAACAGTTGTGTAAGTATCAGATATCAAAACCTGTAGTATCCGATTCCCAACACAATTTGCGGCTGTTCTACGTGAGCTTGGCAGTCGCAGTAACCCTGACTACCTACAAGACGCCTGCCAATAACGAACGGAACTCACTTTTGGAGACATTCGAGCAGCGAATTTTGCGTCCGGTGTTTTACGCGAACTCAGGCTCATTGGCATTACTTCGACAATATTGCTCAGGCGCAGTCCTGCGGGAAAACATTGTGCAATCGGCCGCACTGTGCGAGAGGCTTGCCAAGCTAAGCGTCTGTCTATACTACACGGTACGCTTAAAGGATAATTACACGATATCCCGCACCAGAGATATTTGTGCGCGCCTGAACTCGTTCCTAAAATGCCACCATGGCTAAGCGCGCGCAGGAAGAGGAAACGATAAAACCTAACCATGCGTGACAAAGCAATGACTCAGTGAACTCTTTTGGAATCCGGTAGAGCTACTGTCTTAAATAGCTTTGTGCAGCGTGAGCGGGCACAACAAAGTAAAAATATTGCCTGAGATAATTATTAGCTAACGCAGGCTAAAAGAAAAAAAAGCCTGCGCGAAGTACGGGAATATCATGCAGTAAAACTTTTAGTAAAAAATGCCTCGCTATTCTCGCCCTCACACGCTGAAACTCAAGAGTACAAAATATGCCTCGTCTGAGCGGATAGGTGATTTTTATAAAATTTGTTACAGTTGCCTTTATTTTTGTGAATACCAGTAAGAGCAATACCACGCTACGGAACAAAGTGGACGAAAAATTTCGTCTCTGCATGCAATACTGCAGTCACGTTCCAATGCTGCAAACACACACCTATTAAAAGCAACGAACGAGTGCTACGAGCGTAGTTCTCAGACGTTATTAATAAGCTCGCTCGCGGCATTCCTTGCGTTCTTTGCGAAGCTTTCCTGAATGCACGGCGCCTCTCGTGTCACGAAAATAAAACTCACAACGCGCTGCCTGGTCATTCAGAGGGGTGCGTGCAACGCGTAGACAAGCGAAACGGCCTCAATCTGCATACTTGCATCAAGGTGGGAAAACACGCGTCCTTTCCGTGTACCTCCACACTGCGTCTGCATCCATACAATCACACAGACCGTTTCTTAGTAACTGGAAAACAACTCGCGCTATTTCTATTCTCACGTTTTCAACACAATCCAGTTTTAAAGCGTTAACAGCTGGGCTTCTTACTGTCGGACGATGTAGCGGGCAGCTTACAGCCGCCAGTGACTATACCTATCCCTTTCCTCCGTGGCCGCCGCGGTTTCTCAGTGGTTATGGTGCTCGGCTCCTGACCCGAAAGACGCGGGTTCGATCCCGGCCCCGGCAGTCGCATTTCGATGGAGGCGAAATTCTAGAGGCCCAGGTGCTGTCCGATGTCAGCGCACGTTGAATAGCCCCAGGTGGTTGGTCGAAATTATCCAGTGGTCTCGACTACGGCGTCCCACGTAGCCCGAGTCGCTTTGGCACGCTAATTAAACCCGACAATCAAACCATATCTTTCCTCCGGCCCGTGAAAACTCTTTGCAGAGTCTTTAGATATATTTGTTTTCCAGGTAGAGATTGCATAAACAACACAGAAGAAAGCTGCAGGAAAAAACGAACCAATGCAAGCGATCTCGAACCGCCTAAAAGTACGCAGTTAAGACATATTTTGGCAAGGTAGGCGGCAGATGCCCCTCGCTTGAGTTTTCATTTCGGAGCTCCGAGGATGCGTGTATGCGCGTGCCTCATGAATAGCCGAGGGCAAATGAGGCGCGCAGCTGTTGCCATCTATGACGTCAGAGACCGCAAACAGTTTACTGCAGCCTCGGCAGTCGCTTCGGCCGCCCCGCTGCGCGCAGTCATTAGGCGCGCAGCCACAAAAAGGCCCGAACTGACATTTGTCGTGCGCAGCCCGGCCCGAATTCCGGGCAGCACCGCCCTTGTCGGACATCTCGGCGGATTCAGAGGCATAGCCGCGCCGACTGCGTGCTTCGGGGGAATCAGCCGGTGACGAGGAACGCCGCGCGCGCACGAGGCTAAGCGGGGGGTTCTCGCATACAACGCCTACGCGAAACCTCGTCCGAAGGCTTTATACCTGGCGACTCCCTCGGCGCGTCGTCCCTGGCCGTCGAAAGCGAGTCGGGGATGATTGCTCGCGAGGATCCGTGGCATCATCAGGGGCCGATTACGTGCGCGCCGAAACCGAGACCCATAGGGGCCCGGCAGCGCGCGCATTATGCGCGTCGACAGGCTCTCGCAGAGCGTGTCGTTTATTTTATTCATTCTGTTCCCCAAGGCCCACGCGATTCTAATATGTCCCAGCACGCAGCGAAAGGGACGCGCAATTACCGCTCCTTTGCTTGGGTGGCCACCGAGGACGAGAGCGCGGCGCGTGCACTTTGCGCTCGGCGTTGCGCGCACTGCGCTGTCCAAGGCAAGGGCCACGGCGTGGACGCCTTCGCTCTTGAACCTCCTTGCGCCGTCTCGCAAAAGCTGCGTGCAACGGGCAGCCCGAGGGAGGAATCTCAGTAAGCCGCCGCTGCTCGTTTCTATATGCTGCCACAGATCACGCGCGTGCCACGCGCAAGTAATACACGTTGCGAGGGACTGGCACTGTGCCAGCTGGCGACTTTGCGAGACTGGCCCTTTGGCCATTCCAAATGCAGCGCACACGCTCTAAGGGAAGGGAAGGGCGATTTCGGAAAGAAAAAAAAAATTATTTTGTGCCCAACGTGATGCTGTAAGGCATTAATTGTTGGCGCCATTAACACCCTCGTGCGTGCGGTGCCCAAATGCACTGCTCCCACGTAATTGGCGGTACAACCCAATAAAAACGCAGCGTATACAAGCATTTTGTCGGCAGGAGTTGTATATCGAGATGGAGATTAAAATCCGCCAGAGTTGCAGCCGCCGCATCCTCTCCCAATTCCTCTCGCTTCTGTTGTCACTGTTATTATATACACATCCTGTTCGCTAACGCTGCGTCCTTTAGTTTGCGCACACGATCCTAAGACAGATATACTATCCCTGAAAGACCCAGATATCATCTTTACAATGCTTTAACCTGCCCACGCTTTATTCGTTACCATTGAGGTACACGAACAAGTTTTGGCTCCAGGCTGCGCGCAGGGTGCCACCGGAGTGACTAAGCTAAACCAGAAAACTGCGCAGAATGGCGAGAAAGTGCAATTTGTCGGAGCTAGTATGCACAGTGTAATTGCCACTTAAGTGGTTCTCGCATGCCAATCTGTCAAGTCGGATTGGCATCTGTGCTTATTAAGCACAACTAAAAGCCAGGACATCAGCAACAAAACAGAAAGGTTCTCGGCTGAACTACAGGAAGAAAAAAGGCGCTGGAGCTTGAAATGCACTTCGCTTATCGTGCAGTGAATTGTCGCAACTTAAAAGGACATACGCAAACAGGTAGGCAGCTCAACCTTGCGTCTGCCCTTCTCTATAGTCGACGGCTGTTTTTCGAGCCTTAGACCTCCACTATATGCGATGCCGCCGCAGCCCCAACTCATCAGTCACTAGCTACTAACGTTAACACCCTTCTGTCCCTTCATAACAGCATCACGGCATTGTTCGAACGCCCCACGCTTTGCGCAACATGAAATGAAGAAATGCCTCGGTACGCCTGCCTTCCTTTTTGTTACAAGAGGTAATATGCCTTGGCAAAATTGATGCCCGAGTTCCAAAGCACAGGAGCTCGTTCAGAGCTTTGTTGCTACGCGTACCACTAAAGCTCCCTACCGCAACCCGTACGTCAGAATCTCGCAGCAGCTATGCGTACGGGCGCGCATTTACTATCGGTCGGCTACTGGAAACCCCTTCAACCGGGGGAGCGAAAACAAAGGTGAGAACCGATGCTGTTGGTGCCGTTCCTAATCCTGGCGTGCCGTGTAATTAAGTCCCGCCAGCTGCGTCTGGCCCACATCACTCATGGCAACCGCAGACGTTAACGCTCGCCTCAACGAAAATAAACGACTCGGTGGGGAGCAGAATAGGCCAGGCCCGAGTCGATGACTGCGCAACTCCGGTGGCGCGCTGCTCCCGTCGTGGCGATCGTTCACCGATAGCGACGCAGGCGCGCACTGCGCTTTCGCCTCGGCGCGTGCAGAGCGGAGAAAAGAGGCGAGCCCGCACGAGCTGGCTGCTCCGCACGGCGTGTCCGATGGCGGCAAATCGCGCCTAAACCCGCCGATCGCCCCTAGGGGAGGCGTGATCGACAAATGCGCTCGACTGTTCTCGCCGGCGCGCGCGTGCGAGGTGAAAAGATCAAGGCTACGGAGGGAGTTGAGCCCGTGGGAGATCGGCGCCCGCAAGTGGCCTGCAGCCGGATTACGATGGTTAGCCGGGCTTCTGGGAAGTCGTCGGTCTCGTGGTTCGCCATGCGACTGGCTGAGTTCTGTCGTCTTAGGGGACCGGACAACGAGCAATTATTATGGCTGGCTTGCGTGGCTATACCGTGCGGGCGCTACGAGTGCCAGCAAGAGCATTTGGAAGGCTGTGGGAGGTTATGCAACGGGCTCGACGAAGAGGCGACGTTGCAGATGTAAAACTTTGCGACTCTCAATGACTTGGAGGCTGCCATTACCATAACAAGCAGCGCAGCAGCAGCGCAGGTAAGTACTAACTTCCGCGAAGTACTTATAAATTCCTGGAACTATAAGGGCTGCGCCACACTCAACTCAAACCCTTATTCATCATTGGGCAAGGTTCGGCGCGCATAAATAAAAGAAGGCAGTTAGCGTTAGCGCATCTTGACGATAAACTGAAACGTATTTAAAAGTACAACAAAAACAGAAACAGGCATAGTTGGAAATTGAAGCTTCAGATGTGTCCTCATACACTATGCGATCAAATTTCCCGCAAAAGCCTGCTGCCGGGGTCCGCTCCCTCTGCCGCCGGGTGCTCACCGGTTTCCTCCAACGGGTACAAGCTATTCCCCCGCCGGGTGGTCGGCTTGTCAGAGTGCATGGTTTGGGAAAGGAGCCCGCGCCTTCAGATCAAAACCAATGTGTGAGCCTGAGCTTACTGTAAGAGCCAGACCTCCTCAGGTTCTTGCGTACAAATGGACTCCTTCGTGGTGACTAACGTGGCTCCCTTATGCCTTACGGAAGCCAAGCCATATGAAACGCTTGTCATATGATAAGTATGCCAAGTGTTCGAATAAAAAAAAGTGCGCAATTGCTATGCGTTCCCTGCGCATGAGCCTAACTTTTGGAGGTCATCGTTGCACGTCAGCTAAGGTCGCTGCCCTTTTTACATCGCTCCTAATTGACTCTGCGTTCCGTTATGCTTTCCTGAACACTCACGACACTTTCTGCGCCATTGCATAATTGTAGCATACCACTGCCATAATTTTTGTGCGTGTGTGTGTGTGGGGGGGGGAGGCGTACTCGAAGCACACTCTTTCAGCTTTCATGTCACCTGGCTCCCTTTCTTGTATCTTCCGATCCTTCTTTTTCACATTCCGTTTAAATCACCATGCATAACAGTTTCACTTAAGAAAGTGGCCGACATTGTGCCGGTGAGGGGCCGCGACTTCTCCTAATTTTTACTCTCGCCTGATTAAGAACCTTCACCTTTTCCTCTCTTCGTGACTGTCGGCCATTTTCTGACCACGGTAGTGATTCCGTTGCGTTAGGCTTTCTGTTCCGGCATCCACGGAACATGGAGAGTGCCCAAGCAAAACGAACAGCTAGCCAGCTTCTGAATGCAACGAGGAGCAACGAAGCAAAAAAAAAAAAATTGAAGGAAAAGACAGTCGATATAATTGAGGCGGTCGCAGTGAGACGCCGCGGCGCCTCCATTATTTGCCTAGTTTGCTTTCGGCGTCGCCTACTCGCGAACTCGTTTCTGGCGCGCGCTTTCCTTTGTCGGGACCCGGCGGCGGCCCCCTTTCGGCAATAACCGCGAGCCCTCTTCACGCCGGTGTCGCGCCAGCGCGCGGCTCGAGGAACAAGTCGCACACGACGCACGACGGCGGGGACTGCGCACGCGAGAGCAAAGTAGCCACCCAGAATGGCAGACGCGCGCACCAGAATAGCGAAATGTACAAAACAGCCGCGAGTGGCCAAAAAAGGCTGGTTGGTCAACAAACGCACTACTTTCCTTTCTTCTATTTTTTTTTCCTTTCTCCCCGTTTCGCGGTGCCTGTCCGGTCATGCTGACCGATCCTTCCCTTGTCTGTCTGTGGCTTTGTGAAGGCTGGCCACAATGGCGCCGCGCGGCGGGGACGCTGGCTGGCTCGGGCTTCCTGCAGCGTCGCCCGCCGTGCGACTGCGGGTCGGTGAGGTGGCAGAGCCGAAAGCGGCCAACGGGGCGGCTTTCAAGACGCGAGCTGCTCTTTGTTGCGCACGACGGGTTGCATTAGAATTACGCTAAACAACTCGCTCTTGGAGCGTGCGTGCACTTGACAGAGGCAAAGTGGGCTTTAGGTGTGCATCAGAGGACAGTACACGCTTTGAACTGCGTGAAATAGACGTGCCAAAGAGGGGGCCTTTGTTTAGGTGCAAAAATAGTTGACTCGCGCGTTACTTGGGGGTGCTCAGAATCATGAATGCACACTGTGGAAGCGCCGTGAACAATATTGCCGGCGCTCCGATACCTTAGCCGACCTGCAGGCCACGGGAAGACCGTTCTGGCAGGAAAATTGGTAAATTCGCCACAGCTGCCGTTTGGCGGCGGAGCGAATCGCTGACCCGTCTACGCAAAGACGAGACTGTGTTTCCGAGGTTTTCGGTCGCAGACAGCTAGGCAGATGGAAGCTCGTGCGGATTCGTAGGACAGGTGGGGGCTGTCGAAGCCAGTGCATAAGCAGACGAGGCAGCGGGCGGACGTTCCGCAGACAGAACTGCCGAGCCACGGCTGTCTGTCGCTAAGTGGGGCTAGACAGTTCACAGCATTGTCAGATGCCACTAGTGTAGTCGTCGAGACACGCGCGGCGTTGTCGAAAAGAGTGCTGTCATCTGCAGCCGTCCACAGAAGCAGCCACTGCGACGAAATCTGGGCAGCCTAATTACTGTTCGGCGTCAGATGCTCGTCGCGTGCCCGCGTCTCCGTTTCCGGCATATCGGTCGGCGGCGCACGGGAGCGTGGCGGCGGCGGGGCCTCGGATCTCGGCGGTGACACCTCGACATCTTCCCAGCTGCTCGCGGTCACGTGACCGAGGGGGTCGCCGGGTCACATACTTCTGCCGGAATGCGGCCCACCTGCATGCTTCGCGCATGTCGCGAGCGGATCGTCGGAACACTGCGCCTAAAACCGTGACCCGCTCACCCCGCGCCTCGGAGAAGGACGTGGCGGAATAACGGTGAGCACCTGTCAGCGCGCTAGCTCGGTCCCATTCTTTTGATGATTCTTGTATCATTGTTGTTATCTTATTTTCAATTATCGCCCGGAATGAAAAAAAAAAAAAAAACCCGCTAATTTAAGCATCATGCGGTGAGGATGACGGAACGAACTACAGTGCGTTAGCCTTAATCACTCCTCGTTTATTACTCTTTTTTTGCATTTTCTGGGGCGAGACCGGAGAAACACCTTCGCTGCTGTTAGCGAACTCGAGATGAAACGAGTGATCCGCGCCCGTCAACAGCACCGTACCACCATTTGCATGTCGACAAACGGAGGGTGCGTGTTATACACGGTCACCGCGCGCACGCGGAAGTGGCGGTCGTTTCGCCGTTGCGGTTGCATTTCAGCGGTCGCGTTCCGTGTCCTTCGAGACATCCTACGCGCCGAGACGAGTTAACGCGTGCAGAGAGGCTGCCGAGGCATTTCTGTCATTTGCTCTTTTCTGCCCGAACAGTGCGCGGAACGGGTGCTCGCGTCTGGCCGCACAGCCTCTTCTGGCACCGTTCTCCTCGCCGCGCAGACAAACAAGGTTAACCGGCGTGACTTGTTTCCGCGTAGCCCCTCAAAGCGTACGAAAGTCTAGCCCGGTTAGGTCTTAATTGCCGCCGCGGATCGTTAGCCTCCCACCCGTAATCTGTGTCGCGCCGCGCGCATACCATGCGTGGCGAGCCGGCAGTTTAAGGACCCGTTTTTTTATTATTATTTTCCGCATTGTTGAACGAGTGGAAATGGGCAGTCCACCGCGCATCTGGACAAAAGCGGCCAGCAAACACACGAGAAGTTCTCGAGAAGGCACTTAGGAGAAGTTTCTCTAGAAGCGTCAGTGTTTTTTTTTTTTTTTAATAGCCGCTTGGTACGCTGCGTTATTTTTCGCAGTAGGGTGCCTCCATGGCGGCGCTTACTTTTAGGTTGTTGACAACTACTGTTAGGTAAGGACACGCCATTCTTTTTTTTTCACAAATATTGCTTACACCTCTGGTTTGGGCATGCAGGTTATAAGTTCCATTCTGAAATAAGGCCTCAATTCTTGGCAACCGTGCAGGATGATCTCGTGCTCCAGACAGCCGGAAATACGGCCTTTCGGAATATTATTTGAGGCACCGCAAAAGTGAGCCTGTGAAACAAAATGGCGCAGTTGTTGCTAATACCGACAACTTTGCAGGGCTGTCGCATTTCAGCCAATTTCACCACGCAACGCCGAGGTGATTGTGTCTTCCAACTTTATACAAAGTTTGGCTCTGCTCTGTCCTTTGCCTGAACCGGCTACGCAGTGTACTAAAATAAAGCTAAGCGGTGCAGCGCTACAGAAGGAGCGAGTGGCTTGCCAAGGTGGGATTGGTTTAATAATAGCTTTGCCTAAGTGGTTTCGTGTCAGCGTCCTCAGGTAACATTTAGAATTGTTGTACTGTACACGGCGTGAGAAATCATGGACATTTCGTTATCCTTAATTTTGACTTAGACTTGATATGTTTGAGGACACTGAAAATGGCTGTACGGAACGGTAAGGTCATAAATTTGTAGTTTTCTGTGTAAGCGTTCAACTACTGCGTCATAATCGCTTTATGAGCGCATGTTTTTCGAAAGGAGGACAAGGAATATAAACTGTCGGACCCTGCATGTGTGCGTTTTTACGCACCTAACTAAAGTGTTTGCGTCCAGAGTCCCTGAACATGGCGGCCCTGTCAAAGAAATAAATAAGCCCAGAGTTCAGGCAAACATTCCGACAGTTCCAAAGTAGTCGTTCCTGAACTCAAACAGCGGCCTCTTCAGAAACATTGAGGCATAGTAGTGGGACGCGGGCTACGACCGCAGAGCGGGGAAGGGGGGCAAGAGGAGGAGGTTCATGATTAGCCTGAAGTGCGCACGAACGGGGACTGAAGAAGGAAGGACCAAGACACACGACCGCTTTGTCACTACTTGTTGTCAGATGTTGTCAGCCGTGTCGACCACACTTACAGCCTTCTATTCATCCAGACCCTATTATCAAATGCAATCAATTCAATCGCCTCATCACCTGTTCACCGGCCCACTTCCTCCACAAGTCGCTTAAAACAGCATACCCGCCGCGTGCCGCATAAATCGTCGCATTTGCACTCTTTTTTTTGTGTGTGTGTTTGTGCGTGCAAATGGCCACGGACGGAATGGTCTACCCTAAGAAGTCGCGCGCTCTTCCAATGCAGCGGACTTAATACATCCTCTGAACATATCATCCTTCAGTGAAGCTGGCCACTCTTCAAGTAAAACCCCTGTCCAAAGGCATTTGCGCAATTAATGAATAAATAAAGCAAGAGGTGCCCAGTAGCAAATAACAAGCCACCAGCGTGCATGTGCCTCGCGATACCTGCAGGAATGGCGGAAGTGAGCGCAGCGAGTGCGGGCAGCCGGCACGTGAGCAGTGGCGCTCTGCACCAGCGCCGACCCGGTAGCCGCGGTGACAAGCGGGCGACGACGACGACGCGGAAGGCGACGTCGCCTTGCGCAACCTCGGAGAGCCCGCGTTTCTGCGCGGCTCGTCCAGCATCAACGCGTGCAGGCGCCGACACGCGCGACTCATTCCGCGCCGCACGGTGGGCCCCTCCTCTCTCCTCCGAGAGGGTCGCCCTGGCACGCGCCGCATGTCAGGTGGCGCGGGGACGACCCGCCCTGCTGTCCTTCTTCAACCAACAAAGGCGCGCGCACTTAACCGGCAGTTGCTAGGGCGTTATGCGGATGAGCACGGGGGTTCGACACCTGGCCCCGTTTTCGGGGATGGCTGGCCTAACCGCGAAGATGTAGGGATCCTGAGACCCCGGTGCGCATGGAAGCGCCCCACGCGGCCGAATTGACCGGTAGCCCCCGGCTATTGCGGAACTCGCCCACCACGGTGTAGTTTTGAGGAGCTGCTCTCCCGCTTTTCTTACTTTCGTGGGGCTTCCGCGATGGGCTGCGAGAGTTTAGCATTGTAGTTTTCACCCGCGTCGTTTTTTGCACTCAGATGGCGTGGGTGAGTCTACGGCCGGCGTCTAAGCGACAGGCAGTGCACCTCGCGTCCTCCGACCCAAGACTCGGGGATCGCTGCTCATTACTTTCGGAGCCGTCGTTTTTTTCTTTTTCTTATTCTTTTCCAAAAGAAAAACGTTGCACACGCCCGCCGACGCAGCCAGAGCCAAGCGAGCAACCTTGGCTTATTTATAGCTCGCCGTGCCTGCCTCCCAGTGTGAGGTAATCGAAGGGCAGAGACGACAACGTCAGGCGCGAGGCGAGTCCGCGCAAAATCTGCGCACACGCATGGACGACGCGTTTTTATGAGTCGGCCACGAGTCTCAGACTTGAGAGGGTCTCACTGGGGGAAAGGCCACTCGAACGAGCCGCCACCAGCGCGTCTGTCTTGACACGAAAGCGAACGGCAGGGTTCGCGAGAGGTTGCGCACCTTGCGGCACCCTTTTACCTCTTTCTTTTTTTCTTTTCCTTTCCTCCACGGGAATGCGCCGATACTATCTGGGACGCCCTCTTTTGTTTCTCGAACGTAAGCGTATCCATGCATGTGTGAATTCCGCGGAATGGCGAATGGCATGAATTGCAGCCTAGATCGCTTAGATACGTGCTTCGCTCCGGGGTCGTCGATGTGAAAAAAAAAAAGGGGGGGGGGGGGGGGGGGGGGGGGGGGGGGGGGCTGTCGCACACTAGCAGCGCTGGCAGAAAAGTGGCCAAGGTCACCCCAACGTTTGCACCTCGGGGAAATACTTTCTAGACCGCATACACGTGCTTGGGGGATCGCTGCTTTCCGTGCCCAACGCACAGATCGATTGCAATGCAGTTTGAGAATCGACCTCTGTGCCCTCTGCCTCTCGATGGAGACCCTCTGCGAAGCAGACAAAACCATTAGGCAGCGAAATGGAAAGGAAAAGAGTAGCCAGCTCGACGCTTTCTTTTTGTCACCCCGTAGCAAAAATGAGGTTGTTAGCCTAGAAAGGAAATGCGTTTTGGGCATGCAAACTGACGAAACTGCAGAATTCTTGGCACTGACGGATGTACTCTGGGCGCACTGCGCACTTGGCATGGCGCATTATAATTACGCCGACACGGCGGTCAAAAAGTAAGTAATTTTCTGCCAGGGTGGAGGCCAGTGGAAGCGTGGCAACAGGGCTTACTTCGGGCAGTTTGGCGCGCCTGCCAATTGAGCACTCTTCGGAATACGCAGCGGCCAAATGCTCCCGTGCGTTTCTCTTTGTCAGAAATTAACTGTCAGAACGTTACGAGACGCGTGCGTAAGACAGCACCGCGTGCTCAAGATACATCTGCCCCGGACGCTGGATGGCACTCAAACTCGACGCACACTACAGGGGTAGCCGTCAACCTGCTTTTATGAGGACGCGTAGGCGACGACAGAAACCCACACAAAGCTCTGATTTTTCCCTAGACAGTATGCGCTTCGTAATTTCAAGTATTCCGCACTTTCCGCGAGCTCCAAGCATGCGCGCAAAACTAGCATGTAGTGTTGGCAACAGCACTTGAAGGCTTTCGCGACTTATCTTACACCGTGCACTGTTCAGGGCAGCGCTGCAGCCTCGTACGCCAAACGAATGTGCATTTAAATATTACAAACGGAACGGCCTACTTCGGTGCACTGCATTCTCCAGTTGTTTCTTGCTTTTCTTTTTGGCTCACCACACGAGGGGCGTTACCGCCATCAAAAAGTAATGCATGAGACCCGCGAGTTATATATGTTACAACCGCGACAGCAGCAGGCTCGCCTTGAGCAGCGGTCGCTACGCGGTTGTTTGACGGTTGCTCACTTTCGGCCACGCGGATATCGCCAAGGCTGAGGCGCGCGACTCGAGGCGCACGCGAAAGCAAATAATGCAACAAGAACGGAAAGCAAGGCGTTGCTGCAGTATACGAACACAGCGATCGGGACAGCGCGCCCTTGGCTGCTGCAGCGCAGCCGTTACACCAGTCGGCGAGCGAGTCAGCCGACCGAGCAGTGCACCCCAACATAGCAGTGCAGGGACAGCTCATTCCGTTTTTTTTCTTTTGCTCTTTCTTTGTATATGTGAGTACATATAAACCATGCGCCTTCGTTCTTGACCCTCTCATGCCGCATGAGCGCCACCGTCTGACGCAACCTGTTTCCTACGCGGCAGCCGGGCGTTGCTTCTCGCTCGCAGGAGAGAGCGCTTGGCAACACTGCGCAGGTTCGGAGCCGTTGGTAACAAGAGATGGGCGTCGCAGTTTGTCCTTTCCACCGCAGGCTGGCTGTCCTTAGCGCCAGAAGGACAGAACGGGCGCCGCCTCTGCCCCTCCAACGTCTCCTTCTCTGGTTTTCTTTCTCACCGTCTTTTGGCAACCTGTCACACGAGTGCCGTCGATAATGCGACGAAGCCAGCAGCTCTCCCAACGAACTTTTGCGTTTCCCCCCGCGGGCGAAACGAAAATTCACTTCTACCGGCTCTTCACGCCTGCCGTTCATTTATCATTGCTCCAAGAGCTCTGAGGCGCGGCATGAAACTGTGGGGCGGGGCTCTACTCATATCTCCGATTCCAAGCTAAAGGACGAGAAATGTTCTCGCAGTTTCGCGCAGAAATGAAAATATGTTCGCGGTTTGCCAAGCCGGTCGTGAGCAAGTACTCCTTAATTTTAATGGGAGCATAAATCTGCCGGTGCGAAGCAACTGTTTCAGCGGCGTATATAGCGGGAGCCTCTGCCACGTTGCGCAGCTTGTCGCCGAACTGCACACGTTGCAGCAAGAAGCGCATCGTGCGAGCGCGTTGCTTCTATTCGCCTGGCGCGGCCACTGCAGTTAGAAGGCTTCCCACGGGTGCTTCGCATCTTGATCACGCACTGGGTTCCGACCGCCGCAGTCACTCTGTACGAAAGACCGCACCGACTGCAGCGCGTACGCGAACTATGCGTCGTCCCTTTCCTCGTGAGCGTCTGTGCCGGCTATTTCTGTATCTTCGCGGAGAAGGAATGGCGTTTCGTCTAGGCAGTGACCTTTTGTTTTTTCTTTTTCGCTCCCTATAATGCTGGCGCCGCGTTCATCTGCAATGCGGTTCCAGCGCTCTCACCGAGCAGCGCGCGAGTGCATCTCCGTCGTCTCCACTGACGCCATCTACCGCCAGCCCTAGAAACACAGGAAGTACTGAAATTATGACCTACACTGACTAGCTGACCGGGAAGCTCGATGCGCCTGGTGGGAGGGCACTCGATGCAGACAAAGAGGAAGAGAAGTATTACATCGGGTACGTTTGGAGCGAAAGACGCGCTACAAAACCCGGAGTTAGGCTACTATTCGAAGCTGGCGGTCAGTGTCATTATATCAACTTAATGCATCGCATTAACGTGCGGCCTGCAGAGTTATCAGTGTGATGCATGATCGGGAATACTTTCACTGATCGCTTGTTTTTGAAGCGAGTACAGAAATAAACCGGTGCTGACAACAGCGTCGGTGACAACCGTCCGTCGGCCGCAGCTGTTCTTACGTAAGCTAAGCCGGGCGAAGGACGGCGGAGCGCTAATGCGGCTTCGATCCCTAGATTCGAGCCACGCGCGCACCGAGCACGTGTGAGCGAGAAGAAAGGAAAAAAAGGAAGGACAAATATTCTCCTTTGTATTCTCCGCCAGAGTAATCCTGAACCAAAACAAGCCTTCTTGCGCGGCCCCTTTCCTGTTTCGTAACGTCTTGTTTTGTAATAACCTGATCTCCTGACGAGAAAGACGAAGAGTAAACGAAACGAGCAAGCTCACTTCAACTGAGCGCTGCATTTTTATCTACGCTGTTCTTTCGGCGCCGCTGCCATGCGACGTGCTCAAAAGCCTGCGCTGTTTCCGCTCGCAGAGTTAGGCGCGTACTGTGTTTGTTTTCTTTACGACGACAAGCACAGGAGACAGGTGTCAAAAATTAGAGTTTTCTGAACACAAAATGTGGCTCTTGCGATGGCCGTGCTCCAGGCAGATAAGGACGCGCGAATAACCAGTTATCGCCTCCGGCAAAAGAGGCGTTCGAAAGGACGAATCGACAGGATATGTCAGTGGGGAACGCGCCTAATATATATATATATATATATATATATATATATATATATATATATATATATATAAACGTAATTCGGTTGACACACGGTAGAAAAACAACTTTATTCTAACGTTTCGACCAGGGTCTGGCCTTCGTCAGAGTCTGCAGAGTCAGAGTCTTGTATATATATATATATATAAGGCGACGGGCAGCGCACCCCGCTGCTGAGGGAGCGTGAATGTGTCCAGCATTTAAACTAACCGAACGGAACCAAACAGAAGAAACTCAGCACCAACGACGCGGGAGACCGCCCAGCCCACGACCTCGGCGCCCGCTGCGAGCGCATTCAAGGCGAGGCGGCGTTCTCCGCGGGATAAGGCTAGGTTTTCGCCTCCCGGTGTTTTTCCTACAGACCGCGCCGCCGGCTGTCAAGGGAACCAAGGGTGAAAAGAAAATGCACAGCGTTTACAGTGTGCGCGAGTTGTAAACCCGGAGCCAGTGGCAACAGTGATATCAAAGCGCGCAAAAAGCATCCGCATTGCTCCTATTGCATGGATCAATGAACTTCGGGTTTAAAATGAATGTTTTGCGGACGTTAAAAGATTGCCTCTTTCATTGAACGCTGCAGGCGCCATTTACAACGCGCATACCGCATTATAGTGAACAGTGACAATCACATAGTAAATCTCTCGAATGACGAGCCGAAATGATGATTCAAAGGTCAAGTCATGATGCTGCTGCTACTAATGAGCATAAGTAGCGAGTTTGATTCCCGGCTCTAGCTTGCGATTGTTGCAAATATTTCTGGCGGTCTAGTAGACACATCTTGGGTTCTTAAAAAAAAAAAAAACTGCGGGCGAAAACACGGACAGTACAAGAAAACCCTATATCATGCTATGTGTAGTTGGGGCGCTCGTGTTTCTTCTACTGCCCTTGTTTTTTTTGCGCAGTTTTGCGAAGATTTACAGGATTACTTTTTTTTAAATCCGCTGTTCGGAAAGACGCTTGTGCGACAGTGCATACTGCCCATTTCCCTCCCCTAATAAAATAAAATCGATGAATCATCGCTGTGCCCTGTAAAGGCGATGTACAGGCGACACCGTTCATAGGCGTCACGTTCTTTGGCACGTTGTGCCCTGACCTCGTCGTGCCTTGTTTCCGCCGTAAGGAAAGGAAAGTTGCGAGGAAACAGCCAAGGATTAGGTCATGCTTAATTAAACCAGGCTTCTGTGTTTAGACCCACGTCCTCCTCCTCGTCAAATGTGCACAATTCTGGTACCGCGCCTCTCAACCAGCCGCACCCATGCCTTGTCAAACGCGACGCCTCTCTCTCGTGACTGCGTGACCATCGAACTGACACCCGCCGTGATCTGCGTTCATACCCTCCTTGTAATTAGCCCATCGCCTGTAAGAGCCGGCCAAAGGTATTTTCAAGGACGCAACGTATAAGTCATGCAGGCGCGATAACAGACGCAAAGGTGGCGACCGAATGAAGGAAATGTTTGCAGTGAATGGACTCTCCCGATAGCCCAAACAGTGGATGCTTTGCACAAAACTGAACCATTGTCTCCGTTTCCAAGAAGATCACTCTACTGAACAAATCAACTTTGCAGCCCCGATTGGTCCACCGGCCGCAGGGAGCTCTGTCGAGACGCTGCCGTCACGAGTGCCACCGATCTATGGTACTTTTCCTAACGCCAGTCTGTTCTGCTGAGATCTCTATCGCAGCCCGTACGGGCGGTTTTCTCCTCGCCAGGCAGCCGCGTCCTGCCGCTTTGCTATTTTCACTGCATACACTCGAAGTAGCGAGGGAAAGAAAACCTGCTACAGTTAGGGACAGATTAGAGCTGATCAAAGCTTGAAAATAATATTCAGAAAAATGGTCCGGAGCTCACCGCGGGCAGCAAGGCCAGACGGAGCGAAGGGTTGCTCCCCCGCACATCCTGTTCGGTTAGCAAATGGCAACCCAGCAATTCTGTCGCGTGGGATTCCGCCCGAACAGATGACGAGCGCGTTGGCTCCTGTTGCCGATAAATGGCGGAGGGCTTTTTATCGGCCACGAACAACGAAGGCACGACAAGGAAATGCCGACGCTCACCGGCTACTGCTTGTTTTTGATTCTGCGCAGAGCAACGGCAGCATTATCATCATCTTGTCGGGGCGCGGATGACCTTTTTTTTTTCTCTCTCTTCGCCGTGAACAACCTTTCTCTCGAAGACCAGTCGCATATTTAATACTCGCGCTGCACAGGCCACTTCCGTCTTCCAACGGACTGAAAGGCGCAGTCTCAAATGTCCATTGCTCCTTTCCGTGGCGTAACTTTCGTCAGCGATTGCTGCGGCAGAACATGAACTTATTAGCGTTATATCTTTTGAAGCTCGGAACGTTTCCGCTTCGCGGCAGTACAGCATGGCAGAACAGGCAATGAAATGACTTGTTTACTGAAATGATGACGCGCGGGCCCATAAAGGATAATTAAGGAAGCCAAGGCAGACCATGCCTTATTACTGCGGACGCATTAATCCCTCTCACTTCCTGCTTCCTTATCTACATGTGTCAAACGCACATGACACTCAGTGGTGGCGCAACATTTTTTTAATGTTCCTTCTTTCAGTGAAACCAGGCAGCAAAAACGAGCCTATTTTTCGCATATATTACCAAGCCAGAACGAGACATTCTCCGCCCTTTCCTCGTAAATCTTTTCCTTCGGTACTGAAATAGTAGTACAGACACCGCTAATTTCTATGTGCCAGCGCATAAACCAGCTCATGTGATGACGAAAGAGAAAGTAAGATAAAAAAAGGACCGAATAGGAATCCAATTAATCAGTGCAAATTAATCTACATTCCCGCATGTCGTGTGAAATTCCAGCAGCGACGAGCGGCGAAGCGCGACAGCCGCAGCTGCGCTGAATGAACTTGAGTCTTGTTGTGACAGCGACGCAAAGGAAAAAATAACAACGAAAAGCAAACAGTGAGCCGAGAGTGAAACTTCGGTGGCCGAGAGACATCCACAGTCTCTGCTCCTTCACGGGCTGTGACGTCTCCATCGCGGCCTCCGCATTGTGCCACAAAGCACGCTCAGTGGTCACGACCAGCCTTCTCAATTAGCCGCCGGCGGGATGATTCGAAACAAGAAGACGCGCGTGCAGTAAAGGAGCCGAACGAGCGAAAAACGGAAGGCCGGACATGCTTGGATGGCGCTCGTGGCGCACCCGCCGTGTCGTTTACACCGGCTCCGACGTCCTTGGCGCCAGAAACGGCATCGCTCACGCGCGCATTCGCCGCGTGCACGCCCACCCGGAGGAGAAGGGGGACTGCAGCGCGGTCCCCTGCGCGGCAGCTGCCTCGTGGCGGGACGCCGCACTTTCGTGGCGCGAGTTCAACCTCCTCGTTTTGCGATTTCACATGCGCGGGAACGAAAGAAAAAAAAAAAAAGAGGAGAGAAATTTAAAAAAAAAGAAAGTGATAGAGGGCTTTCTGAAGAGATAAATGTGATACGATCCTGAGCCCTAATCACAGCAAAACAAGAAGAGGAAGAAAAAAAAAAGAACCCCTGCTTCGCAGCTACCGGGTAACGGCCGCGGTGGCTCAGTGGCTGCGGCGTTACGAAATTCTTCACCACGAGCTCCTGGTTTAGATCCCCGGTCTAGGCGGGCGCATTCCTACCGGGACGAAATGCGAAAGAAAGCACACGTGTAATGCAATATTCGACACGTTTCCGAGAACCCAGGACGTTCACAAAATTGATCAATTCGGTTGATGTGGAGGAAATGCGGTAGAATTTTTCTTTTCCTCGCCATTTCTGATTCTATTCTGATCACTTCTTTCATAAATTTTTGCTGCGCCAGTCTATCATTTTCATGTGAGCTGAGGCATTCCGAGTCCAGCACCTCCCTCCTGTACTCTACGAGTGAAGAGGGTGAGGGTGGAGCGAGGCGGCGAAGGGGAGAGAAGGACGGTTGGCAGGTGGCAGGCATATAACAGGGTTATACTGTGGCTATAAAGAACTAGACACGCATCAGGTTTCTAGCCCTGATGCTAGATGCACGCAGAACGTAGGCGCCGAATTACTCTGTTGTTTTTTGGAAACTCGGGAGTTCGACGATTAAAAAATGAAGAAGGAAAGGAGGCGAGAGCGGAGCAGAAGGACGGGAGAGCAGCGCAATTTTAGGTCACAAAAGACAACCCCTTGTCATCATAGCAACCGGCAGCTTTGAGAAAAATACACCAGGAGCTGTGTTTTCCGTGGGAGGCAAAAAGCTCGATAAATGGCACAATGCGCCGTCCTCTAAGGCCTGAAAGCGGCAGCCGGCTAACAGCAAGGTGGAGACATGGCCGGTACATTTGCTCCTCCCCGGTCAGCATTTTAGACTTCGGGCAGCACATAAATAATACTGAGCAGACTGAATAAGTAAAAACAAAAAAAAAAACTACAATAAAAGGCAGCTGTTGTAAACGTGAGTTAACATTTTCATTCGTGGGGGCATTCGCAGCTCTGGGGACGTCAGGTGCCACACCCTAACAAGGGGACTTTGGCGCTGGTTATCCCCGTACGGCTGGACAAGTAAAATGAGCGTGTCCCACGTGAGTAGGAGAAAAAACGATAATAGAATGACGTTTGAGTGGGCGCTGTTTAAAGTGTTTTTGCAATGTAACCACGGAAATAAGTGGTTAGGAATTACTACCCACCTTTTCAGCGATATAAGCGGATTAAAGCATTCAATTCGAAAGCTCCAGTGAGTAAAAAAAAAAAAAAAGCATTTGAAGGAATTTCCGAAAATGATCTCCTATTGCAAACTTTACTTTTTCTGTTCACTTTCCGGCCGTACTGAAGCATATATGCTGCATACGCATCCAGCATACGCTGCCCTTGCAGGGCAACACATGCAGTAACATTCGCCGTTACTACAATCTTTGCAGCGATGCTCTCTATCCGCTATTTCGCTGAGCGTGCGGCAACAGTCGCAGTGCGACGTCCTTACAACGTTCCAAGCTCTGCATTCAGTGCGACAAACAACAAAGAAATAAAGTTTAGCCTTGAAGACTAAAAATAGCACCAAGAGTGCTGCGACTTCTGCGACTCTTGACTGAAAATTCTAGCGCTCTTCATCACAGCAAATACTAACTGAATACCGAATTTCCCGTCCATAAATCACAAAATTGTCTTTTCCCGGCGCGACGACAGCGTGCAACTGCCGTAGAATGGTTGCAGGTTGTCTCAGAATACACATCATAAGAAGTACTTTTCAACGCGTTGACTTGATGCCCGCAGTATGTGCACGTACGGCAGGCGCTGCATACTGCTGCGGCGGCACTGGATTGGGTGCCCCCCGTACGCTCTCTCTGTCACCCTCTGTTTAGTCAGCACCTCTCCTTTTTCAAGCGTGGCACACGAAAGGACGGAAAGTGCGCAAGGCTCTCGCTTTCTACGAAAACAAGAACACCGTCTACTCTGTGGTGCGCATGCGAAGAGAACGCGGAGAGAGCGAGCTGCCTTCCTGCCTTGTGACAGCGGGAGACGAGAGCGAGGGGGCAGCCCCTGAGGTGAATGCCTGATGAGGCGGGTCAGCTGGTCGACGGGATGCCGAATGAGGTTGCCGGGCGGTAAACGGCGGCACGTGTGCGGGCGATCTTCGGCGCCTGACAGCGAGCAGCCCAAATTTAGTCTTTGTAGAATCAGTGACAACTAGGCGCTCTCACCTTTCGTTGCCCCTTCCTGGACACAGATTTCTCGATCACTTTTTCTTTAATTAGTCCAGCGTTTTTCGCAGCGCAACTGAGTTCTTCTTTCGCGTGAGGAACGTATTCACCATACGTTTTTTTTCTCTCTCTAGGGGAACGCTGTGCACCAGTACTGCCACAGTTAGGCACCGCGTGTGTAGTACGCAGCGGTGGAGCGCGCGAGGACTGCGACGACGATAATGTAGTACCAGCACCGACGGCGATCTACATAACTATGCGCAGTTTCGTCAGTGTCGCTGCTAACCGTTCCTCCTTATTACGCGTTTAGTGACAGTAACAGGGTCGCATGGTGTCACTACGTGCTCTTCTACGCTCTTCAGATCAACTTGCCTCACAGCTCCGAACCTATTGCTGCTGCACACAGTACGCGAAAGAGCGACAAACTAGGGAAAAGCGTATCAACACCGATTTCAAGGTAACAAAGGGAGCGGCGGAGGAGATGAAAAAAAGCGAGAAAGAGAGAGAGAGGGAGAAGTTGGCGGTGAAAGAGCAAACAGAGAGAGAAGCTCACAATGGCTCTCTCAGACGAGCCAGCTGGCTTCGCAGGACTGAGCTCCTCTCGGCGTGAACCGTGTGGCCCACTGGAGAAAGAAAAGGCCGGCTCACAGGAGAGAAAAAAACACGCTGTTTTGTTAAGTGGCGACGCTTTGCCCGCGTGGCGGCAGCGAGGTGGCCAGCGCCGGGACCGTGAAGTGGGGGGAAAAATAAAAGCCAAGTGCGGGCGCCGGCACACCGCGCAGTGACAACGACGAGCACCTTTTGCTCTCGAACGGCGGCGCGACTAGGACCCTCCTCGCCGGCCCCCGAGAGTTGTTCCTCCTTGCCCAAGCGCTCAGAGGTTACCGCCACTTCCTTCCTGGAGCGTTTCGGAAGTGCATTTCCTTACTCGCTTCCTGCTCGCCAGTCATTACTCTGCAGCACCGGTCCGGTTTGTAAACACTCTCCCCGCGCGCGGCGAGCGCTGTCGACCGAAATAGAGGAGCCGCGGCGATGCCGCTTAGCGGCGCCGATGCCCCCCGCCCGATCGCCGCCGCCCACTGCGAAAGCCGCGCACCGGCGGGCACGCAACACAATGGGCTCGCTGCACCGAGCGCACTCGGCAGCCGTGGACTCCAGCGACACGGGCGCCTGGCCCTTCGGGTCGTTTGAAAGGGAGGAGCTCAAAAACTGACTGAAAGCGCTGCGCACGCGTGGAGATAACGCTTCGGAGAAACAAATGGTGGTCGCCTATAATTTGACACCTGCACCACTTCTCGCTGAAACTGCACAGCGGCTTAGCAGTACGGCTTAGCATGAGTACGTACATGGCTAGCTTCGGCGGGGCTGGCATTACTGCAGCGCAGAGCAAGGCAGCTGTACATGCTGCAAACGCAATCTTTACCTTCTTGCCAGGAATGCAGCTGCTGTGCTCCTTCGATCAGTGGAAACGAGTTCCCTGCTCCTGCGGAGCAATGAATGTCCTTGGGTGCAAAGGCACCCCCATTATCGCATAGCCTGCCCGTTTGAGTGCACTAGCTGGAAGCATCTCTGACGCGCTGATCCATTGTTTCTTCCCGGCCGGAGGGCCCGATCAGGCCTCGGAGGCAACGTGAGAACTCGGAACGCGGGCTGGCTGCCACAGAGATGCAACAGCGCCCGCCGCGCCGGGCGCGCTTGTTTTGTAGAAATAAACGGGCGGCAGGGATTCCCGAAGACGGAAGCGGTAATCCCTCGTGCGCGCACGCAACCACTCCCCTCACACTCCGACGGAGGGCCCGATCGGGACGAGCCTGCGCGGCCCTGTTGGATTAAGGAATACCTGGGCGCGGAGAGGGCTCCGCCGCTCTCGACCCATAGCCTTCAGTCCTCGCCGTCGCGAAATTTCGCGGGGAAGAACGGCGGGTAAAGCCCACTCGGCCGCAATTACGTAAGCGCGGCGCGATCGACATCGGCTCTTGAAATAGCGCTACCGCGGGGCATGTGCACGTGCGAGGGCCTCCGGCGAGGCGAGGAATGGACGCCGACAAAGGAAACTGTGCGGAAAAGAGAAGAACAACAAGTGGCCGGATGAAATAGCACGGAACGATTGAAAATGCCACTGCGGGGCGATGCGCGTTACTTTGCAGCGCAGCCGCCCCCGGGGGTGACAGTGCGTGCGAGAGAGTGCGGCTGGGAATAACGGAGAACAGCGCGGAATAAAAGAGATCAAGAACGGGGGCAACCCTTCCCTCACTTGCCTCTCTTTCGTGCTCCTGTTTGGACGAAGCCTCCTGGCTCCAGGTTTCTATATTCGTAGAGATGGTGCCGAGATTGCGTAACCTGGGCACGGTGGCATTTTGTTGCGTGTGTATGTGCGTGTTTTACTTCTTGCACGCTACTGTCTCGCTGTTTTTTTTTTTTTTTTTGGGGGGGGGGGGGGGGGAGCTACTATGCGCCCATAGAAAGACGGTGAGGACTCTCGGGACTGAAAACAGTGTGAATCGTTAACTGTCGAAAGGAACGTTGTCTGTGCAGTGGCAACCGTGCAGAGCTGTCAAAAAATGCACGTCGTGGCTTCCCACGCTGTGAAAAAAACGAGAACGAATCTCCACCCTGATGTAGTAGTTTAATTGCAAAATCACTCGGTGCAATAATAATTAAACCTAACAGTCCGCGTTAGACTGCACTGATACGAACAGTTCCCTCAAACAGAATAGAAGTCAGTATTCCGGTGCTTCTCACGCTACCATGTGTTGACGTCGTACTCCAAATGCGGGAATATTTGCCATTATTTACACTGCGGTACGGTGAGCCTACCTAAATGGTTCGTTTCATTAGGTTTCTCTGAAATAATCATACTAGTTGGCTGGCAAGGCAGCCACGGGGCTGCCTTGTCAGCCACGGGGCTGCCTTGTCAGCCACGGGGCTGCCTTGTCAGCCACGGCTCTTGAAAACTCGACCCTAGGATGATGGACGTTGAGAGACCGCGAGAGAACCCCCCCCCCCCCCCCCCCCCCCCCCCCCTCGAGCAGTACCACGAAGACACGGCTTCCAGACAAGTGCGGGTGAACCAACGTGGATATGTGTGGCTGGGAAAGGGGAGTTGACATTTGACCAATACGCGGTCTTCGTCAGCAAAATAATAAAAGTTTTGGCTCGCAAAGTTCCTACCGGCGTGACATGCTAGTTGCAGTCGCCAGTTAAGAACGCCTTATTTATACTCCCCCACACTCCAACCCCTTAACCCAAAAGGCGAGTGTGCTTCAGAGATGAGGAGCAGATCGAGGGCGCCCCAGCGCGCGCCGTTGCGGCCCCAACCATCGGTCGGCCAGCTTTCCCAAGCAGCGGCCGGGCGTTTCCCCGCGCGTGCCGTAATTGTCACTGGTTTTCATACAGACCTTATTGTTCCTCTGGGCCGCGATGGCGTCCTGTTCGCCACCAGATGGCGGAACAGAACGCAAACCGCATGCATGCACGCTGCGCTCTGAAAACGTTCGCCCGTGGCTCTCGGCTGGCGCGCGCCACTGTTTCGGGTGCGCCCCGGCCCGAGGGCAAGAATGTGCCTCCTCGAATAGGCCGCCAAAGTAGCCCGTGCTTCTCTCTGCCTTTTGGGGCGACTCATCCGGCCAAGCAAGGTGCTCCGATTGCCGACAGAAAGGTGACCGCACGACGATGCCTCGCTCACCTGCCCGGAAATGTGTATACTTCGACAGCTTCCTTATCGGCTTCACGATCACGATTCCCTTACGGATGCCAGCAGATGTCGGAACTTGATAACGACAAAAAAAAAATCTCTTATATGCTTTGTGCTTTGAGTGTATGCGAAAAGAAAAGGGACCAAACGTCTCTGCCTCGAGCATTTTCTTTCTTTTCTTTTTTTTTCGGAACACTGGCGAGCGTTTGCTCTTTTCTTCTGTGGGCTTACGTCAAACTTCCGGCTATACGCATGCTAGCAAAGTGCACAAATTATGACTCAGTAATCAGGACTAAATGGCGCTGACATTCACTCACGTTCGTCTCAGCCATCAGATGAATCGGGTGGCGAAGCAAGACATCGCTAAAAGAGGGACCGATCATGCATTAGCGCTCGGGAATAAAAATAAAGCCACGTGCGCATATTGCATCAACCTTTCCTTTTGCTATTCTATAGCAGCCTCTTTAAAGGGCTTAACGCGCAAATATTAGATTACGCGTAGGCAGAGAACGCTGGGTGGACCAGCAGCGCCTATTCGAAACAAACTCTTCGATTTTTTTTTTTTTTGCTTGCACATCGATCGATTTATAACAACACACGTGCGCGTTTGCTTTCGTCGCCGTGCGCTTACGTAAAGATAAATACGCTTCCAGGGCCGCAGCGTTACGGTTCCCGATGGGATTGCTTTTTAGGCTATTTGCCGAAAGGATATCATAAACAGCCTGCCGCTAATGGCCGGCATTTAGGGCCCACTGGGGTAAAAGGACGCTTGGGTAAACTGAGCAGGTGATCGTATTTTTAGCGTTGCTGTTACGAGATCATCGCCGTGATCGCGTTTTAGCGCTCGATATAGAAAAGTCAATCCCATATACCAGCAGGCACAGCGTGGTGTGGAGAAATAGCAATAGAGAGAAGAATGCAGGGCGAATTAAAAAGTAGAGCGAAAGCAGTCTCTTTTCGCTATGAAAGCGTGGCTTTTCGTCCCTTTCGAATTGCGGCGGTAAACCCGGAAGCGAAAGACAGAGGAACCGGAAGCGGAGGCTGCTGGAACCACCAAGTCGGAACCGCACCTCCCTCGCCGGCGCCTGATCGGCCGCTGTGCCGTCGCCGGCACGTTGCGCCACGACGCCACCGCCGCTGCACTCCCGCCGGGTCCTCGCGATGATGCTGCGTGTCGCGCAACCTTCTCTTTCAATTTTACTTTGCGCTGAAAGCAGTCTGCGGGTATCAGTGAAAGAAAGCAAAAAAAAAAAAAAAAGATAAGACACGAGAGCGAAGGCACGTGCTGCAGCCGCTAAGTTACGGTGGCCTCAGTTATAGCAGTGGTGCAGGGTGAAGCTGGCCGTAAATGACGACGTGACAGTGGCGAACCCTTCACCACGCCAGGGCACATTGCCCAGGCCTGGGCTTCTCCCAGGATTGACGCAGTTTGAGCGCTTTCAACTGCTCCTTCTTGCAGGAACATCGCAGCCAAGTCGCGTCCTGTCGCAAGGGCCGGTGTCGTCAGACCGCCCTCTCGGCACCCGGGTTCGTGCCCGGCGCGAGCTTCGCGAAAACGTCGGCCGTACGCTAAGGACGTCGCATGCGGCACCGCCGTTGGACGCGGCTCGACCGGCCGCGGAGCTCGTGCCGCGCTCGGCAGCGCCCTCGCACGCACCGTCCTCCCAGAATAGGCCCAGCCGACGGGGCTTGTCGGGGGACGTCACCACGAGGACGGCGCGCCTGTCAGGGCTGGCCATGCGTGAAGAGATCGTGCGGCCGATGACGGACGCGTGCTCGCGTAACAGACACCAGCGTCGTGGCGGTAACCTTGTTCCTCTGCGCGGCTGGCTGGCGGCATTATGTGCACTGCGCGTGTACAGCGCGCTCTCGCCGATGGACGACGACATCCCCGTGGCGTGTTTCCTCGAGTAAGTCGCGGGAGCAGCCGTGACTCCGCGAGGCATCGACAATAAGCGCGGCACTTCCTGGTAATGGCCGCGAGACACGAACTGCCACGGTTGGCCGGCCGTGGCAGATGTGGCCAACGGGGATCAGCGGCTGCGCCTCCGCCGCTCTAATCGCGCTCTTTGCTCTCCCGCCGCGACGGCTTCATTCCGCGCCGGGGACGAGGCGGAAAAGAGGGAGACAGGGTTACAAGTGGCGGCCGGGTCAATCGAAATGGACGCGCTTTCACGGCAAACAACGGCCGCCGTGGTTGCCGGCAACAGACGCTCCGGGGTCAGACTGGCGCGGACTTTGGCCCTGAGGCCCCAGCGCAAGAAGGCGACGGCGTATCCCTGGCTTCCGTGAGCCGCAGCGACGGTTTGGTACTCGCAGGGCCTTCGTGCCTCTGTGTGCAGCTTTTCAGCACCCGAGCTTTCTCAACACGAACGAACTAATTTTTCCTGTCGCTGCTGCTGAAAACACAAAATCTGTGGGATCGGCTGATCCCTTTCCTTTAAGCACACCCTTTTTTTCTTTGCCACTCTATCTCACCACACGGACCGCTGAGTACGCTGAAAATTGAAGTTGCGTATAAATCACTCATGTAGCCGTGTTTATTTTCCCGAGCGTACGTACTTTTGCACGGTACCCTATGGGTGCGTGATTATGCGTGCCCTCAAGCAGCTGCATATAAAAGAGCGACCGCTTGGGCGGAGGGAGGGCGGCTTGTTCGACGGGCAGTCGAAATTCTAGCGCCAGGAGCGTACCGCAGCTCGGAACACAAAAGCTGGCGAAGAAAAGAGAGGCTAACGACCGAAGGCATCAGCGGGCAGCCTGCGTGCCGCTGGAACCCCTGGAAATGAAGGTTGGAGTCACGCAAGAGCACGGCGCGCGGGCTCAGGCCGTGCGTCAGCCGTGTCGTCGCACAGCCACGCATTAACGGGTCGTCACGCGAGGGCGAAAGTTACGTTGAAACAACGCGGTGCGGGGACGCAACCTTGAAACGAGACACGAAAGGCCCTGCACTTATGGACCAGCCGGAAGTGACTAAAAACGGAACGGCTTAACCGCAAGAGCCATCTCCAGGACTTTCGCCTGATACAGCGCAGGCGTGCAGATTTATGTTCAGCCCTGAAATGGAATGAGAAGAACGAAATGTCGAATGCGACGCCTTTACCCTGAACCGGCCCAGGAAGAAAAGGGAACGGGAATAGACTTGCATCGTCGGGTTCATAGCTAAGTCATTGTCTGAGGGGGAGTGGTTTTCAGTTTTGCACAACGCATTTCTCGAAATTCATCCGTCGGAAAATTAGGGGCCAGTGTTTCGTTCTGAAAAAATCCCTCCCCCGTCCCTCCACCCCCATAGGCCAAGATTACAACTGACAGGACGCTTCTTTTTTAACCTTTTGCGACTTGTACTGCTTATACGAGCTTGGCGAGCTTATCCTTAGTAAAAAAAAAAAAAAAAATTGCCCTGCACAGTGTACGGAGCGAGCCTTCCCAAGGTTGCCGTTAGCGACGTCGATCTTAGCCGTTAGACGTGTACGAGCAGTAAAGTGCTAAGTTTGGCTGGTTGGTGCATGACATAAAAGGCGAAGCAGCACTAAAGCTGTGCAAATGAAAGCATAGAGACACCCGCACACACAGGCGGTATATGCGCAACGGGCAACATTGACAAACTTGAAACGACCGACAGCGGACCCTCGCGCCATTTACGTCTCCAGACTGTCCACGTTAGACCTGTCTTCAAGTAATGCAGCGCGACCGCCGCGGTGGCTCAGTGCAGCGTTCGGCTGCTTACCCAAAAGACGCGGGTTCGATCCAGACCGCGGCGTTCGAATTTAGATGGAGGCGAAATTCTGGAAGCCCGTGTACTGTGCGATGTGAGTGCACGTTAAAGAACCACGGCGTCCCTCATAGCCTGAGTCGCTTTAGGACGTTATACCCCCATAAACCAAACCAATGCAGCGCAGGTTGCATGCACGGCCTATCGTACCAAGCTTTATCACAGAACACCACTGCAGTGTACTAGTTGCCAACAGCAGCTTTATACAGCAGCGCGACTGTTCAGCGACGCGAGGCTCGCATTCTTGCCGTGACGCAAGGTAAACGCCGACGGCGCTGTCGTCTTCCTGTTCACGTTGGCTCGTGGCCACTGCCAATGGGAAGGTGCGAAGAATAGCCGGCCGGCGACAAGCGCCTTCTTTTATGGAGCCTCTTTTCCTTTCCTCCATGGGAGTCGCGCGCGGTTAGCGCAGGTGAAAGAAGACGAGTATTCGGAGCCAGCCAGCTCAAAGTCATCCGGGTAAAAGACTAACCACATCAACCGCGCTTAGTCCGTCTGCCTCCCGCCCCGATGCGCTCAATTATTCAAAAGGGCGAGCGCGCATTATGTTCCCGGGCTCCTTTCCCGTCCTTGGCGAAGCTTTGCACTTCGTGCTTTGCAGCGTATTCTTTCCGTCTTACTGGCTGGCTGTAGTAACGCGAATTGCTTCGCTGGGGGAAAGTTACGAACGCCCGCAGCCTGCTCTATATGGGAGAAGAAAAGAAGATGATTTGTCGAGCGAAGGCCTCCTCGCCAGTTCTGATGATTTTAATGGCAAACATTCGCGCTGCTGAATGATGATGGCGATCATTATGTTTCGTTGCTTCAGTGTCGATTGCTGTCAATGACGGAGAACAGTGCAGGAATGAATAAATAATATAAAACGAGAGCGGGAGTTTTCGGGTGCGACATACTACGCCAATGTCGCCGTAAACCCGGTGTAAAAGTCTCGCATACAACTGACCCTGCGACAAAAAAAAAAAAAAGTAAGCTCGGAACAATGAGGCCTACCGAAGCACGAGAAAAAGAAAGTGCCGTATATAGTACCGCGAACATAAGACGGGATGATATCGAAGCAATCGATAAATAAATCCGACAACCATGGTTGCGAAAGAGCATTGTGCGCTCGGAACGGAGTAATGATCCGGCTGCTTTATGTGCCATGCATTCACACGCAGCCACTTCTGTTGCGGTGGGGTTTTTCTCGCTCGCGCGTCGCATGAACGCAGGCAGGCTGGCATTTAAATTAGCCCTCGGAGCCCGTCTGAAATGTTGCGCAGCGTCGCGTTTCCAGAAACTCCTTAGTTCATTTTTATGCCCCGGTCTTCTCCTTCACCGCTCCCATGACGCGTCCGAGAAAAATGATCGCTCGACGTGCTTGATCGAGCATCTGCGACGCGTATAAGAGCGACGTGAGTCGTTGCGCAATGCCATTCAGGGACTAGCAGTGATAGTTTGAAGTACTGCTCAACGTGATGTATTGCGAAAGCGGCTTGAACGAAAAAAAAAAAAAGAAGAATTCGTCAGAGGCTAGCCAAGGGCTTTAATTTAAGGTAAGAAAGGAAAAGAAAGATCGTCTGGAGAAAATGAATAAGGCTGACTATAAACTGCGACGCTTAAACGCTGCGGAGTGTGCACGTGGCATAATCGCGACCCGAAGCTCCAAGTGTGTATACTGGCGTCATGGAGAGCGCTAGGCGCCTTCAGACTGCTGGCTGGACCACTGCGCTCAGAGCTGGTCATTATATGACCAGCAGAATGCTGTGCGCTGTCGCCTCTTTCCTTCATATTTATATCTTCGCGAAAAGGAAAAACCAGAAAGTGATGCATGCGAAGGACGTCCCCATAGCTTGCACGGTTCGAGAATGAAGATTACTTTGTTCAGAGCGGAAGCTGTATGTAGAAATAATGGGAAGGAAAAATGTAATGCCAGACCTGCGTATCCGAAAAATATTTTTTTTTT
The DNA here is from genome assembly GCF_055824585.1 of Amblyomma mixtum. Taxonomy (NCBI): domain Eukaryota; kingdom Metazoa; phylum Arthropoda; class Arachnida; order Ixodida; family Ixodidae; genus Amblyomma; species Amblyomma mixtum. Next base: position 119,898,984 of record NC_143014.1, read on the forward strand.
TTCATTTCATTTTCATTCTATTTAAACCATAAAGATGTGGGCAGGATAAGGCAATAAACGAACTATAGTGACACCCGAGCACCCCGTGTACATGGCCATACAGCGAACACAACAACTCATACACTCCTAATTATGGATATGAAAACAGAGCAAGGAAACACAAATAAAATGACCCTTTCGCCAATTCAGAATTAAAAAGTTATAACAGGAACATGGATTTGATGAAACGAAGGCTACATTTCTCTGCCTGAATGTTGCTGGCAAAATAGATACTTAAAAGTCGCGGAAAATGGAAGGAAACGTCAAATGGAAGGAAAAGTTAATCGTGGGGGATGTCCAGCAATGTATTACTAAGCTGCAGCAAAATGCGTTTCTTCGATCCTTGTCGCCCGCTCCGTGTAAAGTCGGGTGTCCCAAAGACCCATGGGGTGCTAAGTGAACGCCGAGGTTTCAGTAACATATGCAAAGTAAAACATTCTGACAGCTTGCAATCGAGATGCGAGGAGGTAAAATCACCAGCACTATATGTAATACGCGTATATATAGGCCTAGAGTTCTGTGTACAAACACAGGCAACCGAACTCCCGTTCACCTTCAGTACAACATTCCGTAAGCACCTATTTAGGCCTTGCGCAAAGCTAGTGTTCCGAATCACGGGAGCGTGATTAACGGCACGATGTCGGTATGCATGTCCATGTAACTGCTCGAACGGATTCACAACATCGGGGTTCATGCACGATTAACCGAGAACAATGGCTGCCACGCTTCCTCGCGCGCGTGTAACGGGGTACAGTATGCGCGTTCTCGTAACGCAGCGCTGAGGTTAGAGCGCCGTGAGCGGCCACGACCGCAACTGCCGCGGTGGTCGCTCATATAACGGGATTCCTATCTGCAAGCTCACACCTGTATCGCGGCAGTTGTTCGTCGCAAATGAGCCTGCATAGCAAAAGCGAAGCCCGTCCGGACAGGTCGACAGGATGGAAAGATCGCAATGCGAGAACACGGGTCCCTGCTCCCTTGGTTGCGAAAAGGAAACAAACGAGGCGCAGCTTCTCAATGGAGATATACGCGGGCTCTATACATGAATGAGGCATGATGTGTCACAAAGACAGCTCGGGCAACAACAGCGCCTGCGTCGCGAGTTGGTGCGACGGGCTGCTGGGAACACGCGGGTTGTTTCACGCAACGGGGACGGTTCCTATAAAGGAGACGCACTTTGTGGCAACAGCACCGAAGTAAGAATGATATTGCATGTGGGGTTTAAGGTCTCGAAGCTGCACGCGGGCTATATGAGCATTAACATCGCGCAGCACTTATGCAGCCGCGCTGAAGTGTTGTTGACAGTCACCTGTACATAGTTCACTTCAAGATATTCTGATTTTAAAAAAGCACCAAATTAGGTACGATTGACTAATGAGTTTTATGATAGAGCTTGGAAGCTACGTACTACGGATGGATGGAAAGCTGGGGGAGTTGGTACAGAGCTGAACAAATAAAATCAATAGGAGAACGTAGAGAAAGAAGTGGATACAGCACTGCTGGACTGGCAACTTACTTTATTAAGGAAATGTATTATCGAAATAAAAAAACAGGCTGTTCACATGGGATACGAGACAGGAAAAGAAAAGCAGCAGTTTCAACCCCTAAGTCGCACAGCTTGACAAGATGCTCCCCACTGGCGCCGTTTCTGTAACGGCAGCATTATCGCGAACATTTTCTTCCCTCCACGCGGTAAACAAAATACGAAAAAAAAAATGCTCTGCGGCATGGGTCACTGTTTCGAAAGTCGCGTGCCAGGCGGAGCTCATTTCCAGGTCGTTTCCACGGCTCTCCCATATGGCCCCAGTGCACGCAGTCGCCATCGGCGCGCGTGAGCAGCCGCAATCTCGTGCGGCTGGGGAATTTTGCGTGTTTAAATCACACTTTAGGAAACAATGTTATGTTATGTGAGAAAAAGTTGCGTCTTAGAAAACCACGCACTTAGCGATTCTTCTGGTGCCCCCCAACTGTCTAATTGATGGCTTTACCACGTCGCCCCGAAAGTTAAAGAAAGCATAATTGTCTAACTTCTTTTTTTTTTTTACAAATAAATAAAGCATCCTCTGGCGTGCAATAGATGACAGCGAACAAGTTTCTTCGGTTCGGCTGCCGTAAATGAAGCAGGATATTTTAGGTCCTGATGTAAAAATCTGGGCCGGTAATAATAAACGCGTTAGGAAGTGAACGAGATAACGGCTGTCGGTGATTTGCTTACACAACTGGTCCGGTTAGGAATATTTGCTGAAGCGAGGTCCCAGACGGATGTTTTCCCTTCTTCTCACTTTAATGCCCTCGCAAGTAAAAAGCGAACACGCACACAAGAATGCTGCGATACAGCCATTCAATGACCGCGCTCACATCTCCGATAGGCCGCACGGGTAAACTGAGCCCGGTGTACCCGTGAAAATTTCGTAAAGGCTGTGGAATACAGGGGCCCGTCGATCAGGCGGACCAGGTGGCTTGCAGGCGTTGAGGTTAACAAACCTTTAAACGTCAACACGAGCTTCGCGTCGTCACGCTGTACGTACGTCCGCGTGCATGGAAGTGAGTGGCTTCCAGACATTAATTGCTTCCTTCCGGCGCCCCGTGTGTCATTTCTGCGAGAAATAGAGAGGCGCCTCGAAAGGTACTCGACCGTGAATGAGTTACAAAAACGGCCCGGCAGGTAATTGGCAGAGGCCTGGATACGCCAACGCGTCCCCGGGGTGTTTGCTTCGAATTCGAGCTCTTATTAGCGCCTCTGTGTTCTTGTTACCGAAAGAATAGATTATGAGTGCTGAAAAAGAAGGGCGCCTCAACTACCGCCGCGATGATTGCACCCTGAAAGGCAAAAGGCGTGAAAAGAGAGTGAACCATGTAAATCACTTCCTCTTGGCGCCAGTGCTCACTCACTGACACCGAACAGTAGAGTGGCAGCAATATCACAGGCTACAGAGCGAACAAACTGCTTACAACACTTGTAAAAAAAAAAAAAAAAGAAGACAGGGCTGAGATTTGTAGACTTCACAATAATTTAGTTAAATATCGTAATCGCTGTTGACAAGGTGCGCGTTCTCGCCATCACCATCATGCAATCACCCCCCCCCCCCTCCCCCCTGTGCCAGGTAGCTGGAAAGAAAAACGCCGATTCCCTTGAGGCACCGTAAAAATGCGTAATACAAGGAACTAATTGCTGGAAAACTTTTCTGACCTTTCTCTCATCATTTGAACTACCAGCGAAACTTCATATTTCTGTTGCTTAGGCTTCCACCCGCACTCAGCAGTCGCAACGAGCAACTTTACTGCAACACTCCTTAGGGCACCTGACTGGCTTACCAGAACAGCTTAAGTCCTGCAGTCGTATGAACGTAAGGAATAATTAATTCGTGCTCGAATTATGCATCACAGAACACGGTTGCATACGGAAGCCGGTTGCATGTCCGCACCTTTTTCAAACAAGGTATATGTATATGATGACGTCTCTCCTGCATTATATCTTTGAGATTCCAGGACGCTATGGTCCCAGACGGAGAGGACAACGTCTTAAGCACCAAATGCAGCTTTCGCGAGTGCAACATGGACAACGGAAGCATTTCAATCCTCGTGTAGGCGTTTTCTTAAAGCGTCGAACACGCAACGAATTATTCACTTTTCTTTTTGCACTAATCGGTTCGCCCAACATGCCTTTCGTCACCTCGACAAGCGAGATTACGCAGCCAAGAATTTTACATCTTTATCGCACACTATCTTTGGCATATCTTTGGCACTATCTTTGGCAGTTAACATTGATGGACTAATATCCTTCTCTTCAGGTTATTCTACAAGACAACGTCACAATCTTACAATCACCCCTTTCACCCAGCGTAATAACTGCTTTAAATATTCTTTTTTTCCGCGAACAGTAACGGAGTGGAATCAACTTACTAACGACGAAGTCCTACAGCTATCTGTAACATCATTTATCGGCAACCTCAGTACACAATAATGTCCTCTGTCATGCATTCCCGTTTCCAATTTTTTTATGACCAGACTTTAATATTGTGATCGTTTTGGTGCTCTTTCTTCATTTAATTAATTCCCTGTTGACCATGTTCACTGATGACTTGATAGTAGTGTATTTATATGCCCCAAACCTTATTGTACTTTTTTGCTGTGCTACGTCATTGAGCCTTTCATTTTTGCTGTTGTTTTTGTTGCTTATTATTAATTTGTGGCCTTTATACTTTTTTTTTCTTAATATTTGTACTTACCTATTTTCTGTATGCTCACCCTGCGAAAATCCCTTCCTGGGATTGCAGTATTAATAAATAAATAAAAAAAATAAATAAATAATGAAGCGAGAAACGTGAGAAGAAAATTTCGGAGGAAAACATATATGAAGAAGACGCAAGAATAACGTTTACTGCCCAATCTAAGTTGGCTAAAGCCATGCAACTCAGTTCTGCTCGAAAACAAGTTGCGTTTTACTGATAACAACCGCGAGCGTAGGCGTTTAAGGACATAACAACGGCAAATTATACCAATAGCCGCAATCCAAGGCAGGCGTTTTTTGTTCCTTATTCCTTTCGTACTGGCTCGCGAGCAACACGCGGGACTGAGATTCCCCGAGCGCCGTTTGTGGAGGGGCTCGTCTGCCCACTTGAATCCCCCTGCATTCACGATGCGGCGTGCCTGACTGTCTTATTTGCATACCTGCCGAGACGCTCCTTGCTTGCTCAAGTGTGCACGCAATGCGAGCAGACAATTAGCTAGAGTCACGAAGAGCTTTCTTTTTCTGCTTTAATGGACCACGCGTTTCGACACAACACTCAAGGAAACAATGAAGTTTGCGAATAAAGCTGCAGCTTTGCGCTCGTGCAGCTTAATTGGAACCCTCCCTGCCACGCCCGTATACGCTTCTCAGCAAGTCCTTAAGATTTTGGATGCAGACGCGCTTCGTACGGGAGCGATTGCCGCGCGTTTTATTTATCCTCCCTTACGCGCGTAATCGGCCTCTAATGAGCGCCCACAGCGCGGTCCGTAACAAAAGGAGTGACTTGCAGGCGGCGCGGTGAGCGCTTGCACTTTGTACCGGCGGCACAAAACGCGCTCCCATCATTGTTAACTCCAGCGCTAATTTGTTCCAGGATTCGCAAAGCGCCCCACCTGCGAAGAAACTGTAAAAGCCCGCTGTGTGGTGGAATCGTGGCAAAATCCCTATACTTGTCTTTCGCCCTGCTTGGCCATCTTTGAGAGACGATAGTTCTGCCCAATATAAGGAGCTTCGGTGAGTCGGCGTCGATGCGTATATGTTTTATCATTATACCAGGTTACGACGAGTAGAAATCAAACGGGCAATCTACGGTCCAATAAAGGCTGATGAAATTAATTGCTTGAGAGCACCGGCACGCACGGGTGGATAACACGTATTGTCTGAACACTAATGCAGAAGCATTGAATGCATTTATTAGGAAGCATGGAATGAACGCCCTATCCGTCGACTGCGCTGATGACCACGCAACGGTATAACCTATCTATGTGCAGTACACATATATTTATCGAACCAAACATAAAAATAAAAAAATTATGAGTAAAGTTCGGAGATATGATCAGCTGATTTATTTGTAACGTATTTATCCAGCTGTCCCGTACTCTAGATAAAAGTCCGTCAAGACAAATGCTATATATGCAACAATATATGCATCTCTGGGGACTCACATAATTATTAGTGGGTGCCTCATTGTTCTCCCTTTAGTGCCTCGTATTGTTAATCTGCACTTAATGCCGCATTAGGCTCCTGCGATTCGAGGATCTTCCAATATTGCGGTATGAGGGAGAGGTGTTTGCATGTACTCATGTAAACTGTTGTCTACAAATTTTTGGTGAAGCTTGTTACATGACTTTCCAATCGTGAATGTTGCGAAACTTTACCAGTTTGAGATAATCTAACTTTGTAACGCATATAATAATGATAGCATGTGTACAGAACACGGCTGGAAGTGAATTCAACGCAAAAAAGAGCCATTTATAGATTAAATTCGTCTAGAGGAGTTCTGTTCGACATGAGAGGTTAATGTGACAGCAAAATCTTAGGGCGACCAGCACATGTCTTCTTATGATAACTTCCAGGCACATTATTTGGTTGCCCACTTATAAACTTCTCGCGAACCGGTTCAGAAACAACAACAAAAAAAAACAAAAAAAACACGCACACAAGTAGATTGCGCCTACAGAACCTGCCAGTTGCAAATATATATATATATATATTTTTACTTTTCGTAAAGCGCGCAGCTGGATTCGGAGCGTCGGTCCAAGCGTACGATACAACCAGTTTGGAGCTGGATGTATGCGTATCTGGACCGTGCGCGGAGAAACCACCCGATAATCTCGAAGGCAAAGGCAAAAGCCGTTCTTTCCATCTTTTTTTTTTCTTCTTACTGTTCACATCGTTTACGAAAACCGCAGTCCCTTCGTTCAGGACCGAGAAGTTTAGCGATAGTGAGGGTGGCTTTTGCGCGGCTGACGCTTGTTGTGGAGGTGGAGACAGTGCACTCGAGCAGCCACCGCGCAGGCAACCAAACAACAAAAAGGGGGCACCCGATCGATCAACTACATATATAGACGCAGTTCAGATTTTCCTCGTCGCCGGCGACACAGTCTGGCCTTTTCCTGCCCGCACTGCTTTATACGGCGCGCACACCCGTAATCACTCTGTGCCGAGAGACGCGCATATAAGAAATGCTCGCACCTTCCGCCCTCCCCCACCGGCCACGCAGGTCCCGGTCTACTCCGCCACAACCCGAGTCAGCCGGAGCTTTCCCGAAGGAGAACGCGGCGTCAGGTCTCGGGAGCGCGGCCTCTCTGGCAGGGACGAGGAATATCCGTGCGGCGGGAGTTGCATGCGAGCAACACGTAAACCGTTGTGTCAGTGTTACATTTGTTACTCGCGTCGGTAGCCGCGAAGCCTCGGGAAGGAAACTGCGCGTACGACCCGAGTGAACCCGCGCGCCGCCGGACAGACAGCCAGCGAGCGGCTAATCGAAAGCGGGCGCCGCACGCATCGCGTCCGCGTCGTCGCCTGACTTTGCACGATCCCCTCAAAACGGAACGCGATGAGGAGGCGGGCTGCGCCGTTTCCTCGAAGGCCGTAACTGTGCACCGGGAAGTTGTGGCCGGCACCTGCTTGGCAGCGGACCAAAGTTAGCGCGCGCCGGCGGCCGGGACTATGACGCGCTTCCGTCAGTGCGCGCATGCGGAGAATGGTCCCCTCTTGGGCTAAGCAGCAGCGGATCTGCATATGCCTCCTCCTCGGCAGAAGAGAGAACCGCGGAAGGCCGGGACTGGCGAGAGGCGGACGTCAGGCGGCACCCCTTCCCTCTGTGTTTGAGATGGGCGAGCAGTGTATATACGGACGGCCGCCGCGCGATGAAAGCGTACGGTTAGAGCAAACAGCCGCCCATGTACACGCAGGCGCGCCACCGAGCAGCTCGCTTCACAAGTTCCGTCGGCGAAAGTTGCGCCAAACAACAACCGCGAAATAAACATCGCGGCGACCTTACGTTGCTCGAAGCTCCCGGATGCGCACGTCTTTCCTTCTCTTTTTGGGATCCCTTCCTTTCTAATAATGCTGCGTTGGATCGCATTGCGCTAGTCTCAACGAAATTGCGATGCGGGCGAGTTGCTGCGCGAGCATTCCGGAAGTGGATAGACGAAGCGAACGCTGTTCGAAACGAGCAAGCGCAACTAACGAAGGACAGACAAAACTCGTCCATCCTCTCCTTAGTTCGTAAGTATAGCGCTGCTTCCAACATGGTCGATAGTCTCGTAGACAGTGTCGTCAGCGCTGTAAGTCAGCATATCCTAGCGGTTCGTTGTAGCAATGTACTTCCCTCCCCCTCTTCCTCGTTCTTTTTTTTCTGAAACCGTTAATGTGTGCACGTGCTATACGCGAGTCTCATTTGCCATCATATACCAGCTCAGCATACATATATATGGCATACAGAAAGCGCGGAAGTAGTTGGTGTTTGATTGTTCTTCGTCGGCGCTCTAAAATGAAAAAAAAAAAAAAACCTCTACTCTCAACGTGAAGAAAAAACGGAAGTTGCGGAATACTTGCCATAACTTCATTCGTCAATCTGCCTTCCGGAGAAAAGAAAAAGTAAGAGGAAGAAAAGAGCACATTCCTTTCTTTGCTGCATTTTGCGTGGAAAATAAAGAACGATCTGCGGACACACATGAATGTGCCTGCATTTCCTGTTCTGAGCACCCGAGAATGACAGAGGAAGTGGGCGCGCCGAGAGAAACGACTGCGAATTGAATTCCCGAAAGTGAGAGGGAAGCTTGCTCCACCATTGCACGTACGCGTACGTGAACAAACGCGACGGGCAGTGGTACAAAAACGGCGCTCTGTAGGAAAACCTAAAAACACAGCGCGCAGCGGGCCATGGGCAGTCACGCAGTGAGCACGCTCCATAACCAGGAAAGTGAGCGACGTGAAAGTGGCCATCCAACGCATAAAGGAGAGCTTTGGAACTGTCTCTCCTGGCGTAGTGTTGTGAACAGAGAGAGAGAGAGAGAAAAAAAGAAAGTACGGACTGCCACCGTGAAGTATTAAGAAAGGAAGACATTTGCGCAAACATCTTCCCAGAAGAGGCAGGTGGAGCTTTTAACCTCTTTGTTGGGGCAGCCATTCGGTCAGTGCGTCTATTGCCGCACGCGCTGACTTGGAACAAGGACGCACACGTGGATTGGAGCTACAGGAAAGTGTAGCGGAATAGCAAGATTTAGTAATTCGTAGCCGTGTCGAGTGATTTATTTCTTTTAAAAAAAATATTTCACACGCCCGAATGTGCGCTCAGAGAAGGATGGCCTTCGACACAGTGGCGCCGATTTGTTTGTCGGTGCAAATTCTCGGAAGGGGCAGCCCACGTTCGAAGATCGCAAGGACACTTCAAATGGTTCGTGGGTACGCTCGAGAAGATGTGCGCAGGCGCCTTTCATGGACGAGCAAGATTATTCGCGTGGGAAGAAAGACTTGTGATGCTCCGCGCGGTGTAGTAAGCATGCTGTCAGCAGGCCGTGACTTCGTCCGCTGTCCCTGCTCATACTGCTTCTCTACGCTTCAACGAGACATTTCTCACAGTGCTTTCCAAAAATGCTTCAACGTTTTCAGTAATTCCACGTCGTTCTTCGGCGCTTTCTTTTTGAAAGTTTTTGACCATTGAGAATGTTTTGCTTTTGTGTTTCTTATTTTATCCGATTCAGTTGCTACTTAGCTGATGGGAAAAATCCCTTAAATGCCTGTATGGGCTCCTCCTTGTGCTCAGAGTGTTCATTCCGCTTCAGGCGAAGTAAGGAACTAGATTATGCCTGTTGTGGCTTGTTCCTGCATGAAAGTTCATAGGGAATGCCAATTACTGAAGATTATTTAGATATTCATATTTCTTAGCATTTAGCGCCAACCTTACGCACGTTCTTACATACAAGTGTCGCTAAATGCAAGCACGCGCGTGCGCGCTATATTATTGGGTAGCTTTTGCTATTGCGCCCTTTTTTTTCTGACGAACTGAAGTTATGAATTGCAGAGATTAAAGTTACGCCTATACAGTGGGAAGAAGCCCATGCGTCGTTTCGAAACGGCGTGTGGTATGCCATGTTTAACGCCTACAGTAAGATGCACTGGTGTTATATGGCTTCACGTATCATACACTGTCGCAGTAACAAGATTCTCTTTTACTACGGACATAAAGGTCACAGTTTACTACCATGCCGGGTAAAGAACCTAAGCAAAAATTTAAAACAAAAATGGTCTTGATATCTGTGCTGTTTATGAGCTCGCACCACGTACAGAATTTGGTGCTGAGGATGTGTGCTGGGGCTTCTCAAAGCTGCTACATATTCTGACTAAATCTGTCATTTCCTATGCATTTCTGAAGCAGAGGCGATGACGTACAGAGAAAAGAGATTCGTGCTGCTTATGCTTCGTTGTCGTCGTCAAATAAACAAATAAAACAGAAGAAAAGCATGTAGCGGAATAACTGACAAGATATTAGTGCTCTGTTACTTGCTATATTTTGTATAAAGGGTAACCAAAGATGCGAAGAAGCATAGAAAGAAAATACATTTTAAAGAGGAACATTATACTCTCTGTAACCAGAACGTATTTCATAGCTGTACGTAGCTGCAGGTAACGACGTAGGTTAAACTAACGACGAACTCCGTCACTAACGCAAAAACGTGACCCATTTAACGATGCAGGCTCATTAAGCGAATTGATTGTTTGCAGATGCCAATTAGGAATGAACATTTACCAATAAAAAAAAAAAATTCATCATCGCCTTCCTACCGTTGTCGCCTGAAAATGTGTATTTTCCTTTGCTACTGAAGTACCCCACCGGCATAAAAAAAGATATTGTTTGCGGCAACCCACGGTAATCTTCAGAAAGGAAAGCTACAAAACACACTATTAACTGCCAAAAAAAAGAAACATTATTTTCAGCACAACAAAAGATAATGCCGTGATAAAAGCAGTCATGGCCCGCCGTTCCCGTCTCATTCTTTGTAACTCCACAGAAGGCTGAAGGCGTCTGAGATTTTTCTTAGGCCAAACGCGTTGACACCGGCTGCGAAAACCGGCCGCTTTGAAAGGAAATCCATGCAAGAAGTCCGATATGCGGCAGTGCGCACGTGATGGGTGAAAACAGCGTATTTCGTTGTGCGGTGTGGTAGCGCCAGTAGAATAGTGGTAGAAGGCCACTGCTGTTGAAGCATTCATATTTTAAAATAACAGCGAAGTGATAGTGGTGGCACTCAGCCCTAAGTACCACTGGCTACCTTCGCCCCCTGCCCCCCGTACTTCCACCGCCTTCAAAAAGAAAAAAAAAAGAAGCAAGTTTCCCGGCCGTCTGACCATGGTCGTCAGCGATGCTCGACATAAGGCGTCGCTAAGCCTCCGAATCCGACATCGTTCCTTGTCGTTTGCGAGACGCTTTCTCCGCGCGCACTTCAGCCAAGAGGCGAAGCCGACCGCGCGGCGCAGCGCTTTACGCGGAAATACGGACTTGCGAAGACCACCCCCTTCGGCGCTTTACGGGCTCACCCTTTTTCAAAAAGTGGCCTTTGTATGATCTCTAGCACGTGTGTATCTCGAATCAGGCAAAACTCAGTTTCACGATGAGAAGCCGCGTACGCCACAGAACATAGTCATAGAATTTCTGGATACGAACACTCTTTTTTTAAAATGGCTAGTCAACACGACCCTTTCACGATTATCGCTCACGCTTTCTCTCGTAACCTGAGAAATATGTTTTTATAGCATGCAACTGGTGATCGACAGGCAGAAAGGAAAAAAAAAATACTAATGCGTCACGCCAACCGTGCAAATCGGGTGTTCTCAACATTGCGGCTAGAGGAGCGCAATACGGTTTTGTAAAAGCGGCAGATAATAACAACTACGAGAACCCCTCTAGACGTTTAGCCTGGAGGAGCATATGCATTTCAATCGATCCTTCACTCCATTAAACGTCTACTTAAGCTGACGTGGCGCAGTACAAGAGCTCTAAGATGCCCTGAGCGAACAGCGGCTTACTGCTTCGGATTCCATGAGCTGTAAACGCGCGCGTGCCTACAAATAAGCTTGAAAATATCCAATTTACGCCGGTATTGGACAGGTTTACGTGTTTTGGTTTATGGTCCGAACTACGACACCTGTGTTTGCCCTTTCTTTCTTCCTCCTTAAAGAAGAAGAACCGTGGACACGCTGCTGCAGGCGGACGCGAGTTATGCCAGGAGGCAAATGAGGGGTTCTCCATTACTTGGAAGCGCCAACAAGCCTCAAACAAATCGTTTTATTGATCACCGTGCGCGGACGCGCACGCGCGCGACCCCTGATTACGCAAAGTGTTAATCAATACCGACGAAAATAACCTTATTGTGCCAGTCATCGATCTCCCGCTTTTTGAAGGGTCATCTGAAACGCATTCGTGGCTCTCCAGGAATACGAGACGAGTCAAGAGCCTGCTGGAGCGAAGGAAACGCTTAAGCTGCAAAACTAATATATTTGCGCAGAGCTATCTTATCGAAACCAAAACGCACTCTTGTATGTCATGCAGTGGAAGTTGATCTTGGTGTGGAGTACGGAGTCGCTGCGACCTATACTACAGGCGGGCCCCAGCTTTCGTTAGCAAGCGCGTCAATCCACATTTGTGCTCAGAAAGTTGAAGGAAGAGAAGGAGAAAAAAAAAAGATAAAGGTGATCTCAGGTGAAAACGTCCACGACCATGTTGTACTACACCTAATGATCGCTTAATAACATGTCCTCCTTGTTGTCACATTCAAATATTCAAGAGGCCGAGAAAGAGAACTAAGTCGGTATCAAAATGACCCAATAAGATTTGCTCAAAAAAGGAAGCGCGGTTTTGTATTAGAATTTTGATACTGCGACGGGAATTGTATCTTCCGCAGCGGTGCGAGCTGCAGGCGACAAGCGCCTTATCAGTGTCGCAGGAACGTTCACAGACACCATTCGTTTCTCAAAATCTAGAAGCAACGATAGCTGATAGTATCGCCGCGGAAGCGTTGCATAGATTTCGCGGTTAAAGTGTGCCACGGAATTCGATTCCAGAATGCGAGACTTCGATAGAGGTCTCGCATAGGTGCAGAGTTATCACTTCAGTGTGATTACTGCCAGATTGTGCACCAGCTGCTACAAGTCGCAGCTCGTTCCTCTCATCTCAAGAGGTGTCTAAGCCCGCGTGTTCTTTCTGGGCTGATTGAAAGCAAAGATAGAATATATAGCTTGGTCACTGTTTTTCCTTTTCTTTAAAATTTCTTTTTCATCACGCAAAAAAAAAAAGAGAGAAAGATCGACACTCGATTAACCCTGCAGCTCTCCTAATGCTTTTTTGCAGCTAACCACTGCAACGTTAAAAATGCCGCTGCAGGCAATATTTGCGGTGTTGTCGTTCTCTTTGCGCGCTAAAAAAGAAAATAAAAGACGAATCTGTACCTTTTTTTTTTTCGACAGCGGCGAGGAGCCGGCTGGCGGAGAGCTGGCCGGTCATGGCGCAGGAATTAACCCGGACACTGGCCCCCGAGGCAAATTGTCTTTATCTGCTTTGGTTTTGTGGATGCCACACGACCGCTGGTGCATAAAAAGCGTCAAGGGGAGCAGTTTCTGCTTACGAGCTGGACGAGTTGCATTTGCTACGCTTATCAGGCTGCCAAGAATATGAGGTCGCTCTCTTTGTCCGACGTTTATGCGATACGTGAAAAAAGAAAAGAAAAATAGTGAGAGGTGCAGTTATCCCCTAAAAGTATGGCGCAGTCTGAGTACCCAAGCTAGACTTGCGACGCAACCGAGCGGGGGAAAAAAATAAAAAAAAAAAGATAAGAGGGAGATGGCAATTTGCGACGCGAAGGGTCGTTAAGAGAGAGAGAGAGAGAGAAAACGGCCGATGTACTGCAGATATTACATCAAAGGTTATTGGTTGTGACGAAGATACCCATAATACAAAATTGGCTTGTGCCCACCGCTCAGAGGGGGAAAAAAAAAACACACGTCATTATTCATAGCCACTTTACCTTTTGCTCAAGGAAATGAATGCTCTCCTTGTTGCGGCAACTATCAGCTGTATACAGCGGAAAAACTATATTTTAAACAAAAAAAAAACGCTAAAAGTTGCAACAATGAAATATTGTGAAATGGCTGTAGCATTTCTATGCAAGATTGAAATATTGAAATTTACTCAGCGAGAACAGATCCAAAACGAGCAGCTGCAACCTAAAATTAAATGTCAAGAAATGTGCAGCTCTTAAGCCACATTTTCAGGCTTGTTTACATAAGCACTGCAGGAATTCATCCTAAATGTAAAGCGCACGGTCGGCAGCACCAGCCTATGTGATTTACGAGCGAAAGCTCTGCACCCTTCCGTTTTCCATTTCGCTGCTTTTGTAATTTCCGTGGCCAAAGTAAAAGTCGTGCCACTCGGCGCCGTCCACCAAAATTCTGCGAATCTGTAACAGGAGCGAAATGGCACACTCCACTCAACAGGGCGGCTTTCTATAGGCCGAGGCCAAAACGTTACAGAAGCTCTCGCCAGAACACTCGAAAGAAAGAATATTACCGTGAAAACAAGGAGAAAAAGGCGATAAAAAAAAGGTAGCACAAAAATCACCGCTCTGTAAGTGAATATGTGCGCATATTGAGGACGGAGGAAATATGAACTCAAGTTGAGTTATTTCGAAGCCTCCCCCCCCCCCCCCCCCCCCCCCTTTTTTTTTTTTTGCTACAGAGGAGCAGAGTGCCTCCGAATGAAGGGCGTTGTGAACCTTCCCGCTAAAGGCACCCCCTTCTCCCTCGCTCAGGCATCCGCGTCGATAATGCGTTTCTTTTTTTTTTCGTTTTTTTCTCTCGTCACGAAGCTTTCATATTTGCCTGCCGGTGGTGTCTGGCGCGGTCTCAGCAGTGGGCGGTGCACTTGCCGGCGATTGCAGAAAGAAAACACCGAGCTCCAGCGGCGGCTCACCAGTGCCTGGCTTCTCCGATCGCCGCCGCCGGAGAGCCGCGGTGTTTGCTCGGCAGAGAGCCCCTCTTTATGGCGGCCCGCCGAAGGGCACTCACTGGCCACGGGAGCTCGGGCGCGGACCACCAGAGTGCAAGCGTCGTAAAGGAGCAAGTGAAAAAGAGAAATAAAGAAAAAGGATAAACTAGAAGGCAAAAGAAATGAGAGAGAGACAGAGAAGGCCAGAGAGAAAGCTCCAGGAAAACGAAAGACCATGCAGAGCCCATGAAGGCGGCAGAGTCTAATCGTGCGAGAAAATGCTTGGCGAACGCCGCCTCGCGCCGATGGTTGTGTAACAGTTATTCCCCCCTTCCGGCTCGGTACACCGCAAAGATCGGTCGGGCGTGCGCAGATGAGCAGCAGCGGGCAGGCCGAACCGTGTGTGCGTCGTACCTCCGAACCCGTGAGAGAGATCGCCGACAAGGGAGGCACATAGTCAAGCAGAGGGAGCAAGACCTCGCCTTGCGCAACTGTACGCACAGGTGACGTCGACACGCACGTACGCTCCCGCGAGAGCTTGTGGCGACATGCGCCTCCGATCGCGGCGCGGTTAACGAGGCGGATAAAATTCAAATGGCGAAAAAAGTGGCACCACACTCACACGTAGCCACAGGCAGAAAATGTTAAAATAGGGCCAGCCTCGCATAAGACGCGTGGAGAAAGAACTATCGCAACTTTCCTTGAAAACGCCGTTATGGCCGGCGAGCACCTAACCTCCCAGTCAGAAGATACGAAGTGGAACATTCTAAAAGCCCAAGTGGGAACCATCGACATTTCATTGGTCCCAAGAGTGCTTCATTTGGTTTCTACTGGGCCTCTGGAAGTTACGAAGGGCCACTTTTGAGAAGGCCACCAGGCGTATTCCTATTTTACGTTGCACACTGACGTGCAACGTAAGTGTGCAACGGAGAACTACACCTGGAGAATGACAGCTTGCTTCACTTGGCTTCTGCGTCCGGCGCTTGCTTCGCTTGACTTGCGCGTGGTGATAGTCAAAAGCAGTTACGCGCACAAGATCAACGATGACTGAGCCGGTCGGGCAGCAGAGTGTGAGATCGCTGGTGCAGTTCTTCGAAGCGGCGGGCTCATCCTAATAGCCCCAAAATAATGAAGAAAAAAAAACTAGCGAAAATTCACTTTTCTGCTGACACCGGCACACGTCTTCGTTAACGCTGATGGGTATCCACAACTCACACCCCGTGTCATCCCACAGGTCTGCAGACGTTGCTCCGGAGCCTGACACGACACGAATTCCACGCATCAACGAACTTTGGGCCATCGCCTTCTCCACAAGACAAGACTAACAGGTCTCTCAATCGAAAGAAAAAAGTGAGGCAGAAAAAAAAAAGGCTAAGCAACCAAGAAAAGACCGACGATATGCATGCGGCTGGTGTCTCCATGCGCCGTCCCGTCAATGCCGATCGATCTTTTACGCCTGCAGTCATTTTTTTTTCTTTCCTGCCCTTTCGGGTTTAACCAAGTTTTCCGGACGCGGTTGAAAGAAATACACTGTTAAAGGCCAATTTCACTATTTTTCTTGTACTCGAGGTTCCAAGATAAAACGCGTCATACCCAGCTTCGTGGTGAGTTCTTGGCTATGCCCAAACGCATACGCCACGGTGAGACCGATGCCTGCTAACTATAGCAGTGCTGTGACGCCGAAGGCTGCTGCGCCACTGGCACCGAGGCGGCGGTGAGTTCGGCTGATCGGCATATGGGCTGAATGTCAATAGGCGAAGACGAGAACGGCGTCCCCGCGAGTTCAAGTCGTTGCACTCGCTTGGCGACTTCATGGGGCCGCGTACAAATTAAACTGGAGCGAGGCCGTGGCGGCAGCTGTGAAAAGAAACCCACAATTAGCGACGGGTCGTGCCCGGCGTCTGATTAAACACCGCGGCTGCTCTAATGCACCAAAATACTTAAACTGGGCTGTGAGGCGTTGTTAGCAGCAGCGGCAGCTCCCTCCCCACTTTCCTTGTTCACGTTTGGGGCGGATGCAAGACTGGCTTCCAATGTCGCTCCATCGACCGGCATTTAAAGTGCCTCACTGGAGCTTTACGCACCGCGAACGCTGATAATTGAGCGCAAATGTATGTTACGCGGTTCTGGGGTCTCCAGGCTCGCGGGCATTGCTAGCAAAGGGATTAAATGCCATTCACGTATGAGGAGACTCGATGATCCTGTTGCGCGCTGCTGTGAAGGAAACGACGTGGATTGACTGGATATAAGTGAAAGTAGTGAAGAGAAAAAGGCGACGGAGGTGGGTGCGTTGCCACGCGGTTGAGGTATACAGCCGACATTGGATGCCGGATTGAAGCACTGAAATCGTCCATGGATTCTTCCATTTACGGTACTCTAATGGTTTATTTCTGGGCAGATGTGCGGGTCGTCGTCCTGTAAAATATGTTGCACGCGCAATCTATGCGGTGAAGTCATCTTCTCGAGCGGCTATTTCTTTTTTTATTCTGTAGGTTTGGTTTGGTTTATTGGGGTTTAACAACCAAAAGCGACTCAGGCTATGAAGGACGCCGTATACAGTGAAGGGCTCCGGAAATTTCGACCACCTGGGGTTCTTTAACGTGCACTGACATCGCACAGTACACGGGCCTGTAGAATTTCACCTCCACCGAAATTCAGGCGCCGCGGCCGGAATCGAACCCGCGTCTTTCGGGTCAGCAGCCGAGCGCCGTAACCGCTGAGCCACCGCGGCGGGGCTTTATTCGGCAGGTGAAACGGGGGAACCGTGGGACGGTGTATACATGACACTGCTGGCAAATGAAGGACTCTCTTGTTCTGTCCTGTCACAAGGACGGAGCGAGAAAAAAAAGGGGGGGGGGGGGGGGGGCAACTAGTAATGATGCAAAAACCCCTTTTGCCATTGCGATATCGCAGCTATATTTTTCTCTCCACAACCCGTCGTAAAAGAGCGGCAATAGGAACTAAAGTGCTTCTGGAATCTGCGTGTCATTCCACGCTATACGCCTAGCTGTCCTGTACTAATGACGTGACCGAGTCTGAAGCATTGCATAGGCGTTGCCTGCCAGTTTTACCTGGCGCGATGACAGTCATTACAGCTGTATAAGAGGTATGCCTCGCTGTTTAGGACCCTCCAGAAGCAATCCGCTGCGATAAAGTCGCGGAACCGGGGAAGCCCGCCTGAATCGAACGGCACACAAAATGCGCCGCGCCAGATAACCGCCTATCAGCGCTCCTTCTCGGCAACCCGAAAACAACATTTTAGGCAGGGAATTATTCCTCAACAACCCGCGATCATAAAGGCGCGTTTTCTGCAATGACGGCAGCCGTGCAAAGCCACTTCGGCAGCAACGCGGGCCGCTCGTGGCGAAAGCTGCCACCGTCGGGCGGTGTGTATATTTCGCGTCACGTGGCGAAGCCTTGGTTTTTTTCCCAAGCACAGCCGAGCAGCGGGAAGATGTGTATAGGAAAAATTCCCCCCCCCCCCCCCCCCCCCCCCCCCCCCGCGCTTTGACGAGGAAGCGGTAGCGAGCAGCGTTGCGCTGCCGCGCCTTTCAAGGTAAAAAAGCACTGCAAGGGGGCTTTAGGTCTGCCTGCGTAGACGAGAGAGAGGGGAGGGGAGGGGGCACGCCTTAATCACGGCTTATCGCGCGACCGCAATTGTCGCCAGAGCAATGTACCCGGCATCGCTGCCGTGGCCCCGCGGAGCCTAACGGGGCCTGCGGTCCTCCCGCATCCTTGCCCGTTATCTGGAGAAAATAAATGCGGCTCCGCGCGAAAGAGAAAGCGGCCCCCTCTCGAGGGGAGGGAGGTGCTCGGTGTTCCCGCGGATGGTAAAGTGGGCCGTTGCATAAGCTCATCTAAAAGACGCCCTAAACCCATAAAAGTGACCGGGATGGCGCCAGCCAGGGGCCTGCGGGTCGCCCGACCGCGGTCGGCTGCCACGGCGTCAGCAGGTCGACGCACGTGACAAGGTTATCGAGGCTGCACCAGGAGCCTGGCGCCGGTCTTGTACAGTGTTTACGGCGACGAGGGGCGCTTAGCGGCTGCATCAGCGACGCTGCTTTCCATGCAGGAGGCTTCCCCTGCCACTGGGCTTCTATAGGCAGCCAATTTCCTCCTCAGGCGCTCAGATTATTCGTACGCTGTGTAATTTTACCAGTTCCATCGCGGAGAAGCAGCCTAATGCGAGAAAATTAAGGGGAGCTCTGATGGAAGCTCATCAACCTATGCGAGTCACGGCAACGAACTTGAGATGCCGTTCTCTTGAATCGAGCGCACGTTTCATGTATGTCTACAAAAGCACTGATAATGCTTTGTAATATGTATCTGTATCTTCCCACCTCATTGGTCTTCTTAGACTGCAGTATGCTCCAAATAAATAAACAAATAATTAATATATAAAGATAAATATTAGGAAACCATTTGAGAATTTTTTTTTTCTGAGCGAGTTGGTGCTCTATCCAGGATAACTACCGTGAACAAGTAGACGCCACAAAGGGAAGAACATCAAACATGTGTTCTTCCCTGTGTGGCGTCTATTTGCTGCCTGTAGTTCTGGAAAAAAACTTTGCCCTTTTTTGTTGGCATGAGTTTCGGTCTCAGTCGCCGGGAGAATGGCGGCGACGTTAGTTTGTAGAAGCCCATGGCACATTTGCTGCTCGTCACCAGTTTTGGATGTCCTACGTACGTCACATAAGACGTCGCAATGCCATGCTTTTCCTCCAAGCTTCTGCCTGTCAGCACATCGGCGCGCTGCTTTCCAAAGTTGACTGGATGCAGAGCCGCTGGTACGTACGTAGTCGAAGGCTTCAAAGCATGAACTAGCAAAGAACTCTGACATCAAAATGTCAGGCCAGGACTTCTTTGAAAGCTTTTATTCGGCGTGCCACCTCACGCTGTTAAAATCCCATGCGAAATAGAAGGCTTCTTCTCGCTTCTTATATTACGGATCAGCAGGACAGACGCCATCTAATAGATAAGGCGGTGCTTGATAAAGAGTTGTTCAAATGGGAAAATGCCCGCGGCCCACCACTGTTCTGACCTCCTACTACGTCCGTGTCTTCGGTTTGCATTCTCGTTTCTTCCTACATTTATCAATCAGACTGAAAGCTAGAACAGATATGAGTGAACGAGAAAAAATTCCCCACAAAGGGCGACTCACTATTAATCTTCTATGCTCACACACTAGAACATGCATAACCAGCGAAAGAGTGACGGTCAACCTCCTAGAATTTTACTTGACGCATCTCTTTCAAAGTGCTTAATCAAGAAAGAGTAATCACTCACTAATATGAAAAACAGCGCAGCCACATGGCTGAAAAGGAAGGTACCCAGCTTTTTGAAATAATCTCAGTTATAGAATAAGTAGTTCTGGTCCAGGGTCTTGATGATGTTATCAGCGTAGGTTTTACCCGGAAAGCCCCACATATGGGACGATGCCGGTAACATTTAGTTAGCAGAAAATGCTATCCAAGAATCACTCTCTGCTTTGCTTCAGTAGCGGAACTTTCGCTGCAGATAATGAGTATATCACAGTATTCAAGATTTGAGTTCATATTAACCTGCAGGCTATAAGCAAAGAACGCAAAACGTCCCGCATTGATCACGTCGGTGGCCATATGTGAGAAAATGTTCGGTCAGTGGCGCGCACTGACTATCTCTACGCAAGCGGATTACATGTTAACACATTTCACGCCAACCGGGTTCTCGTACGCACTGAAACCGGGCAAATGCGACGCGGAAAGGCGCTGTGACGGTCCGCCTTTCAGAAGCGCCATTTTACATCGGTGTCAGCGCTTCGAGAGCGCGCACCGACGGACGTACACGCGCAATGCATATTTTATTCGCATACATGCATGCGAAATTGGCGAATACGGCGTCCGGAACCTATTCGCCTCGAAATGTATACGGTATGCACTGTGAGTCAGCCAGTAGCGTCGGTAATGACGGGGGAAAAGATCGGACGAGGTCAGGCGCCCGTTTTCCCCGATCGCTTCCGAACGCTACACTCCATCCGCTACCCGCAGTCGGCGGGTCCGTGAGTGCAGGTATTCTCGCTCCAGCGGCGAAGTGACTCGTTAATTGTCACGCCCCCGTCTCGCAACGCGACAGTGGCGCCAAACAGTGAGAGGCCGAAAGAGAAGCCGGGCTGGTACCCGGGAAGCCTCGGGGGCAATCGTCCCCGTCTCGCGCGGAAGTGAACCACATAGCTTCGATATTGTCTAAGTGGTCGCGCTCACGCGACGTCCCCTGTGTATCACTGGGAGCAGCGGCGGCCCGATCGCGCGCTCGCTATCTCGCACGCGAAAAAAAAAAGAAGCAAAAATATCGAAGATCGGCGCGTCCACGAGCGCGCGCAGGTTTAGTCAACTGCAGGAGGAACTCTGACGCTGCCGGCGCGCGCACCAAGAGAGGCGCGTGGAGAAGTCGCTTCGCAGTCGCAACCCTGTTATTTTCGGGCCTTTTCGCACTCGGCGGAGGCTGAGTGATACGCGGCGCTGCCCTCAGCCTCGTCGACGCCGCTGCGTCGTCCTCTCGTTTCGTCGCCCACGCCGGCCGGCCCACCGCTGTCACTGCCACGGCCGCCCTAGAATAGAAACCTTCGCTCGTGCAAACAAAGCGGCTAATTTGTTTCGCGCCAGGAGCGCCCTGTCTGCCAGCGCGAGCCGTGATCGGCGAGCGTAAGCGGGCGACAGAGGGTGAGAGCGGGCGCGACCTATAAGAGGCGACGGACAGTGCTCGGGTGTATGCGAAGAGCGCCGCGCATTCTCTTATTCCTCTTACACGGCTGAACACGTTACTCCGCTGCTGTCAGCAGGCGAGGTGGAACAGCTTATAGACGCACCTGAAGTGAGGAACAAAAAAAAAGTGTGTATGTGTGTGTGGGGGGGGGGGGGGGGGGGAGAGAGAAGGACTCGCAGAATACGAAAGGGCATGGCCTCGTATTCTGGCTATGCGGGGAGAAAATGACACTTATTCATTAAAGCGCAAATTAGGCGGCGGTGTTTAAGACCTCATTAAAAACAGCGAAACTCGGCATCGACTGCTCCTGACCCAGATGGAAAATAACGCATGACCTCCAGCTGTCACTCCCAACCATGACAAGCTGACGTAGAAAAAAGGTTGTTCCCGCAAGAAACCTCCTTCTCGAGTGACCTTCTTCCACGCTGAAATTCATGTTTCGGCCCCCGAATAATGAATAGCCCTCGTGGAATCATCACGGTTTTTTTTTTTCAACACTCTCCCGGCGACTGCAATTTAAGACGGCATTCAGCGCTGAGAGCACCGGGCCCTCATTTGAATGCTAATTGTGCTAAGTCAGAGAGCGCCGGAAAGGGGAAAGAACGCATAAACGAACAACGATATCACATGACGGGCCGCCGGCAGGAGAGAACTCGTATTGCGTAGCCAGGCATTGCGTGGGCAAGCCTTGCGTCAGCGACAGAAGAATTTAATTAACTGCACTGAAGGATCTAAGACCTCCGCCGACGCTAAGCGAAATAACTCAGCCCCTAGAAACGTATTACAAGGTAAAGAGTGATAAACGCAACAGAATGATGCCTGCATGGATGCGTGATAGAGAAAAGCAATCAAGAACAAAGAAGGAAAAAAAAAAACGGGATAACGGCCGGACGTAGCCCACGTAAAAGTTCACGGTTGAACGTTTGCGTGTGCCAGTCGCAAATCCGCTCACAGTGATCGCCAGGGGCGATGGAGACACCAAGCGCAAAGGAAGCGCTGCCCAGTCAACGCAACTGCGCAGAAGATACTGCAATGCGGAACCATTTTATTTAGCGCTTTTGTCGATATTTAGTATCTTCTAACTAAACTTTCGTAAAGTTTAAGACAAACCTTTGTAGCCGATATAATCTCCATTTGGAACCACAGGCGAAGTAAAAAATTAATTTCTGTGTCAACATATGTATGCTTCCCACAATCGTATTGCGAGACTTTTCCAGGCCTGCTTCGGATGCGTACCTGATTGCGTCAAGACAATACAGCAGTGCGCAGCAAAAAATAATAATAATAATAAATAATTGGGCAAGCCTGTGACGCGTCCAAAATCTATGCTTTGGTTTAGTGATGACAGTTGACTCTGGGAACCTGTGCTGAGGTTTTTGACTAGCTAGCCTGCAACAAGCCACCTTAGCCAAAGAAGCAGTGCCGCATTTTTGGGACTGGTATATTGGCCACATAGCGGGAAAAAAGAATTTGTTGTGTACAGAGCAGGTCGTGCCACTTCAGGCATAATGATTCTTTTGCGCTTTATCTTGATGTCGTTGTACACGCAGGAGTGGCACTTACCCTTATCCTACAGAGCGTAAGATTTACTAGACTGCGATGGCATTACAGAACGTACTGCTGAGAGCACTCCGCCTCTTTTTGACGCAAAATGTGGCAGCAGATAGAGGTCCGTTGATTGATTGCTGGAAGTTTTACCTCGGTAAAATAATTTAAAATAATTGGCCACACGTACCAAGTCGCAGCCTCGGCCGCAGAGGAGCCCAGTGAAAGCTTGCCAGCATGTTCCACAGCTACTAGTGACTGCACACGCGAAATCGCATTACCTTCTAAGCAGCACACGGTGCTTGCGTATATGTCTACTGAAAAAGGATGGTGCAGACCGGGGTCTCATGCAGGTACGCACCTATTTTGGCGAATCCAGCGATGATTATCCACACCGATATAATGAACGGTGTGGCTACGTGGTGAAAGTCCACCTTGGCCACCTGGAACCGCTTGGGCGGTCCGTCCCTGGCTCCGGCGCCGTGATGTCCGGAGGCACCGGAGAGCGCGTGGCCACCGCCGACGCCGTGGTGGTGGATGGGTGACACGATCACATCGTCCGTACTCGCCGTGTGGTCGTCGGGGTCCGGCGGCACGGCCTCGTGGTGTCCGCGCGACGCACTGTCCACCACGGGAGCCCGGGCCTCGTCGGCGCCGCATGTCCACGCCAGCGCGGCCAGCACCAACAACCACGTCCACGGAGCGCGTCGCCACTGCATCGCGACACTGCGGAGCTGTCCTTTCCTGCTGTGCGAACGGGGCGGCAAATTACGAGATCGCGGCGGGAGCTGTCATCGTGGAGGAAAACACTGGCGCTGGATTATAGGAGCAAGCCTCGGCGGAGGAAAGCTGCCACCATCATAGCGGTTGACAGCGAGCCGCGAACCGACAGAGGTTGGTATGTCGTCGAGGAGTGCTTGACGCGGGGACGACGCTCTTCTCCCCGCGTGGCCCGGGTCCCAGTCGGGGAAACGGAAGCGGAACGGCGTCCGCTTTGTGCCGGGCTTCCTACGATCCTAGCGAGCCTCTGAGATCGGCCTGCTCGCTCTTCGCAGTGCGAAAAGAAAGAGCAGTCAATGAAAACAAAAAAGCGCGAGTGTCTCTCTTCCTGCTACTGCCGCCAATCGGAAAGTAGAACGGCACGAAAGAAATATATTGCTCACAACTCGGCGGACTGGCGCTTCAGAAGCGCCGAAACTAAAAGCAATGTCGTCTGCTACGCGCGCCCTGTTTATCTTTTGCTCACAACTCTGGGGCCGCCTATCGCGCTTGCTCCAGAAAAGCAGACGCCGCCGAGCGCTCGCGGCAACGCAGCCGGCCGAGAGAAGCGTGTTTCGCCGGCGCGTCAGTTTCGTCCCCGCATCGCGCAACCCTTTGCTCACCGCTGCTACTCCGTTAACGGGCGGAGAAAACAGAAGCGGGTGACAATGTCTCGTCTCTCACGCCCAGACGCCGGCACAGCAGATGGGGGTGCACCGCTGTTCGCACTGTCACACACAGCTGAGAGGAGCACGCCGACGGCAGCAGCCGGCACGCCGCCGAAAACAAAACACGAAAGTCCTCTTCCCCGCAGCAAAGCGCCGGTGGTCCCTCGCCGACCGACTTCGCGTAGTCTACTGGAGAACTGCAGCCGACCGAGCCGGACGGCGACCGCTTTACGCGGTCGAATTCTCTCCACGCCGGCCATTGGTGCGGGAAAAGACATGACGAAACGGTGACGCGCCTGCACGTCACGAAACGTAAGCGTGCCGGCGTTCTCGCCATTGGTTGGCTGCCACGCCGCGCCGCGCGGACCGACGCGGAAGCGCGCGGCCAAGAGAAAGGATTTCTGAGGCGCGCGCTTCGGATTGCGATGCGAAAGATGTCCGTAGCGGGGGCTGCAATTATGCTGCTTTCCTGCCAGTATTATACATACCTGCCGCTGAAACGATCACACGCAATGACAACTTCCAATGCTGTATTCTGCTGTAAAAAATGGCTGAGGTTCTTTTCACGTTTCTGCCTCTAAGATTTTATGAGTGTCGTAAAGAGGCATGAGCTTCATTTACACAACTTTACTCCCAGTAATGCGTATTGTTTAAACACAGGGCCATACTTTTCTGCCCTGAAACTGGAAAGGAAATTCAAGAATATGAACAGGCGAGAGAACTCCTTAGATAAAAGCACGACGTCTGGTCATTTGTTTGCCAGTAGCAAGAAAAAAAACCGCGAACTCGATAGAAACTATCAATTTCTCATCTCTTTGCGTTGCTTATATGTTCGTAAAATTGCGTCCTTTACAATGTCCGGTCATGAAGCTGTTTGTGTTGAAAGAAATTAACGTCTGCGAAAATTCTCCGCATTCTTTTCTGTAGCTATAAAAAGGCTGTAGAGATCGTAGATCCATGTCAAAAGCCTGCATTTGTCACAATATTTGTGGGATAACGGACTCAGTAAAAAAAAAAAAAGCAGCCTGCATATGCCAACTGAAGGGTAAACAGGATGTATTTCTTTTCTGGCCGTCTTTCTCTTCCCAGCGGAGCTACAGAATCAACACATAGACAACAGGATGTTTCAAAGCTGGCTGTTTCGTACAAGGCGGCGAAATCAGGAAAACAAAATCGCCGGACTGCAGCTTTCTTTCACTACGCAAGCTGGTCTTAACGCGCCAAGAAAGCAGAAATATGAACTAAATGAAGAAAAAACAGTTGATGGAGGCAGGGGCGCGAGTTCCGTGTTTTTAGGGAAAGTGATAGCCGACAAACAGCTTGGAAATGCAGCTGTGAAAGAGGAAGCGGTGCAAATTCCTGAAGTAGCTACTGAGCTCTCGTGTGTCTTCATCTCGGTCGAATAAACCTAGTTTTAGATCACATCATGATTCGTCTCGCGGTTTCCTTGCTAGAGCACCGCTTCGGGCCACTAAGACAACTAAGGCTCGTCAAGCACCGATTAGACAAGGAGGGACCCCACAGGGTAAGCCGTTCAAGAAACCCCTTCGCACGAATGTGTTCCTTCTATGGTTGTTCTGGTCTTTCTGTATACGCCACAAAGTCGAGTCGACGCAAGTACGCGTCGAAACTAGTGTTGTCGAATGCGGCGGTCGTCGATGCGACAGCTGGCGGCCGCGAAGTGCGACGCACCGTAGACCGGCTAGCAATGCCATCGGCACGGCTGCGCAGTTGCCGACAAGGCGTGCCTGGCCGGACGTCGATCGGGCCTTGCCTTCACCTTTCCCTCGTGCGCGAGGCCAGTACCCGCTCGTCAAGAAGAGATCGACCACGCGACACTGAGCCGATAAGGCGGGGTGGCAGCCGAGCAGCGCAACATTCTCGGAAAATTGGCAAGCCGGTTAATGCCGTGCCGGATTTTGCGTCCGACCGGACGGAGCGTGTTCACGAACGGACTGCATGTGGCCTGTCGCTGCCGCACGTGGCCTCGTTCCGGTAAAGCCGGGAGACTACGAAGAACCCCCCTTTCCCAATCCTTCCACCCTGACCACTCCAAACCTCACTCTTGCCCCGTGGCGTAATTACGCGCAATTAAAATAGCGGATCGCTGCTCGCGGCCTGTGTGCTTGCAGGTTTGTGGACACTATTATGGAGTGTCTCCCCCTTCCCTCTTTTTTTCTTACACTCGCAGCATAACCCGTCCTCGCTCTTTTCCTCTCGAGGTGCAGGCAACTCCGCTGTTTGCTCACATAAGAATTTGAAGAGCAAAGATGGCTTGGTGATGATGGTCGCGAGACGTTCTGTACGGAGTTGTGTTAGTCTTGCGGACAAGAAAAGCGGCTGAGTGGTCTGTCCTCTTTTATTTCATTCCTGAGTGTTGCCTCGCACTCAGTCTTTGACCAAGGTGAACTAGGTGTAAACTGACCAGCATAGGAGCCCCTTTCGTCTTCGACAGCTCTATTTTAATGCGACCGCGTTTGGGTTGTCGTTTCGCACACACAAACATACACGCAAAAAATTCCGGCTCCTCAGTCACGCAACTGCCTGATTGACCGAGAGAGGTCACATGACCTTGTGAGGTCATCACAACTTGCTCACCGCAACAGTTCACAGTTGAATTAATGATTCAATGCATTTGCCACCTGCCCACCGTGGTGCTGCGCGTGAGCCTCACGGGAGCTGGGGATGAGCAACCTGGGTGTTGCTCGATCCATCGATGGCTGTGTTTGAAACAGCCACCTGCCGGGGCAGTGTGGAGCATCCCTTAACCGCTGCAACACTGCGCCAGTAGTGGTGTCAGTACTCCCCCAGTCTATGAATGCCATTGAGGGGGCCGTGAAATCACCAACACCACGTGACCACCAGTGGACCAGTCATAGAGCACCTCGAAATGTGAAAATCTGAGGACCTCCGAAATATGAAATTGGGTCCACTCTCCAAGATTCCAAAGGACTCTAAAATTTTGCAAGTAAGCCCACCCCAGAAAATGGATTAAAGTGGGTGGGTCGCATTAGAGTGATACCATATTATAATCCAGTGGAAGGCAGTCGGATATTCTAGAAGGTGATGATGACTCATGCATACCATATAAAGGCAGTGGAACCGGTTCCAAGTAGAGTTTTAGCGGGAAAATCGCAAGAAGAACATTAGGCAGTCATTGTATACGCACCATAGCAGTGAATTGCCGAAATGCTATTGCATTTTCTTCTTTAAGAATGTAGTAAAAGAGGCCGCCAAGTTTTTTCTCTCCCTTCAGCCAATCAATGAACCTGAGCTTTTCGCATTCCACGGTGCTTGAGGCGAGATTTACGAAACGTCTCTTATGTAAAGGAGGCTCGCCACTGGGCTGTCATCGATGCGCAGTGCTTGCGCGCCTGGACAGTTGCGCAGCGGTCTTACGTGGGATAGGTTACGCGGATGCAGCCCCAGAAGTCCGGATTCAGAGAGCCCTTGCATGACCATTCGCACGCAATATCGATTCGTTGATGGCCTGCGCCTCGGGCCTGCGTATGCTTCTTGTTGACTATCGCGACTCGGTTCGGGGTACCAACGCTACGCGCACTCACTCCTCATTCAGAAAATTCTGTGAAACAACCGCAAATAAGTACAGCAATCGCACTGATGGACTGACGATATGCTTACTAGGCCTACAGGTTCTAACGACCTGCTAGAGGTTGAATGATTTGATATGAATTTGATTGGCCACATATACGATGTCCCATACGCGCTTGGGACCGCTTCTCCTCGTGGCTGATTCTATTGGTGTTGCGGCATTTCTGGAACGATCAAAGGTGGAGGCTGGGTATGTGTTGCACAAATATGTCTTGAAGACAACGGCAGCAGGTGCCGGTAAGCGCTAACAAGAAAATAAAACAAATGCAGAGCTATATTTGCTAGGATATACGCACGTATGAAGGGTTGAGATTGACTGACCACCTATCGTTCAGGTACCGTCAATTACGAGCAGCTTTTACGACTGGAAGTGCTGTGCGCATATAGTTCCAACACTCCTGTTGGAAGCGAAAACAACTTCATCTCATGTATTCTGCCGCAGGTAAGTAGGAATGAACCCAACCGGTGTCAAGCAGCGGCAAATTTTGGTGCTTACGACTGTACACAACATGAAGCATCGATCGCTAGATGCAGCTTTTTGTCAAAAATATGCAGGCTAACGAGTTTTCTTCTGCTTGCATCGTCAGCATTCTGTATGTCTTGAAGACAGGAAGAAGTGTATACCATCATCTCTCCAGGGCTCACAACTTCCGGGACTGCTGGAGAGAGCCACTACGCGGCTTCAAAGCTAACCTCTCAGGCTGCATATCATTTAAAAAAAAGGGGGCACAGTAAATGGACAACCCAGAGAGCTTGAGGTGACGGTATACTCTTTTGCGTCAAGGCTTCTTCCACGAAAATGGCTGGCAGCCAGGATACTGAGGCGAGGCTCGACACATGTGTATCTTTATTTTATGCGTGTGTTCTGCGATTGGCTAGCAGCTTTCTCAACTGTTGTCATGGCTGCACCACGTGTAAGCCCTAGAAAAAGTGATGGACAACCAAAAAGGCGAGGGCCAGTCACATACCGTGCTTACAGAAGAGAATTTTTTATCAGTCTCTCCTCCGGTGACAGCAGCATGCGCTGCGCTTCTTTTTTATTTGTCAAGTGTTGCGTGCATAGCAATAAAATGCCGCGTTCCGCAATGCAAAAGGCATTCCCGCGTTCAAAAGTTCAAAGAGAAGCGCAATACTCTTTTCGCAGAGTCGCACAAGGGCGCTTGCGATTAAATATCAAGTACATAAATGAATAGCGAAAAAAAAATATCATTTCCTCTGGTTTATCATGATTGCTTGCGGCGAGATTCGGATTCCAGAGCGTCAGATTCCAGAGCGATGAATCGCAGGACCGAGTGTGGCTGTGATGAGAAAGTTCCCTCAGAGCATGAAGGGTGAAGGCGCGGCAATATATTTCCCGTCCTGAGGAACGGAGCAAAAAAAAAAAAAAAGAACAAATAACGCGAGTTCGCTGGTACGTCATAGGAGCGTCTGCTACTAAATCTCAGCAGGGAGCTCAGAGCTTCAGAAAATCCGTCTGAATGCGATATGATTCATAATCACAGTCTTTTTTTTTAAAGGAAAAATAGACCTGTGCTTTGTAGTTGCCATATTGCTAGCACTCGCACAATTCAATGGGGCAGCTAAGAATGAAAATTTGCATTTCCATTTCCGAATAATTATGTTTAGCTATTCTTAATCTTTCTGAAAATTTGCTCAAAACTGCTCGAACTCGAAACTGATTGTGATGCACTGTACAGTCTTTGTGAAAGGTTTTCTTCTGGGCCATATAGTGCGTCTTGTTTTGCAATTCCTGCGGCTAAAATCTCTCGAGGGCAACGCGAACGGTTATACTCACCCCTCCGAGCTCATAGCACTCTAAGGGGTGCCACAGTAGCCCTAATACATGGCTCTGTATAAAACCGGACGGCCCGTATATTATTCACAAACGGTATAGACATCGATACTAAGAAAATCATACCAAGTTATAACTTTAGTCCGGGAAACACTCAAAACCAAATAGGAATATTTTCTCCAAGAGCAAACAAACGTTTTGGGTGCACGGTCGACTTCTGGCGCTATCTCTAATGAAATCGAAGTGAAAAAATAACGGCACAGTTTTGTTTAATAACTTCATTTTAAGCACATTGTCTTTGTGTAGCTTCCTATAATTTGCGCAGTGGTGCGCATGCTACACACTGCTTTGAAATTATGCTATATATATATATATATATATATATATATATATATATATATATATATAGCGAGGTATACGCTTCGTTAAAGGAAACATATTTATTCGACTCGACATTTCGATCGGAAGACCGAAGACTCCTGAAGAAGATCGGTCTTCCGGTCGAAACGTCGAGCGAATAAATGTGTTTCCTTTAACGAAGCGTATACGCTGATGTTTTTATGCTTTCGCCTCCATCGAAATGCGGTCGCCGCTGCCGGGAATCAATCCCACGGCCTCATGCTCAGTAGCAGAGCGCCGTAGCCACTGAGACAATGTGAGGGGTTTCAAGCTTGTTGAAGAAAGTAAAATTTGTTGAACTTTTCTGTCTTCGACAGCGAAGGCATGCATGCTTGGTAATACTCAGTGTTTATTTATGAGATTGCAAGCTATTTGACCATTAGTGGTTACTGATGTTTCTTAAGTCCTAGTGCTCGTGCGCCCATAGAAAACAAGGTCCTCCCGGTGTGGCAAGGATATTGTTCTGGTTTTCTTGCTCTTACCCTTAACAGTGCACTATATCATCATGCATTTATAGCTTTTATTTTTGAGTCCAACGTTCCGAATCTGCACTTTTACTACGCAGTTAAAGGTGGTGTTGAGGTCGGCGTCGGCGGGTCTCGCTTGGAAGCAGCCAGCACATGTTTTTCCTGGGTGGCTCCGAGTACCTGCTGTCTACTCGACGACAATTGCTCCCAGGCCTGCCGTAATGGGCCACCAGGAGAGGGCCCGGTCTTCATGTGGCTTCAATCAACGTGCTTTTCTGCGTCGGAGTGCGGCCGTCTTCGACTCAAAGGAACGACGGTCCGAGGTTGGGACACAAAAGCGCCCAATTTCATGTGTCGCCTCACGTGCAGAGAGCCACCGCAGCGAGCAGTCGGGTGTTATCTTCCCCAGTCGCCACGACCAGGTCTGGAGACGAGGGTCTTGTTTCCGGTGCTGCCGTCCTGTGTGCCTGAGTCAGGTTATGGTGGCTAGAAGTCAGGTGTTATTAAGCACAGGTTTCGGCAACACGTGTCTACCATTAGCTGGCCGTGGAGCAACCCGTGCTGACCTACCGCAGCCTACGCGACCCCACCCCGCCGGCATTCTCCTCACTCAAGTTCAAACATGTGACAGGGGCGTGGCCACAAGTGATAGAAAGTGTGAGATTGTGCTCTAAAGTGAACGTTCAGGCCACTCCCTCCTGGGCGAGGCCATCCTCTGTCTAGGGACTCTAGGGAATTAGAGCGCTATATACCTCGGCATTGAGTGTGGCCAAGGGACTCTCCCGATTGCTATTACGCCTGCAAAAATGTAAATAAACCCACTCCTAATCTTTCTCCCATCACTCAACTCCTTCACTCGACGGCACTCTTGTCCTGGTGGCGGGAACGGGCGTCGATTTGACCGCGGTTCCGTCATACAGCAGCAACTGCGACCCCGACCCTCATCCCCAACAGTGGCAAGGTTGTTAGGAAGGAACCTTTTTGCTGCAGTAAGGTCAGTCTGTTATGTGCTGAACACGGCTCCGTCCATGCTTCAGATACAGTGACTTGTTCAAGCAGGTAATTTAATCTTGCGTATTTGTTGACGCCACATAAAAAGAATGATGTGGTCACAATATTCGTGGCACTCGCGTCAGGCCGAAGTGAAGATACCGCTGCAAGTTGGGTCGCCATTGTTTTCATCATCGCCGCATCGTTAGCTGTGCGCTTAGCGAGGCAATATAGGTATATTGCACGAAGAACTTGCTGCGATTGTCGCTGCCATACGACTCTATTCGTGGGTCCTTAGCTAGGGTATTCTGCCGTTGCATCGCAGGTACAGTGTGCCCCTTAGCATGCTGAAGCATCTTGGTGCGCGTAGCCTAAATACGTCCCGAAACTGGGCCTCTTAGCAGCTATCTCTAGAGCTTTTGAGCTTGTGGTAAACACAGGTAGACCATTTGAGGACGAAATAAAATAATAAAAACATCTGAAGAGACAGTTAACCTCCGCCTTAAGGGTATGACGGTATAGCGTTAGTGTATCCCTTTACTATAGCCTGGTGTCCTCTGAGCGCATCTCTTCGGAGACACGGATACTGTTCTTTTTTTCACCATCATATAACGCTTAACCTACCCTTAAGAGTGCAATGCTTTAGCAATACAGATCCCTTGCGCTCAAGTACTCCTCCTCTGTGGCCTAGGTTCTGTCTATGTGCCCATATATGCGGAAGTGGTCATTGTCTACTTTACTTTCATAGATCGCAGGTAGGGAGTCCCCACACCACTCCTGGGGTAGAGGTGGAGCGGTTAAATGTGCGCCACTGACCCGGCAGGTGACTGTTTAAGACAAAACAGCCATCGGTAGGGCTTTTGAGACCCAGGTTCCTCTTGCCGAGCAACCTCTCTCGACTAGTCATTGATTTAACTGCCACCTGCCATGCTGGGCAGTTTGTGATGACGTCATGAGGTCATGTGACCTAGGTGGCAGGTGGGCCACCTGCTCTCCCGCTCACGGCGCCGGATTTTCTGCAGGACAGGGGCCCTAAAGCTGTCGTTTTAAAATAATTTTAGTCCGTGTAGTACGCTGAGGTAATCTGGAAGAGCTTTTATTCACTGCTATTCGCACTCTGTACTGAAGGCATGGTATTGCATTCTTGACGTTTAGTGTTTGACACACGAAGCGAAGAAGAGGTTGAGAGCGGTGATCAACAGGTACTTTTAGCCATACGCCTCACGTACAATGGTATAAAAAAGAAGCATCGCCGAAGCGCCATGCGGTACCTGGCGGAACATGCGTTATTACGCAACTTTGCGGTCTGATTATCGCCGCTGAACTAGTTCATTCGCGTCACGTATTGTGTTCGTAGCGTTTCGCTCCCGCAAACCTGCACAACTCAAGTATTTCTGTCAACGTTCAAGGAAGATCAACTTTTATGGTTGGCGTAGCAGAGACGGTCGAGTGTATTGCTTGGCATGTTACTAGAATGAGACAGGGCCAGTCGCAGTTGTCGAGGTCTCGTTTATTACTTCTGCCGGCCCGTCTTCTCCTGTCATCGTTTTCAAGCGACAGGTACGCAGACAGTACTACTTTAAGCTGCTGCCTCAGTGCACCTCATTTTAACGACTATTGCAGGATAATAAACCTTTCCCCAATTTCTGTGAGTTTAACCTATTCCATGATAGCGACTTTTATCAGTTGAACGAACACATGAGCTGAGCCGCAGCGTTTTTGTTTAATTTAAAAATATATATATAATCGGCTCAACGAAGGCTTGCCCTCCACACCACTGGCGTGACCTTTCAAGCAGCTGCAACAGCAGCGGGAAATTGCTGGCACTTGTAGCATAGCTGGGTGAGCAGTGGGCGAACTACGTGCAGTTCTTTTTTCTTTTTCATTCTTGTTGGCGGCTATTTTTCCTTCGCGGACAATTGACAGTGGATGATAGTTCATTCTCTTTCATATCGGACCAGCTTGAAGCCGATTGTCCTGAAACAAGCAGTCGTTGCAAAGAAATTTGGCGTTACCACTTGAGCGTTGTCGTTAATAGCGAAAAAGAAAGCGAGATTTGCAAAAGACTTCACTCAGCCACGCCTGCAGGCGCCTTTGCGTGGTAAGCTTCGAAAAAAATTACTAGCATTTTTTTTTCTTCTTCCAAATAGGCTGAGCAGCTATGCAGCTTTTTAAGTTCTTTGAACTTATTCCCGCACATCGCACTGAACAGTTTTGACAGTGTAGGTATGTTACGCTCTGTGCTATTTCATAAGCGAATATGCAGACGTTAAGGACCGTCGCTTGAGCGAGCTTTTTTCAAAGTCTTTGGAATTCACTTAAAGTGGATGTCTACTGAATTGTGTATTGCCTGACCATCTCACCTTATTTTGTCTTTTTTTTTAATGTGTGCAGAAGTCTCTAATTATAGCAAAAATTGTGGCACCTGGAAGAACTCCTCCGCGTATTTTCACCTTTTGCCCTAGCGAAAAAAAGGAAAGCAATGGCTGTGCACGCCAAAAAAAAAAAGTCCTCCGCGATCTACCCTTCATTGTGGTACTGCTTCTTTAAGTGCTGCCAGTGCAACTCAAATACGTTTTGTGTGCGTATTTTCTTAATTCAGGCGCCGCTGAATTAAGTCGCTGCTGCAGAAGAAGAGCTGCAAGGAAATACATAAAGGGGTTACGCTGACGTCAAATTGGCCACTATATTAGAGAAGAGGAGCACGCTCACAAAAGAAAAACACTTTTATCTGATACGCTTACCACAACCTTCTCTGACGAGCACTGTGGAAGCTATGCTTTTAACAGCATCATGATGCTCGTGACGTAACATGAAACGCTTCGATAGGCACAAAGGATACGGGTGCCGCTATGAGTCCATTTTTTTCCCCTCCGTTGTATACCGTCTACGACACCGATAATCTAACGTATCACAATAATGAATCTACCAGCTGCTGTTTATTACATTAAAAGTACTGTGTGCAGACTTCAAACCCTTTGCTTGTACCAAGAGAGGCAGCGAACAAAACAGTAAATAAAGAAAAAAAAATGGTTTTGCAATAGAGGCCCGCCAAGTTTAAGAAGGGTGCGAAAAATATGCCCCGGACTACGCAATAAGATACCGCTTCGAAATAGATGAAGAAGCCAGACACGCCGATATCATGGTTCCCAATCTTGTGATTTTCTGCTAGGCAGTAAAGATGCCGTAATGCAAGCCGTGCATATTTCCTTAGACCCGCCGAGCGGCAATCTAATTCTGTATAGAACGAAGAAATAAGCCTCAATGTCTGCAGCTTTCTCACTGCGTGGATGTTGGAAGGTTTGCGGTCGCGCCGTATTTTTGACGGGATTCTAACTCGCGCTGGGATATTTCCCCTCCGTTTCTCTTAATCTTACTCTGATTAACATGTCTGAGTGCTGAAAACACGTAGCGGCAGGCTGGAAAAAGGCAGATTTTTATTATTTTAGGTGCCTCAACGGTAAACACACCATCTAGAGATAATGCGACGGCAGAAATGACGAACGACGTGTTCATGGGGCTGGCTTTTTATCTCTGCGCAAATTGCTTTTTCTGCAATTAACGGAAGGCATGGCGCAAAAAAGGAATATAAGAAAGGAGTTCATGTAAGGCAGAGCTGTGTTCGCAGACGTGAATGTCCTAGCGCAGCGACGCTTAGGAATGCGGAGCAGCCTTTTCGCCCCAAGCGCAGAGAAAAACGAATAGCGACGCGGAGAACGACAGAGAGAACTTGTTTGTTTTTTAATCTCCCCCGTTTTACATTTGCGTTCTAAGCTCCACCACCGTTTGGAGCTAAGTAAATAACATAACTTTCCTTTCACCTCCTACCTCCCCCCCCCCCCCCTTTTTTTGCGTTATCGATCGACGTTCAATACACTCTTCATGAACGCCACCCTCCGTCGACGATTCCAGACTCTCTCCTCGTTAATATTGTTGTGAGAGCGCAAGTGCTGAGTGTATACTGCAGTGCGCGGCACAAAAGACGAGGCTAATTGAAGAAAACACATGAAGCAAATAGCACAGGTGTAACTTCTACTTCGGATAAACACCAGCGGAAGTTGTCAAGACCCCTGGAACCACCTTCTGCTAAGGAGCTACTAAGAAATTGTCTTCCACCATAGGCCCGAAGCAGCTCGCCCGTCATATATCGCGGCAAAGCGCGCCAACAATGCGCTCATTTAGTACAGCCTTTCGTCATCAAACGTGTACTCGGCAATGTAGACGTGTTGTACTGTTTGATAAAAATATACGTTTAATTTCAGAGACGTTGAACCATGCGCTGAGCCTATAACCTGGTCACCTTGAAGGCGTGTACAGCTGTATACAGTTTTTGCACTTCTCCATTCGACAGTATCAACCATGGAAGTAGACAAATATAAGGTCATCACGCACAGGAAGTCACTGAGGTTAACTTGGCCAATTTTATCCGAAGGACAAACGGAATTTTGACCGGTTATTTGGACCAATGGAAAACAAGCAGGTGTTAAAAAAATTATACGGAAAACGTATTGAAATATCAAGTACTAGCTCTTCGAGGTGGACATTAACCCAGTCAAGCATGCCACACATACTGGAAGGAATTTTACTCGCTATACAGGCAGTCAGTTTCTGCACTTAATTTCTGTCCCTGACGCGAGAAGAGGGTGCGGGTTTGTGGGCTTTAATGACCCAAAGTGACTCAGGCTACGACAGACGCCGCAGTGGAGGGCTTCGGACAATTTCGACCGCCAAGGATTCTTTCACGTGCACTGTTATCGCACAGAACATGGGGTTCTAGCACTTTGCCTCTATCGAAATGAGGCCGCCGCGACCGGGATCGAACCTGCGACTTTAGGATCAGCAGCTGAGCACCATAACCACTGAACCACCGCGACGGCTCTGACGTTAGAAGAGGCTAAATTTGCAGCACAGAACCATAGTGTGTTTTTAAGACCCAGGAAGAGTCACTACAATACCCAATAACTCTCAAGAGAAGTGCCAGTTGTGAGATGTGTGAGCCTCTGATACCTGTTCATCGTTAATACTGCAAACAGCAGGCTTTCCCGCCCAGTTGGTAAGTTAGACAGCGCAGCATCTCGCAAAAATACAAGTACGTCTTCATCGCAGTAGTTGCAGCATTGAAGAAAAGAAAGTGATGGGAAATATTGCGAAGTAATCGTAAATGCGGCTAGCTTTTTTATTCCAAATAAATTACCAATCTTTGGCTTTACTGGTGTATATCATGTATGAGCGTACATGAAAACACCCGCTGAAAAGGATGCCTTCTTTCGACACCCTAGTGGACGTGCATGTTTCGTTGAATTTGCTAGGCTTTAATTATTCATAGTAGGATGGAAGCTTGGGAATGTTGGCAGAGTGCATATTGGGTGGAACAGAGCGGCCGTACGAAAGACAGATAGAAGAAGGAAACAACACAGACAAGCGCTGTTTGCGCTCGTCTGTGTTGTTTCCTTCTTGTCTTTTTTTTTCGTCCGGCTGCGCTGTTCCACCGAATTATTTATTCGACCTTCGCCCATGTAGGACAGGAGAGAAAGATAAAAGTTTCTGTTACAGCCATCGACTTCGCAGACCCAAAGTAAGCACGCACTCTAAAACAATCTCAGATACGCGTCCAATGGCTCTGAGAGAGTCGCATAATGATTTTTTTTTTTCTGCGTTCAGAGGACTGCATGTTCGTCGAATACTGGTCCCAACGCTCGTGACGGCCAGACGTAGTGCGACGGAGAGAGTTGCAGTGCGAGTTGCCACCCCGATGTCCGCCTCTCCGAATGTTTTCCGGCCGAGCGTTGACGTCAGGAGCGGTCAACGCCATTCACAACTCCGGGAGCGGGCAGCGCGCGCTGGAAATCCTCGACGAAATCCTACAAGGCGGGTCGCTTCGCCGGGTCTTCGCGCGTTGCACGCTTAGAGCCCTCGGTGTGGCAACTCAATAGTAAAACCGCGGGTTTTGCCCTGCTGCCGAAAGTGCGACATTTTAAGATTAGCAAATGTCATCGTCCTTCAATGATGTACGCCATTTTCAGGCCAGTGAACTGCTTCTGTGTGTATACAGGTTGTTTCACCCAAGATTTTACACGAGTTTTAAAAATAGGCTATTTGAGTTGCAAGAACACTTTTTGGGCATAGCATTGTTTGCGGAGTAGTATATCAAAATACACCTTAGACGTGCTAACTAGCAGGTTGCTTAACGAATATTGAATAGTTAACTTTGTAACTATTACCGTTAGGCTCCCTTCTTATTGAGAAGTGTGCAGCCCACCGTAAGTAACATCCATATATATATATATATATATATATATATATATATATATATATATATATATATATAAAGGCTGATCCTCCAGCCGA
This sequence comes from Amblyomma mixtum, assembly GCF_055824585.1. NCBI lineage: Eukaryota > Metazoa > Arthropoda > Arachnida > Ixodida > Ixodidae > Amblyomma > Amblyomma mixtum. The sequence continues at coordinate 119,936,842 of NC_143014.1, forward strand.
AGCATCGTGAATTAAATCCTGTTATGTTTTTCAATTTCTGGTTACTTTATCTTCTATATATATATATCTATAGCGAAGTACACGCTTCGTTAAAGGAAACATATTTATTCGACTCGACATTTCGATCGGAGGACCGATCTTCTTCAGACTATATATATATATATATATGTATATATATATATATACACACACACACGAGGGGGTACCCAAAAGAAACCGGACTTATTTTTGTTTGAACTTATTTGTTCACATTTTAAGCACAGACCTTCAAACACCTTCAAAGTATTCCCCACTTGCAATGATACGCTTGTCGAATCTTTCATTCCATTTTTCAAAACATTGTTTAAATTCATCTTTTGTGATGCTTGACAGTGCCTCCGTCGTTTTTTTCTTCACCTCAGCAACATCAGCGAAACGCTTTCCATTCACCTATTTTTTCATTCTAGGAAACAAAGAAAGTAGCACGGGCCAAGGTCGGGAGAGTATGAGGGTTGAGGAATAGGGGTCATGCCATTTTTGGTCCAAAACTGTCGTAGAGACAGGGCTGTGCCAGCAGGGGCATTGCCATGATGGAAAAACCAGTCACCCGACCGCCACAAATATGGCCGCTTCCACCGCACACTGTTGCCCAATCTTTTCAAAACATCCAAGTAGAAAGCCTGGCTGTCTGACCCTGCGGAACAAATTCTCAATGGACGACTCCTCTCACGTCGAAAAAGCAAATCAGCATTGTTTTAATGTTTGGTTTCACCTGACGAGTTTTCTTGAGGCGAGGTGAATTTGAAGTTTTCCATTGGCATGATTGTTGTGTAAAGAGGAAGATCATCAGCAGTCAGAGCAGCAGAACCGAGGCGAGGCGCGAGACGAGAAGACGACGATCGGCAGCTGAAGCAGCAGAGCCGACGCGCGGCGCGAGACGAGAGCGTTCACGCTCTCGTCTCGCGCCCGTACACTGCTGCAGGAAACCGCTGGGTTATCGTCGCTGTAGACCACCTGACACGGTACGCTGAAACAGCCGCCCTCCCAGCTGCTACAGCGCGGGATGTTGCCACCTTCCTCTTGCACCATTTCATACTTCGGCACGGAGCACCGCGTGAACTAGTGAGCGACCGTGGGCGGGTGTTTCTGTCAGACGTCGTTTCATCTCTCCTGCAGCAATGCAACATTACTCGCCGCACCACTACTGCCTATCATCCCCAGACGAACGGCTTGACTGAACGTTTCAATCGAACATTAGGTGACATGTTGTCAATGTACGTGGCGGCCGACCATACTAACTGGGACGTCGTCCTCCCCTTCGTCACGTATGCCTACAACACCGCTACGCAGAGCACTACTGGTTTCTCACCATTCTTCCTTCTGTACGGCCGTGAACCGTCCTCGCCGCTCGACACTATTCTTCCTTATCATCCCGATTCGTCAGAAACCACAACCGTATCTGAAGCCTCCAGACACGCTGAAGAGTGCCGCCAGCTCGCCCGGTCATTCACGTCCGACGACCAAGGGCGCCAGAAATACCGCTTGGACCACTCCCATGGCACCGACACTTTTCAGCCGCAATCCCTTGTTTGGCTCCGTGTGCCTTCTGCTGCACCAGGTCTCTCTAGCAAGTTGCTGCCGAACTACCAGGGACCCTACCGCGTCCTTGAGCGCACTTCTCCCGTCACTTACGTAGTTGAGCCCGTGACGCCATCACCCGATCTCCGACGACGTGGGCGCGAGACCGTCCACGTTTCGCGTTTGAAGCCGCACTACGACCCCTGCGTCGTGTTGACCCCCTAAATCGCCAGGATGGCTCTTTTTCCCCCGGGGCCAAATGTAAACAGGAAGATCATCAGCAGTCAGAGCAGCAGAACCGAGGCGAGGCGCGAGACGAGAAGACGACGATCGGCAGCTGAAGCAGCAGAGCCGACGCGCGGCGCGAGACGAGAGCGTGAACTGTTCCGGGTCCGGACCTGTCCTTGCTCGCTCTAACCGGCCTTCACAACTGTCAATAAAGGCCGTTACAGTTGCTTTGATTCAGGATTCGATTCAGGAACACTTGAGTTGTCCCCGTAGCATCGTCCTTGTACGCCTTTCTTAATATTTCGAGAGTTTTCATTCAACTTTTTCCGAGCAAAAATCAGAATTTCACCGGCGCACGCTGTTCACGAAAATCAGCCATTGCAAAAACGACATTCACACAAAACAGTCGTCACTCTAAAACTCTGCCTAAACTAGTCTGACCTCCTGCAACGACGGCACTCGGCTTACTGACTCTGGAATGTTCGTTCTATGCGCTCCTAGTGGCAAAACGCGGTACCACAGAAGCTTTACCGACCAAAAAATTTAGTCCGGTTTTTTCTTTTGGGTACCCCCTCGTATATATATATATATATATATATATATATATATATATATATATATATATATATATATATATATATATATATATATATATATATATATATATATATATATATATATATACAGGGTGTTTCACCTAAGACTTTCTCCTATATTTAAAAATAAGCTATTTGAATTAGATGCGCGCTTTTTCTGGCATAGCATTGCCAGTGGTGTATTACATCATAATGCAGCTAAGACGTGCTAACTAGTAGGCTTGCTAACAAATATTTAATAGTTAACTTTTAAACTATTACCGTTGGGCTCGTTAATTATTGAGAGGCATGTAGCCCACCGTAAGTAATGCCCATATCAGTTTTTAGAATTTCGAAAACGCGGTTACTCTTGGCGCTGTGGCCCAACAAATTTCGCCTACATCGCGCCAAAATACATGCGGTTTGAGAAGCTTGCAGGCAAAGCAACCTCTCCAGTGATCCTAACTCGTCGAGATAGCCAAAATTTGTTGGGCCACAGAGCCGAGAAAAAACGCGTTCTGGAAATTCTAAAAACGGATATGGACATTACTCACGGTGGGCTAAATGCCTCTTAATAATTAAGGAACCCAACGGTAATAGTTTAAAAGTTAACTATTAAATAATGGTTAACAAACCTGCTAGTCAGCATGTCTTAGCTGCATTATGATGTACTACACCACTGACAATGCTATGAAAGAAAAAGCGTGCATCTAATTCAAATAGCTTATTTTTAAAAATTGCAGAAAGTCTTAGGTGAAACACCCTGTATATATATATATGTGTGTGTGTGTGTGTTTACATGGCGTCGCCGCTAAAGGTGACCAAGCTTTTCAAAAAGACAAGAGTGCCCTAGCTTAGTGTAACCCCGTGAGTGCTGTTGACAGCTGAGTGGCCTAGTCTGCAGCATTTCTTCCTTCTGCAAAGCTAGTTAATTGGTAAAGCTTAATTAGCTTACTTTTTAAATATTGGCTTGGCGGAAAAAACTTTCTATTCAGAAGCTGTAGATAGTGTTGAAAAACAGCTGAATGAATTGTTCACGAGAAAGTATCATTTACGTAGGTCTTTTTACCGGCCAAAAAAGGAGTCCATGAAATTCAAAGAGTAGCAGGTGCTAGTGGTGCTAGTAGCGCCGCCGGACGCACTCTCTGAGAAAAAAATCTGCTCACCTCCGGATCGCTGCAACCCATGCGGCTTTCCGTTTGCAGTGGCCGCAAGATACGCAGCATCGACTGCTAACCGGTCGTCGGGTTGTATTTTTAGGCTCGTAAAAAAAAATCTACGTAAAGATATTGTACCTTGTAAGTACTTCAGTCTGCTGTTTTTGAGGACGATGTACAACTTCGCAATCGACTCTTTGTGCCCGGTGGCAATAATTAAAAATTTATTGAAGTAGCCTTATTCACTATTGTCGTAACGTTGTAAAAAGAAACAAATACTGCAGACTAGGCCATACGACCTTCAACAGCACTAAGTTGGTTTCAATCGCCTGAGGAACACAGTCTACTTAAAAAAACTTGGTTAAATTTAGCTGGGAAACACGGTATATGAACTCCAAGTAGTGAATCGACGTCAACCCTGCCATTCATGTCAAATATAAACACGCAGCTCTTTTCGCAATGTATTCACGGCAACTGTTTATGCTTCATCACCGCTGTTTAGTGGTCGCTCGTTTGCTATACACACAGTGAAGTTTGTGTAAAGAAAAACGTGCAGAGCCACACCGAGGGCACGGCGCTGCAGGTAACGCAATACCTAATGGTACCCCGTAAAACGTCGAAGCAGGAAAGCTTCCTGTTGTCGAAGTTTCTGTTTACGCTGTTTAAGTAATGTCTGCGCCTAAGCAAAAAAAGAGTAGAATAAAGACTACGCATGCGTAGCGTCTGCCTGCTGAATTCCGCATCATCATGAAAAAATAAAAAAACTCGTATATTTATATTTCAAGCACGTTGTATGAGCGTAAAGATGCGATCATGATGCATTGATTTCGCTTCGGGACTGTAGGAATCGCTTCCATGCATTCAGCCTAAAAGACAGAAAGCGAGGAAAGTTACTAAGAGAGGCTACGTGTTTTCTTTTTTAGACAACCACATCCAAGAAGGTTAACTGGTAGGAGGACTTGCGTTCAATGCAGCGGCATACTCCGAAGGTCGAAGCTACCCCATTGCTGCTAGCACCAAGAAAGGGAAGTTATAGAAATGTTTTATGCAAGAGAAAACAAAAGAAAAGAAAACAGCTTTTCTTCAATTTAGCTCCATGCCTTACTGAAGGTCATAAACATTAGTACTCATTTTTTTTTTTCTCTTGAAAAGTAAACTACAGCTACAAACCTTCAAAAGTACCGAGAAATGCTTCAGAAAAGCAGTTGGAGTTTTATTATTTACATTGATGAAAGTTAGCCTCCCTTAAGTATGTTTAAGCGCTCTTTTAATCTTCACTAAATAAGGTATGATAAAATACGCACGCAAATATTACAAAGTTGGTGACGTCGGTAATAGGGTATACGTCTACGCTAGTGCCATCGGGGACAAAAGTTTATTGTAGCTCCGCTTATTGTAGCTCCGTTTATTGTAGCTCCACCTTGCCACCCAGTCGCTTGATATTGTTGTCATAGGAAATAGCATTTAAGCCTTCATAAAATATCAGGCGACTGGTTAGCGAGGTGGAGCTACAATAGACGTTCTTCCAAGAATTCGCGTCCCACAAACTTTTGTCCTCGATAGTACGTCTCCCCTTTGCTATAACTCTTTATTAGCAGCAAAGCGGACATCTTTGCCCCTTTACGTGGCATGCCACACCATTTTTAGTGCTTGATATGCGCGAGGCCGGCAGCCAGACTGAATGAATGAATTTTATTTGAATCAAGTGTTTGGCGTTGTCGTGCGATGGATCTTTTTGGAAATAGCGGTATATTCGTTACCCGCCAAACGAGTGCTTTAATGCTTCCTTCCTACACATCTCATGAATTCGCAGGAATGCTATCTTTGCTTCATTTCAATTCCTGCACGAAAGCAGGCCAATTTTGGGGCGATACGAGGGAGTCCTTTAGCTTCTCGCTCAAGTTGCCCGGCAGCATGTAGGTTCATGTGATTAGCTGGCGAGAAAGCTGGATCTTAAACCATTCATTCTCCCCGGATGGGCAGAAAGTGTGAATTTTTCATTTCGCTTGGTTGAAATTCAGCTCATAAAATAGATTCTGCTGCGGAAATGCGGGTATATCTTGGGACCAGTTTCCAAATATTACGTGCCAATTGGAAACCATTCCACTCTGCCTAAAAAAAAAAAAAAAATGTTCGGTTATTACAGGGCTGGACGTTGACCGAAGTACTTAAATGGTGGAAAAAGAAACTTACAACATTGTAACTCTCGTCTGCCATACGATGACATCGCTTTGAAGATTGTATGTTTGCACATTGACGGTAAAGCAATCCATGCCCAAAAACCAAATTTCCTAGGAGGCGCTGGGTCGTGTTACAGAGCTGCGAGGAATCATTTGCACTGTACCGTGCTGGATGAGCCACGTGTTACCTTTGAAAGCAGTCTATCTAAGCCTGCTCTCATAGCAGCGACTATAGTTCAAGTGCCTAGTGTGCCGAAGACTCCGGGCCAAGACAGACAAAGCCTAGTGCCAGAAATCTCTTGTTATCTCCGTGAGAGATTCCTACCCCTTACGAACAACGACAGCTGGATTATTCATTTTTTAGTGAGGTCTCGTCTGATCAGAGAGCGAAGTTGCCAACAATGATAGAGTGCCCCCCCCCCCCCCCCCCCCTACTACTTAATCGCTACATCACTACGGTGTGCGTTTAATGGCTTAATGTCAGTTTCCCGCGTGGTTGTTCCCAAGTGGTTGATGATGTGGCTGCGAGCTACGAGGTCCTAGCTCGACTTTGTGCACAGAAGTTGCCGCCAAGGAATCCATGAACAGCGCTGGGCCTTTGACGTGTCGCGTGGATGAAGAGACGTGCGCTGGCAGTGACAAGAGGCAGGCGTCTGCCATTGTAATGGCGAGTCTGAACGCAAGCGATGAAAGCGAGGACAGCCATTAGGAAACGTGGTGTCAGCGTTGCTGAAATTCAGGAAGCCAAGCTGTTCTGTGACGAGTACACGGATGTCGCTCTTAATACGTTTTAATGCGATGGCATTACGAGGGCCATGGACGCGAAAACTGTCTGGCGGCGTCGGCGTTTGTGTGAAGCGTACAGCACCCCCCCCCCCCCCCCCCCATCCACCTGCTAGGATGGGGGGGGGGGGGGATTTGCCTCTCTCCTTCCGCCACCACTGAACCGTCCCCTCTCATCCTTTCCTTCTCCCCCTCCCCTTCTCCACTTGTAGAAGAGAGGATGGAGACGCCGAACGAAGAATGACTCGGCAAAAATGAAAATGAATATACAAATGAATATACAGCCTTCCGAAGAACTATCTGCGCAAAAATGAAGCTTGTGGCAGCCTTGTTGGGTATATGCTTTTTTTGTTTGGAACAGTGCACTTCATATTTGTTTTGAAACACAGATAACAGGCGACCTATATGCTGCAGCCTTCCTACGGGTCGAGATCGCGTGCTCCTTGAGTATGTGCACCTGCTGAACAGCGGACTAGTCATTGGTTAACGTTAGGAGCACGAAACACAGAATCTCGGTGTTGGGAGATTTAAGTTGTGTTTGATACGACAAATAACGAATGGTGTTTAATGGCTTATGACTCTAACGTTCCTGCTCTTTCAGATACGATTTGTGAATACAACCTAGGTGAGGCTGGCTGTCAGGAGAGAAAGAGTATTTTTGAAGCGAAAGCTTCACTGCGGCACCTCGAGCTTCGATCGCTGGGTACCTAGTTTTAACCTTCAGCTGAGTTAGAGGTTGAACCGTGAAAAAGAGAAATAGAAATTGAATCAATATCCATGAATGGGAGTCGAACCCGCGGCTGAGCGAACCGATCTCCTTCAAGGGCCGTTCAGCGAGACTGCTAGGCTATCGCCGCTTTTTTTTTTTTTTTGCTTTATTGCGTGGAAATCAAACCTGCTCGGCTACCAAATGCTTTAGGTGCACGCACCATGTGTTAAACAGCACCACACTCTCGCACTGTGCATTGGAGAGCGTTGTCTTCATCAACTTCTGTCTGATCCGTTTCGCGGCACTGCCTGCTCACCGTCGTCTTCGACGTAGCACAAATCCGTGCTTTCGCTCCGATTCGAATGTAGTAAACGTTCTGTGTATTTTTTTAATTTGCCGTTTAAGCGCACGACAAGAGCATATTCTAGGGTGCACAGGCCATGGGTACGGAACTTTGTTTATCGATCAGTGCTCAATGCCTACTCAGTCCTCGTGAAACCTAAGTTTCAGTGGTAATCGTAGAAGAGGAATAATGCTCTGCTCTCCGATCAAGTGAGTCATCGTGCTGCGGTTGCCACCTTTCAAGGGAAGTTTGCGAATGAAGATCTTTCAATTATCCAAAAGCGGCATCTTTTTGTACCGGAGACCAATAGCCTGGAAGCCGCCGCGGTGGCTCAGCGGTTATGGTGCTCGGCTGCTGACCCAAAAGACGCGGGTTCGATCCCGGCCGCGGCGGCTAGAATTTCTTTGGAGGAGAAATTCTAGAGGCGCGTGTACTGTGCGATGTCAGTGCACGTTAAAGAACCCCAGGTGGTCGAAAAATTTCCGGAGCCCTCCACTACGGCGTCTCTCATAGCCTTAGTCGCTTTGGGACGTTAAACCCCATAAACCAAAGCAAACCAATAGCCTGGCTGGCGAAGCTTCCGCACAAAACATATTTCTGGCACGGCATCTCCGACTGGAGCCAGATTGAACTTTTAAATAAAAAAAAAACACAGCTTTGCTGAAAAACACAATCGGCATAAGTTGTGTAATACGAAGGTTTGTAGCGGACCAAACAAAATTTCTGCTACGCAACTGAATCAATTTGATGCTGTCAGTGGCGATAAGACGGCATCTGAACCATTTTGCAGCCTGTGGGCGGCCAAATAGGATGAAAAGATCACTACCTCCCTTTGAGAATGGAGTAGATATAGTTGCGCATGATTAAACATAATGCCATAATTAGCGCATGAGAAATAATCAGTTGGCATTGAAGAACTTAATTACTAAATTTATATTTCGCGTCGTAACAGTGACGCATAAGGCCTGTTAAAGCATTGGCAAAATCTTTTTTCATAAATACAAAGCCAACTCGGTAGGCGCTAAAAGAAAAAAGTATCAATCACGTTTCATGCACATCTGAATGTGAAAAGTATCCATCTACTTTCTGCATGTTTTGTGAATGGAAACTTTGAAGCGTGCACTCGAGTCGTTCCAGTGGTTCTTTTTTTCGAATTTTTTTTATCTGTGCAACATATCTTACCACAAGAGTTGCCCCCCTCCCCCTTGCAATAAACGTCAAAAAGAAAAAAAAGAGACAAAGTCTATGGTGCTTGTCTTGGCGCTGGATGTAGCGCTGGAGATATTATGACCAACAATGGCTGATAAAATTGTCCCACCTAGCCAAGGCGTTTTATAGGTGTCCTCAACGGCACACTTTTCTTTCTCATTGACGTCATGGCTGTCATTTCGCACTTGAAGTTGTTGCCAGGCAGTGGCTATTTATCGATTCGTCAGGAGAGGCTGCGCCCCACGCTGTCAATCACCGCAACTTCGTGAGCCGGCCATCGATAAAGAGCGGGAACTTGACAGTATCTTTACCCGAGGAATCCGTTTCCGAAATTGGGCTAAACTCAAAGCCGTTGATACTGTTTTGTTCATTTTATTGCTTTTTGTAATTTTCAGTGTGTTTCTTTGACCACTAGGAAATGATGCGATGCACGGTTTTCAGGGATTAGACTGCTACCGCGTGTTCTCGAGTGTCCTTATTTATTGCTATGCTTCATGCCATGTTTCGCAGGGTTAGTTTGACAATTTGGGACAGGATCACCGAAGTTAAGCTTTAATAATATCCAGTTTTGCCTAATTTTACTCAAGAGAATGAGAAACTAAATGCGTACTATTTGAGCACAGTGATAACCGAACTGCGTAAATATCGACATTTCAGGTGTCATAGAAAGCTTCGGGCTTTTTACGATTCCGAGCTCTTGATTAGATACTGAAAAAATTGCGCAGAAAAAACGAGGACAAAGCAAAGACAAGACAAGGACGAGCGCTCGTCCTTGTCTTGTCTTTGCTTTGTCCTCGTTTTTTCTGCGCACTTAATTCAGTATGAATATTAACCAACTAGCCCAACTCTCTGCTCTCTTGATTACAGTTGGGTAAAAAGACTAATTTCGAAGCCAGCAGCAGAAGAGGACTGGGCATTCCATAACAGCCGGCATGAAACATTGCATGTATGTGCGTCCCGTAGATTTACTGCCAAGGGACAGACGCTGGACGTTGAACATGGCAGACTTGGCAACCGGCCATTGTTGGAGCGGAGGATCCTCGCCCGATTTGTCTTGACGGTCGTCAGCGCTTCAGGCTTCCCAGACACTGACTGCTGCACTTGTTAAGTTCGTCAATAATGCTGCGAATGGGTCCAGTTGGTTATTCATGGTTGACTTCCAGTGTGCTACTGTGAGTTCGAATAACAAAGGGCGAAAAAAGCATACGCTCGGTCCATCTGTGCGATTTTTTTTTGTCCCTTGTTGTTTCTTTTTTTTTTATTCGTGAAGTCTGCCTTGAGGCATAAGTTGAGAAAAGGGGGAGTGGAATGTAGGTTACAGAAAGTTAAAAGAAGGAGTGTAGACCAGTTTCGGCGAGGTACTCGCATAGGCTGCTGGTGAAGTGATTGTCCATAGTCCACTTCACATAGTCCCCGTCGCGGTTCCACCACAGGCCGACCTCCCTGAGGAGCCGTTTTCTAATAGGGGCCGTCGCTGGGCAAGTCCACAACAGGTGCCGCACATCACAAATGTCCGGTGCAGCGCCGCAGTGAGGGCACCTGTCAGTTGCTGGCAGATATTTATCACCCCACCGATAACGGACAGATGGGGTCAGGGCGCACCCAGAGTAGATCACCAAGAAAGTCACGTTTATTGTGAAGCTGCCACACACTTCCTCTACCGTGTCGTGCAAGCAGTACGTTTATTCACCAGCTCGTTCCTATTTCGCCTATCTGTTCCTTAATCTACTCTACTCTAATCTACTCTAGGGCAGCTAAGCGGAACTTCTTGCGGAACTTCTTGCGGAACCTTGTTTCCCTTTCCTAGCCCCCTTTTTGTTCACTGCGAATACATTCTTGTGAGGCGACTGCCATACATCGAGTAGCGGGATATAGTCATCGTGAATACCTGATATTCCAAGTGCGCAGTTTTAGATTGCAGGAAGGTGGCACGTTTGCGGGGTTGGCTTCGTATTTGGCTTTCCTATCACCCGCCTAATAACTGCAGCTGAGCAGCTAAGCTGGGGGTCGACACTCCTGGCAACGTACCGCCAGCAGCTCACTTCTCTGGGTACCTGAACTTTCAATGACGCCCAGGAAATCTTGGGCCGAGTTCTCAGAACCCTCAGTCCGCAATATTGGTTCATGACTAACAGACGCATTATTTATGTTCATGTTGGCAACTGCGGGTGGCCGTCGTCACGTAGAAGCAACACCGCGGATTCAGACACGCAAACAATTGTAAAAGAGCTCGTCGGCAGGACAGCTGTTGCGGCGCTGTCCTGTCCCTTCCTACCCCATTCCTATAAGAGTTCGCGCATGAATAAAACAGATGACGACGGAACTGAAGCAGGCACCGCACACACGGGAAGCATCCGTGGTCCCTTCCGCGTTGGTCCGATTATTCGCCCCGAGCATAAAACTATACGGATCCCGCAGTGCCCGCCGTGGTGGCTCAGGGGTTCATCGCATTCGGATGCTGAGCTCAAGGTTGCGAGACGAAGTCCCAGCCTCGGCGGTCGCGTTTCGACGGAGGCGAAAGTCCGAAGGCCCCCAAGTTCTGTGCGATGTCAGTACGCGTCAGTGAACCCCATGCGATCGAAATTAATTCGAAGACAAAAGGACGAGGAACTCACGCTGTAAGACGACAAAATAGTACAAGATCTTTGCCTTCCCATGAGCGAAGAAGTGACAGCAGTGGCTCTAACGTTTGCGGCCAAGCGGCCGTAAGAAGCAGGAACGCATATTTAAATTCCTGCTAAGGCCGTTGTTCTCCGAGCGGCTCTCGAAAAGAAGATGTACTTTGGGGTATCCCCGTGAAATCTGGCATTCGCCTCATTTAGTTGCGCAACCGAAAACGTGGAGACCGCCATAAAGCTGCACTTCGCGTCGCAAGCCGCGATGGCCAGCCGCAATTTCTCTCTAGGTTTCCCCCGGAAGACCTTGAGATGAAGCGTTATCAACTCCGACGTGTCGGGACACGGGGTTGCGCATTACAGCGTGTCGCCCCCTTACGTCAGATCGACGACAAGCTATCCGCCGCCTTCTAGTTGCGATAACGGTTCAATAAAGTGGCAATATTTGATGACCGTCGGTATCCGGAAGCACGTTTGTTGGTTACAAAAACCATTGCGAAAAGGAGCGTCGGGGAACGTGACCGCCTTTCAAATCTGAATCATAGCTGATTTCGCTAGCATCTCATTTATGAAGCTACCCGTCGCGGTGGCTCACAGGATGCGGCGTTCTGCTGCTCTAACCCGGCCGCGGTGGCCTTGTTTAGATGATGGACGGAAGCGAAGCCGGACGCGTACTGTGATGTTGATGCAGGTTAAGGAACGCCAGATTATCAAAACTAATCCATGCAGAACCTTCCACCACGGCGCACTTCGTCGCCTACAGTGCAATTTCAGGTTGTGAAAGTCTATTAATAGAAATTTTGAGATTGTTTATCGCTTATTTGTTGAGTTCCCCCATTCCGGTGAGATGTTTTCCTGGACTTCGCGTAATTCTCAGTTTCCTTCTGATCTGCAAAAAGGTAAAATTAATATTTGATTAAACGGGCTTATGTTACAGGTGCTACTTTTGTGGTGCAGCAGGGCAGCGCTTTCCGCTTATGTAAGGCTTCATGCTGTCTCCAGCTGAAAAGTACGATAGTTTGTCCTGAAATAAAAAGAAAATTGTTGTGCTGGCGTATAGGTAGCTTTTCCGTAGTATTACGAAGTCGCCTGTTGTGAGGACAGAACTGGCTTTGTTTACAACAAGGAACTTCGGAATACTGCAGAAGAATCTGTCGTTACTAAAATAATTTCTGCTCTTACTGAAAACCCGGGTCCCAAAATACCACAAAAAGTTATGTTGCAATGACAGGAAATTCTCTCGTTACGGATCGCTTGCAATGAAACAATGTTTGGGTCTGAAATAACAAAAGTGCGATGCTAGTAATAGGTGAAAGCAGTAAGATTCTGCCTAACCACATAGCTATGATATTTTATGTACAGTCGATACAAAGTTCGCTATTGATTAGCTAATTGGCTTTTTCGACTCTGTAAACGTTTGTGAATAAGAAGCAGTGTACATAAATAATAAGACAAGTAGCGCCTCTATTTGCAGGTGAGTTTAGCGAGGAGCACTGTGGCTGTATACAAGAAAAAAAAAAAGATTAGAACGAAGGATGACGTCAATTGCAGCCATCGATGGGATGAAATTTATTCCAGTGCAACGAACAAAACCACTACTTCTCAAGGTCAGTCATATGCATTGTTCTGTGTAGGGTTATGAAAGGCGCGCTCATTTTGCGGACTGGGGCCACGTAATAAAGGAAATACCTAATACACACAAAGAGCAGTGCTGATATATCAGAAAAAGTCTTATGCTCCGAAGCTACTCTGCTTCGAACTGAAAGCAGCTCAGGGGTGAGTAGCACGCCCTTTTTGGGGGAAATTCATCAACCATGACAGCAAGTATATTTCACGCACTATGCCGAGGCTCGCATTTTCGCCGGAAATGACGTTCGGCAATGGGGTTTCTCTTTCAGGCTAGCTGCTTTCGCAACGGCAGCGATGCAGTCACTGACCTTGACAGAAATACCATTCACTGCGAAGACCCCCCCCCCCCCATGTCACCATCTGTGCCAGGTTTTCATACATGCTATGAAAACCGAGCTACACCACGCCATGACCAGGCATCCTCCCTGCCTGCATGGTAACAGCCATCACTCCATTCTCCTTCTCCATTCCCCCAACCAGTAGTATTTAGTGGCGCGAAATTCAAAATTAATTAAGGTGCAGACAGCTTCATTTTCCTTTCGCAACAACAAGCAATAAGCATCGGGACTCAGCATACCAGCATTTTCCAAATTATGAGTGACTTTCTAAACTAAAAAAAAAAACAAACTAGAATTAAGGTGACGGCCTTTATAACAATGCGCTCATTCTTCCATTGTCTTCTTTTTGGGTAAATAGGCGAAAAGAGGCTTTCATACCTCCAGCTGCAACGGCTATATCGTACTTGTCATCCCGTGGTATGCACAGAAGCAACTCACCAAAACAGCAGCATAGGAAACACGCAGGGCGAGAGGGGAAGCATGACAGCTGGGTGCTACTCTTCCTCAGGGTAGACAGCCCCTCAAGATTTGACTTTACTTTCTTCCCTCATAGCTTTTTCTCACGCATCTGACCTTGAAATCGGGCCGATCGTAGTCAAGCAACTAAGGCAATGGAAGATATCGTCGCTGAAATAAACAACCCTTCCCCTCCATTTATTCATGTTTTTCCACCGAGAACTGACAACCGGGCTGGCCACTGCACGATTTTTTCACCGTCCCGTATTCTGCCCGAAAAGGGCGACTTTGCGGAGTGTGCTGCTTGGCTACGGGACGCTTGCGTGGAATGCCGCAGCGCTTTTTATTTCTCTGAGCGCCGCTCCCCGCGAGACTGGTTTCCAGGAAGTTGAAGCGGAGGATAGATAACAAGAACTGGGAAGAATAAAGTTGCGGAGGCTTTTCTATAGCTACACCGCTGCGAAAGGGTTCCGCTGCGCTCATTATCGCTATAGCTGTAGAGCCAGTTCGCCGCTCACGTAGACTTTCTTTCCTTGTCTCTAACCGAGGCTCCGCACGAAGGACTCGCTCGCGGTTAATTTAATCAAAGGGGCTCGACGGTTCGATCACGCCGCGGCGCGACTGAAAGGAGGATGCGGGGTGTTGTGATTAACACGGTGACAGGAACGAACGCGTTCCCAAAAAACAACGGGTGGTCAAACACGGCCGGACTTCAAGCTGTCACGACTCTCTCCTTTGTCCTCTTTCCTTCGGTCCATCATTTTTTTTTCCTCAGTGGACTCTCGGCGCCTGTCTGGGGCAAGGCCGCTAATAATCGAATGAGATTAATTTAATCCCATTACTTTGTGCCTACAGTGCGGAGATTCCTTGCGAGATACATTCCTTTCTTTTCTTGTTTCTTTTACTTGGTGCATTTTTTTTTTTTTTGGCTAGTACCCCTCCTGTGACAGAAAAGCGAAACGAAAGCACGCAGCAGACGATGATAAGTGCGAAGGAAACGCCCCAATAAACCGAGAATATAGACGTAGCTTCAAAAGCTCCTTTCCCAGCGACGCTGAGGTGAATGTTCTTGGCACACTGCGTTGGACGGCGGTTGCCTGTTCTCTATTTTCGCTCCTATCCGTTAACTCGACAAGAATAGGCGGAGTAAGCAAAAAGAAAGAAGAGCCACGCTCAGCGTTGCGCGTCCTGCTCAGGAGAGGGGCTCACTTTAAATGTGTCAATGCCAGGTGAGAGGGCTGCTCACAGTGGGTCATGCGCAGCTGAATGGCTGGTGGCCGGCGCTTTAATCTGCGTGGTAAATAAGAGGAGGCGGTGGCGGCTGACAGAAAAGCGCAGCTACGAAAGAGCCCGCCGAGTGCCCGATACGGGATGATCCGACGCACGTTTTCGCTTGGCTTACGAGATGCCTTTGCTACAGGGCCGCCTCCACAGACGGCCTATTCGCCCGCTTGCGCTTGACATCCTAGACCGTCGCATGTAATCTGCCACACCGTATCACTTTTAGTGCGCGTCCGTCCGTCCGTCCGTCCGTCCGTCCGTCCGTCCGTCCGTCCGTCCGTCCGTCCGTCCGTCCGTCCGTCCGTCC